>NW_026067909.1:23034325-23198416 GCF_014885135.2 Alexandromys fortis | reverse complement strand
TGTGTGTGTGTGTGTGTGTGTGTGTGTGTGTGTGTGTGTGTGTGTGTGTGTTGGGTTTATTTCTTCTACAGTGTTCTAAGACTGGTGTTTTCTTATTGGTCTGTCCATTGTTGAAAGCAGGTATTGGACTCTGCTACCGTTAGCACATGGCTGTCCACTTCTCCCGTCAACTCTGTCATTATTTGCTGGGTATGTCTAGATATTCTGATGTTGTCTGCAGAGATGTTTAAAACAGTCACCATACCTTCCCGTCACCAATCATTTGGTCATAGTGGCCTCTGCGTTTCGTGATTGTTTTTTCTTTAGAATTTAGCTGCTCTGATATAAGTGTAGCCATTTCGCTTTTATATTTTTATTACCATTTTCATGAACTACTTTTTCATTCCTTAACTACCAGCCAACAAATGTCCAAACTACAAAGTGAGGCTCTGGGGATGGTATATTTTTATACCTTCAGCTGACCCATGTCTGGATTGAGGAGCCTAATCCATTTACTTGTAGAGTAATTATATAGACTAGATGTTGGGATTTTGTTCATTGTTTTGTCTTGTAATTCTAAATTTATTTTTCTCTTAATTCCTTGGAGTTAGCATCAATAACTAGGTAGGGTAAGAGTAATTTCCTTTAAACTATAAGAAAATCATAATAGGTTCCTAATATATAAATGAATAAAATGGATAATCAATCAAGAGAAAAGAGGAAAAGACATAAAATTTCTGATTCAACCACTTCCCAATACACTTCTTATAATGATTCATTGAGGAAAGCCCCTCGGCTTTCATGTACCCAAGGACTGTGTTAGGCTTAGCGGTGCGAGAGCCAAGAACATAAGATTCTGTCCATCATGGGACTCCACCGACATCTGAAGAGACGTGAATCAGCAGGGTCATCCAGAGGTATTTGACAGCTCTCATTGGTCCAGGTGAGTAGGGCCAGCCCTCAGTGAGAGCAAATCAAATGGGAGCCAACAGTGGCCCGGTGCGGGGGAGATGTCATATATTTCTAGAAACATGAACAACTGTATTCTAAGAGAGAAGAGACCCCTTAAGGACGATCTTAAGAGGTAAGCAAAGGTTTGTATTCTTTTTAGGCATTTGGGCAATCCTCTGATTACTGTGAAAATAGATTTTGAGTTCAGGGAGGAGGTCATATAGTTACATGAGAGTAACTAAAAACAGTGCCACAAGCTGAGGTTTCTCATAGAACAAATCATAAAATTTGTCATTTTCATTTTTATTATCTTTGTTTCTGTTCTTTCCTAATCCTTGGTCCATTAGGTACTAACAAAAGAAAAACTGTCAGCTATGCAGCAAATACTGTTAAGCATTGATTCACGGCTACTCATTGTTGTATATTTTAACTGGCAGTATCGAGACACAATTGGGCATTCCTTCGTGTTCAGTTGTGCTGATTCAACATGTAAAAGAGGACATTGTATTTTGTTCAGCATTATTATTGTTTATCTCTTCCAGAGACGTGGAGGCATTTTCTACTGAAGTTGGTGCCATGAAATTACTTTACCTTCTCATCTCAGTTGTCCTTTTTCTCTCTCAAGTCACGGCAGGTAAGCCCTATCGGGCATCTTCCAGTATGAGTTCCAGTATGAGTTCCATCTCCCTAAGGATGCTTCCAGGGAACAGTAACCAGGGTAGGGCAGAAAGATGTTAAAGAGAAAGTCTTCCAAATCATGTTTTCACACTAGCCTTGAACTGTGAAGAAATTCTGACACCTAGGAAGAAGGGGGAAGAGGCTTTTCCCAACCATTCTGTTGACTCTCTCGTTGGTCTCTACTGATGGATGTAGCCTTGAAGAGCAGTAGACTTCACCATTGGCTGTGATTGGGAGACAGCACGTTAAAGTCTGACTGCAAAATCAGGAAGACAAATCTCACATTTTTTTAGAAAAAGACATTCATACAATTGGAAGCTTGTTTTTTTTTTTGTTTTTGTTTTTGTTTTTGTTGTTGTTGTTGTTTGTTGAAGAAAATTAGGCAATTGTTTTCCCTATCTTGAGAAAAGCATGCCAGGTGTGAGATGGAGGGGAGACAGGTTTGACCTTCAACCTAGTGTCTATCCTGTACGTCATGATGAGGGGTTGTGGGTCATAGCGGAGCTTAAATGCCTTCGGAGAACTTTGATTCCTTGGTTTTGGAGGTCATTGAGAATTTGGATCTTGACTCCTACAGCAAGTGAGGTGTCATCCACCTCCTTAGTATTCCTGATCCCTTACTTCTTTATCCCATTATTAACCCTTTATATAAACACATAAAATAAATACATACTTCCTGTTAAAGGTTCATTGTGATTTACAGGGTACTAATTCGGACAATGAGCTCCGAAGTTAGAAACAGGCTGGAGTAGTACCTTCCTCCATCCATCATCTGTCACTTCATATGACAGTAGTTTATTAACAATGACCCACTGGGAGTAAGTAATCATGTTGTTGTAACTCCAAACAGTGATCCTGCCTCAACTTCCTTGCTGAGCTAATTTTCAGTCAAGTAGATGATAAACTATGAGGGGCTCTCCTGTGGAAGAACAGGGAGAGCTCCCAGCAGCTTCCGTGATGAGACACCTGCCTACAGCACTTGGGTAGATGCAAGTCGTGTCCAGGAAGAGCAAGGTGATGCTGCAAAGTTGCTGAGTTACACTGGAGTGGTGATGACCCAGGACCCCATGACAGGCACACATGGGAGGGGTCTCTGCTACGAGCCTAGCTCCAGTCACTTCCTTTTCGGTGTGTGCACAGAATGGTGTCAAACCGGTTCGTGGAAATTGGGCTGAGGTTAGGGTGACATGGGATGGGAAGACAATGCATTCAGCTCTGATATTGGTTTCACATAGCCCAGAAAGCTACTCTGAGGCTGGTGAGAGTCACCTCTGGGATATCTGCTGTCTGAGTTCTGGAGTTGGTGGCTGATAATAGATGAGCCAGGGAGCACCTAACTGCTCACTCAGTGTGAGCTTTCCTTTTCCTCCAAGCAAGAGGCAGGCAAGAAGCCAGATCCAACTTTGAGTAAGGTGCAAGTTATTTTTCTGCTCAGAAAACCTCCACCTCAGAGTGTGTCTGTCATTCTGAGTCCTTTACTCAGAAATGAGTTTAGGTCTACAATCTCTTCTTATGATGCATATTGTCAAGCATGGATTTATAAGCCTGAGACTTGTGTACAGATTTTGAATTGTTGTGCCTCAAAAAAGTTTCAAGCATATCATGTCTTCACACATTTCATTTATCTGTCAATACAATCCTTTTTGGGAACCATACTATGGTATTATATTCCCAATGGTATCTTTTCCTGAGATGAAATCACAAAGTCTTAATTGCATCAAAATGGCATTTTTGAACAGTTCTATGAAAAAGCCCCAGTGTTACCACTGAGTATAAGAGTTCCATGATATGCTGGTCCTATAGGAATATTTCAAGATTCTTATCCTTCCAATTACAACTCAAATATTTTCATTTGTAACCATCTCCTGAAGGTTGTAAACAAGAAGGAGAGACTGAGCGGAAAGATTCGGCACAGAGGGGAGGCGCCTTCATCCACAGTGAGTCCATAGGTTCCTGATCCTACTGGGTGGTGTCAGTTCCTGCCCAGGGAGCTTGAGAACTTCTACCTAAAGCAGCTTATTTTCCTTCCACAGATTATGAGCACCATTACTGTGATTCTCTCGTAAGTGTGTGCCTGAGGAGGAAAACAAACTGTACCCGAATGCCAGGGTTGTGCCCTGGCAGGAGCTTCTGCTGTGTGAGAACCATGACCTGAAGGATCCATTGCCTGTCCTTCCTGAATTGTATCAGATGCTGAGACTGCATTGTGTCATTCTCTTCATTTATTATCTAATCCTTAAATAAGCATTGATTACTTTCTGTGTATCAGAACAGTGCTAGTGAGCCACACAAGACCCTGTATCAGAAAAATAAAAGGCAAAAAAGAAAAGGTAGACCGGAAGTGATAACATGAGGGGGGGGTTGGTCCTTGGAGATGTGGAATCTTGGAATGATGAATAATGGACTCTTCTGGAAATTATAGTTCCTGGAGTGTTAAAGCATAATTTAGGCAGGAGGTGGTTATTTAAGAGACTCTGGGACTCTTCATGGGTGGCAGATGAATAGTATCAATCTGGGAGAACACAAGGGTGGCAGAGTATTGGGGGAGGGGTTGTTATCCTCTTGAATACCAACACTGAAGACGTGGACACAGGTTAGACATCAAAAAAGGCATTACAGAACAGTATAGAGAGCACACGTTCCAGGGGTTGAGGGTGCCAAAGAAAGCGGGAGATGAAAGAAAGCAAGGGGATTGAGGTGCAGCCTGTGGGGGCTTCGCTTGCAGCCATCCTGGTAAACTGCTCTCCCATGTCAATTTCTTCAGCATCACAAAATTGTTGTAGAGCCATGAGGTTAAACATATCTTGGTAATATCTTACGTTCTTAAGTCTCCTACTCTAGCCATGCTCAACTTGAATTTAGATCGAGCATAGCATTTGGCCTCCGAGACTCCATCTGCTAAGTGGCATCAGTGGACTTTTAGAGGGTGGAATTTTTTTCATACTGTCCTCTGATTATGAAGAGCAGGTACTCCAGGGCTGTTCACAAGCCCTACTGGTAATCACTGATGAATCCTTGATGCTCGGGGAAAGGGAGAGATTCTGGATCTCCTTGGGTCACCAGGCAGAATGTAGCCCCCTGAATTATAGAAAATGATTTACACTAAGGGGGAGATGGCTCAGTGGAATAGATGTCCCTAGTTTACAGTTGTGAGCCCTGAGTTTGAATCACTGGACCCACGTAAAAGCTGAATGTAGTAGGGACCAGTTCTTGTACCCTCATCACTAGGCAAAGATAGAGGGGCGGGATCTCCAGGATAACTAGCCAGCCAGTTTAGCTGAAATGGAGTGTTCTAGAGGAGGATGCCTCGTGCAGCCTCTGACTTACACACACACACACACACACACATAATATGAACACACATAATATGAACACACATACACACATATGTAACCCACACACACACAGTGAAAAAACAAATCAGGTCAATAATTACTGATTATATCTTTAGATTTACTCCTCTAATAATAGGGGACATTTTACAGAATCTGAAACGTCTATCGGCTTTAATGTTATCAGTGACTTCCTGTTTAACCAGACATTTCTCTAGGGAAAGGTAGAAGATTAGTTTCTCAGGGGCAGCTCTGCCAGCTTCCTAAAGGTGCACAGACACAGGCACTGCCGACTGCATCTCTACTGTACAGATATTCGTGTAACTCATTGTCTGAGGCACTGGTTTATTGCTGCTAAGAATCACCATGACCAAGGCAATTTATAGAAGAAATCATTGAACCAGGGGTCTTATTTATAGCTTCAGAGGGCTGGTCCGTGATTGCCATGGTGGGGAACTTGCAGCAGGAATGCAGGCTATGCTCTGGAGGATGAGATTCAAAAGTTAGAAGTGGAGTGGGGTGGGGCGGGATAAGACTGGGTCTCATGTGGGCTTTTGTCATCAAGAAGCCCTTCCTCCAGTGACGCTCCTAACAAGGCCACGGCCCCTAATCCTTTCCAAGCAGTTCCAGAAACTGGGGACCAAACTTCAAACACACGTGTCAACAGGGGCCATCCCCATTCAAGTCACCACATCCAACAGTTTCAACGCTGAGTCTCGTTGACAAGTTTGCTCAGCCTGGTGTTTCAATTCCACAGATGTTCTGGCTCAGGCTTTCCCCAAATTGAACTCCTTGCCTTCTCTGAGATGAGAAAGGCAGCAGGGAGCGGGAATTTCAATATCAAGCTCCCTCGTTTTTAGCCCCGAGTTTTTAGCCCTCAAGTCAGGTTTCCTTGCTGCTTTTACCAACCTGTGAGAGCCTTTAATTTCTTGAATAAGAGGCCAAGAACCTGGAAACACTGGACCCCAACACCACCACATTCTCCCTTTTCAAGCTTACTGGCGTTTCCCGTAAAATTTACATCTTGGGAAGAGTACATATGCTTCATGATGCCTTTATTATACGGAAATCAGAGCAGGTGCCGCCTCTTAGGCTGAACTGCGCATGTCAGTGAGCTGCCGTTACACCCTGCAGCAGTGTTTGTACCGACTTTTGCATTCAGCAGGCAGGATGGAGCATCCGTGCGTTTTCTGATTCTTGCAATGGCCGCCCATTCTCTCACATTGTTGGAATCTCACATTTCTTTTGTTCCCTGTAAGGGAAAGGGAAAGAAGCGGTGAAGAAACAAATTTAGCTTCATCCAAACAAAGATACAGTAATTTATTGGACCTAGCAAGGGTGGGCGGAACCGTCCACAAGACCCACACTAACTTTCTAATGGATCAGGTGTGACTTGAGCTGGTATCCGTTTTCTCATTCGCAGACTGTTACAAAGAATGTTAGACAAGGAGGCTCATTTGATAACGTGTGATTTCAGTGCTGTTGAACGAGAAAGCGGGAAGCCAGCCCGGCTTACTCTCTCACACTCTGTGGCTGTCTTTATGAGAAAGACAGAGATGACTTGTGGTAGCTGAGGCCATGCAGCCACTGAAGCCTGTTTTTTGTTGTTATTGCTTGTTTGTTTGTTTTTTGTTTTTCTTTTTTCTTTTTCTTGGTCCATCTGAAAGTCTGTGGTGCCTGTATCTTAGTTTCGTTTTCATGTGAAGACGCTTGGGTCAGAGAAAACACCGCACCTGATTGTGTTCCGAGAATGTGAGCGTGATTCACTTCCCTGCACGTGTCCTCTATAAAGCCTAAAGCGTCTTTCTCCTAGACAGTCACAACTTTCCTAGTGAGCAGCAAATATCAGGCGACACACAGCGAGTGAGTGACAGAAGGGGCGTGCCGTGTGTGGTGTGCTGTGTGTGGTCTCCTATGCCCCGGTGAGTTAGGCTAGGGAGATTGAAGCCGTGGAGAGAGGAGGGTGAGTAGAGAGAAACGAAATCTTGACCGAAAATCAAGAAAGCCCAAGAATGAAGGACAGTCATGAGTAAATGCTGGATCTTGTTTCTATCCGGGTCTGTGGCTTTTCGACGTGCTGTGTGGTGACGGAGAGCACAGCAACCGGAAATGAGAGACTTCAGATCTAAACATAGCTACACTGCCGCTATAGGAAGAAAACAAAAACAAACATGCAGAGACAGACATCTGCTTCTACCTGTAGCCACCTCCACAACCATATCTATCATCAGTGAACATACCCATCATTCACTTATCATCTATAAATTGTCAATCGTCTGTCCATGTTCCCTTTACCCTTTCTCTCCCATTAGGCTGTTCAAAAATTGTTCTGGTTCTCTGTTATCTTGACACAAAAATATGATGATCCTATCTTTTGCCAGATATATATTAGCTATGAGCCTGCTCAGTGTGTTTTGGACAGAAGCAATGCCTACTGGGTTCTTAACTGCTACTGTGGTAGCTGTTACATGAGCCTGGACTGACGGATTGCCGTGAGCAGAGCACCCCTGTGGCCTGAGTGGATTTGCACCTCACGGAGGAAGAATCCCTGTGCTCTTGTAAGATGCTAAGACTGGGGACATAGTTTCTCCGTGTAAGATCACCCAGTAAAAATGAGGCCACTTCATTAAATCTGAATTTTTATGTAGCTAAGAATTAAGCTTTTAGAATAAGCACACTTTAAACATTGCATGGCCATATTCACACCAAAAATTCAATTTTTGTTTATCTAAAGCATAATAAATAAACTTATTGTCTAAGATTGTTGGAAATGTAATAGTATTTTCTGCAGAATTGGACTATTTTTACTTGTGAATTTTGCCAAGTACAGTCTCTGTCTTAGTGTAGGTTATTCATTTCTACATCCCAGCTAGGAAATACTCTGTATCTACTGCAGCAAAGAGTAAATTAGCTGTTGTATGTTTGAAGCCTGTACTGTGGTGTGGTGGTGTACATATAGGATTCAGGAGGGAGAGTGATCTGAGCTTGAGGCCAGATTGGTCTACAAAGTGAGTTTCTTGCCAGTCAGAGCTTATAATATCCGAAAAATCTGTGTGTTTAAAAAAAAATAGGGAGGCATTTGAGACTGGAGAGATGGCTTGGCAGTTAAAAACACCATCCTTCAGAACACACAGGTTTGATTCCCAGCACCCAAATCAGGCTAATTACAACCACATGTAATTCCAGGTTCCAGGAGTCCAATGCCTCCTCCAAAGACTTCATATTTAAAGGGAAATGGATGGACTTAGTGTATGTAAAAAAAAATTACACATGTTCTACCTCTTATGCAGTCTCTCTCTCTCTCTCTCTCTCTCTCTCTCTCTCTCTCTCTCTCTCTGTGTGTGTGTGTGTGTGTGTGTGTGTGTGTGTGTGTGTGTGTGTAAATGCACTTGTGGGAATGGTAGAGCAGGAAGAGAAGACACAAGACTGAGTATAGCGGATGAGAAAGGACTGAACGCGGGCGGTCGACATGAGACATGGAAGAGGATATAAAGCCAGTTGTTTTTCTGGTTCTCATCCTGTCATGGGTTTTTTTTTGGGGGGGGGGGCTTCAGTAATGGCTAATAGTGTAAAATATATTCAATATATATATAGGGAGCTTTTGCTCTGAATGCCTGTTCTAACTGAATAGAGCTCACTGAGTCGTCTAGACCTTGGGTCTGCCTAATGCTGATGTGTGACGTTGGTATTTATTTGCAAGGCTTTTTAAATAATAAAGTTAAAAATAAAATATAATAAGTATTTAAAACTTTTAAAAAATGGTGTTTGGGAAGAGAAAGTGGCCATGGTCATTTGGCACTATTGCTATTTGTGTTGCTGCTGCTCTTTTCACTCTCATGAAGTGATGTGTAGTCTGAAAGGCACATCAAAATACTGTCTGTCACAATTATTAACTATTACCAGGTAAAGAACTTAAGGGTGTCATTTTTTTAAACTTCTTTAAGCTTCTCTTTGTAAAGTATTTCCTGCACACGGCCTTCGTTTCTCCCCTATCACCATGATCAAAGTAACTAAAGGAGACAGCAGCCTTCATTTTAGCTCACACTTCAAGCTACAGTCCATCGGGGCTGTGAAGTCGCATGGACAGGAGGTTCAGGGAGTTGGCCGTGCTGCACTGAAGAAGCAGAGGGGCAAATGCATGCCTGTTAGTGCTCAGCTTACATCATCCTCTCCGATACAGCCCAGGATCTATTGCCCAGGAAGCACCTGGCTCTTCCCGTCAGTTACTGTAACAAGATAACCCCTGACAGACATACCTAGAGGCCCCTCATCTACACCGTGCTGACTCTGTCAAGTTGACAAGACCAGTGACCAGATGCGTTATGTATCTTATAACCGCGTCGTATTCTTAGAACCCATTTCATTTCATGCCTGAATTAGGAGTTTGTTTGGTTTTAAGTCATCTACTGCCTCACCCATCCAGCTGGGTTCACAGCTTACCTAGTACTCTCTGAGAAAGACATATAAGAAGGAGAAAAAGAAGAAACAGCAGCTTCATGGTGAGAACTGAGTTCCTGGCGTGGAAGGAGGGGGCGGCAGTGCCCCAGTGCGTTGACTCCTTCTTCAGAGCACATCAACAGCAGCAGGTGTCCTGGGGGAGCTGGAATGATTCAGCTAGAAGGAAAGCGTATAGTCTTGGTGCAGATGTTAGAATAGGACCGTGGTGTGACTGGGGAGGTCTTAGCTACAGACCCAAGCTGCCCTCTGTCAAAAACAGAAGCATTTAGCTGAGCCTGCCACTACACATTTGTAATTCCAGTGCTTAGGAAGTAAAGGGCAGTCCAAGGACCACCCCAGCTCCATCCAGGTCTAGTAAGGTGAGCATCCAAACTGCCTAGGCTCCCACAAAGCTAATACTTGGACTTCCCACAGGGCTGGGAATCCTGATTGCTCTTTGGGCTGACGGGGGGGGGGGACTTGGCTGGGGGAGGGGGAGGGAAATGGGAGGCGGTGGCGGGGAGGAGGCAGAAATCTTTAATAAATAAATAAATAAAAACAAAAAAACAAAACAGAAAAAAAACCCCAGACATTTAGTTTTGAATTCCAAATTAAATAAACCTCCCTTTTATGCTTAAAAAAAAGGAAGTAAAGGGCAGGAGGATTGGGAGTTGAAGCCAGTCTGCATGTTACAGTGGGTCGCAGGACAGCACAGGCTAAATGATGAAAACCTGTCTCAAGAAAATCAAAAGCAGCAAGCAAGAAAAAACCCCTACGTGGGGTTTATAGTAAGTCAGGATTTTCCAATGGGTTTCGTTTCTACTCATGATTTGAAGGACTTGTGTTTAGTTTTCATTTTACTTTGTTTCTTGAGACAGAGTCTCTCTATGTAACACTCACTGACCTCAAACTTGCTGGGTTGACCAGACTGGCCTTGAACACGTAGTGATTGGCTTGTCTCTAATCTCTCAGGTGCTGGGACTACAGGAACACACACACACACATACACCCTCCCCAAGAAGCTAAAATTAGAGGAGACTTTGTAAATAGAAACTCCCTTCTTTGCTTATCGAGTTTCACTATGTTATGCTAGCCAATCAAGAAAGGCTGCTCCTGCACAGGTCCAGCTGTCCCCCATGACCAACTCTTGTATTGCCCACAGCTGGTGAAGCATGCAGGGACAAAAGATCCTTAATGCTGACGCTGCATCAAAGCCGTCAATACATAACAGAATAGATGTATGGGCAGACGGAAGAAGACGGCCGGGAGATGAAGAAGTGTTAGAGCCCTCATGTTTGTGTCCCCTGAAAAGCTCCATGTTGAAAAGCCAACCCTAAGGAGTAGGATCAGTGAGAGTCAAAGCATTGGGATCAGGGCCCTCGTTAGATAGATCCATGCCTTACACGGATCTGCAGAAACCATCAGGGGGGTTCTCAACTGCTGTGACTATGAGAAATGAAGTGTGTGTGTGTGTGTGTGTGTGTGTGTGTGTGTGTGGTGTGTGTGTGTGTGTTGCAGCGTCTTGAAGGAACTAAGACACTAAGAAGTAAAGGAAAGAATGGAGGGAGAGAAGGGAGGGTTAGGAACTAGGAAAGGGATTCAGAGGCCCAAATATCCCTACTCAGTTACTAGTGATTGCCCTACACCGCTAAGCTGTATCCCGGTTGTGGAATCAAGGGAAAAATGGTTCCTGAAATGTAAATATCAAATAAATTGCTCCGCCTCTGAAGTAGGCTGCATCTTTAGCGGGTAGGGAAAGGGGAAGCTTACCTACAAGTTAAAATATGTAGTTAGATAAGCCTGGGTACAAAGACCACTTTGCCGCTCACTGAGTGATGCTTTGCAAATAGTTTTTGCCCTTTCAACACTTTATTCCTTCCTGGGCTCTTGCCGCACAGTTGAGTGACTGTGTGGGAAAATGAACTCTCTGAGCACCCAGCTTCTCTTCTCATCGGTCATGTTGATGCAGTGCTTCTTTCTCTACATTCCAGAGGGGTGACTTAGGGCAAGCTGGTGGTGGACGGAACAGCTCTTCATAAAGAGTGCTTGGTTTTACCTGAGATGATGGCTAGGCATTTCAGAGTGAGCTGCAAAGGCTTCGGGAGCCTCTCAGCAGGGCTTTCTCACAGGAAAGCTAGGCGGTCTCAGAAAACAGGGAGGGAGGGGAGAGAAATTCCAAACTGAACAAAGAACAATCCCTTGCAGCCCATAAGTGATATGTCAGTAGGGAAACTGTTCGTGTGGGATAGAGAACTTAGAAGTGAATTAGAATTGTAAACACAATTTCCCCTTGGTTTTTCACTTCTAAATAGTGTCAGAACTTAATAGCTTTATTATTTAATATGATATTGAACATCACCCATCACTCGAATAAGAGAATTTTCTTAAATAACTTTATATTCCAGAGTCTTAAATATGACACTTAGCTAGAACATTCATGCAACATAGGTACTTTCTTCCAGCATGATAAGGCATACTGAGCCTAGATCCATTTCAAAAGTTATACTTATTAACAGTTTCTTTGTTGCTAAAATAATACTTGAAGAATGAAGGATATGGCTACAGGAAGATTGTGTGTATGTGCAGGTTTTTCTTTATAGCTTTATTATTTAATATGATATTGAACATCACCTTGGAAAACCTTCAACACAGTAAGGTATACTCAAATTGCCTTTAGACTAAGACTGGAGTGTTGGTAAATTACGTCCTTCACACTCTGACCCTAGTGTCCCCTACTGGGTTTTGAGGGACCTGGAGAGGATTCACTGCCCTACTCTTCAGTATCTCTGTGGGAGAACATTTACTTCCTCGCTGGCCGCCTCCTCCTCAGCCTTCTACATTCATAAGGGAACTAATTCTATTCATGTGGGCTGCCCACGTTGTCTAACCAAGTCCCCAAAGTCTCACTTCCTAATACTGCTGCACTGGAGATGATATTTCAACACAGAAATTCTGAGCAGACCCAAGCAGTCAGATGAGAGCAAACGAGGAAAACAAGAAAGCCGCGTGGTGAAAGCTTTTCCACCCTCCCTTCCCCCCGCGTGGACAAGCGAAAAGCAGTCCTCCTGATGGTCTCCCCACCTCCTCGTCACCACAAGCCTAATCGCTCCTAATCACTTACCTAGAAAGCCGGCTCCCTCCGCTCTCCACAGGCAATGTGCTGCTGGGACTCTGAGGCAGGGCCTCTTGGGAGGAGGAGCCCATTGTGATATAATTAAGAGTCAGGAGAATCGTGTGCAGAGGGAAGGGGGTCACAAAACAGCACTGTGACCCTGCTGGCTTGTGAGACCTGGGTGGGGAATGGAGGATGAAGGCAGCGGGGCTTGTGGGGTACCTGTTTCAAACTGCATCGCTGAAAAGCGCGGTGAAGAGAAGCAAGATAGCTGAGGGGTAACGTAGCGCCAAAGACGTTTTTAGACGGGTACGCTCAGTAGTGGGGCATACAAGGCAAAGCCTTGGGGGCCAAAGAGCCAAGCTCTTCCTTCTCCTTGGCTTTCTTGGACCGCACGTCTCTAGGGTGTCTTCCAGTTCTCTTCTACTGGTGCATCTCAAGAAGCCTAAATGACCGGGCAGTGTTGGCACACACCTTTACCCCAGCACTCAGGGGGCAGAGGCAGGCTGATCTACAGTCTGAGTTCCAGGATAGCCGGGTCTACACAGAGAAACACTGTCTCAAAAAAATAAATAAATAAAAATTTAAAAAAAACAGACTAAACAATCCACAAACCACGGGAAAACAGAAAATACAAGGATAACCAGTAGAAAATGACTTCTACAAATTCATGAATTCCACAAATGTGGCCTGCCTGGTAGGCAGCAGGAATGAAAAAAGTCTAACCAGAGGCCAGGAGATGCCAGCTTTTTTTTAAATAAAAATTTTTCTGTGTTTTTAAAAATATAGACTTTTATATCTAAGTTTGCCCTGTCTGCTACAATAAACAGCGGTCACACGGGCTAAAGTTTTATCAGTTACATTCAGCCCAAAGGAAACCCCTGCAGAATGAACTGCAATGAACAAGCTTATAATTGGAGACTTTTTATAAAAGGCCAAATCATCCCCAAACTTCTAAACTTCTGAAATGGCCCTTGGGTTAGACTGAGCTTGACTAGCTGTCTGGTGGAAAGGATATTCATGAATTGAGAGAAGGTGGGCCCAGAATCTTCTCAAAACTCACATGCAGGTTGATGACTGAGCTGAGAGGGCTTGAGAAGCTCAGGGGGTAGGGAGTCACTGGGCAACCCCCTCTTTTTACTCCTGGTTCCTCCAGATGGGCTCTCAAACAGTGATTTCACATCACTGGCCATGCTATATTCCGGCATCTAGAGAGCCACATGAGAGATTCCCATCTTTGATGACATCAGGGGTTCTTTAGCAACACAGAGACCACCTTCTCAGTAGAGACAACTACAACGGCCCATTTGGGAAGCAAGGGAAGCTTCCATAAGCCACCTCTTGACCGAATGATGGGATGTTTGGGGACCATTTGGAAACACTGTATTTTTCATGCAGAGGAGCGTGGGAAGTATGTGTGCCACACACAGAGCCTCATTAAAAATAAAACCCAAAGCCCTTAACCCGTGTCCCTCAACACACAGCTCAGCAGACTCTAAAGCTGGGACTGGCCATACTAATGATTGCTGGGAGAAGAAAATGAGGCTCTCTGAGGGGCATCTCTATGCGTTCATCCCACTGGGCATGAGTCTATCACTGCTGGGTGTATAGAAGCCACAGGACTGAAGTGTAACAAGCAATTATTTGCTGAAGATAATAGAATGCAATGTATCTTTAAAATAGAAGTAGGGGTCTGGCAGCAGGGCACAGTTAACAAAATGCCTGCCGCTTATGCTGCTGTTCCCTGGTCAGATCCTCCAACTGCATCTCACAGCCCGGCCCCAGAGAGACCTCACCACATCATCATTCCTGCCAACAGCCTCAGATCCTCTGAAAGAAGGTTTCTCGGAAGGGGATTTAAAGGCATAAATGTTTCTTATAAAATGATCTTGAAGTCAACTCATTAATGGGCTGGGGACTGGGATCAAGGAAATAATATATGCCAAAGGCAACATGTGGAACCCAAGAAATTATTTTATTTAACTTAGTTATTTTTAATAGGTTTTAACTGAAATATAATTACATAACTTTCCCCTTAACTTTCCTACAACCTGCCTCAGCTACCTTCCCTCAAACCCCACTTTCAGGCTTATTGCCTCTTTTACTTTGATTATTGGTATCATAATATATTATATACACATGTGTATATGCATTGGTATGCACAGATATATATATAAATACAACTTTCTGAATCTGTTTTTGTTGGTATGTTTATGTAGTTTCTAGTTGACCACTCTGCTTTTATAATAACTAATAAGAGGCCTTCCTTTATCAGTTCCAGACACAATGAACTAAGAGGCACAAGCCAGAAAGAAGCTGGGGCTGGCTCCTTTGTCTTGTGTTGGGACTAAATGCATGAAGCAAAGAGGTTAGAGGGCACCGAGGGACGCAGAGGGAGAGGCGGGAAGAGCACTGGTTGCAGGATTTCAGCCAGCACATCCCGAACAGGGATGGATGTCCATAAACCAGAGAAGCAGAAGAAAGACCCACTTCAGAGTCACTGACCGAATTTCTCAAGGATGTTAGAGTTCAACCCATGAGGAAACAAATCAAATGACAAGCCCACACAGCCACGAGGAGGCAAGGTTTTGTATTTAAACAAAGTACTTTAATTTGGTTGAAGTTTTATACATCTTCATGGAGGAGCGGATTCTGGCTTTTTATTTTCCTCGCTGGTTCTTGGTCTTCTTATTTATGTTTTCTTGCAGCACCTGACTTTAGGAAGGCCACAAGTGCCAATCTGTTTAAACCCTGAACCACATGGGCCCCAGCATATGCCTCCATTGGTGATGCAAGTTATAGGATTCTTGATTCTTTGAGTAGAGACTGAAAGATAAGGAAGAGAAAGCACATATTAGAGTTGAAAGTGTCATGTCAAAAATACACACCCATGTACTAGTATCATGAACAAATTCCAGCAGGCTTTTTTTTCTGCCAAGGCTAGGATGTCTGTTTCATCAGGACTGAATCCAGCTCTTGCTAGAGAGTGGTACTGCTGCTGTAAGCGGCTGCTGGCTTTCCTAGGACCCAATGTGGAAGAGTCTGCTCCATACCTGAATGATGAGAGCTCCAGGGCCACCAGGCAGGAGCTCAGCAAAGATTCTGCGTTAGTCCCCAGCTACTTCACAGAAGCCCTGCCTCTGCTTCTGCACACAAGCCCCCTTATTCTAGTCTCAGACACAGCCAGTGGGGTATGAGTGTGTGTATGTGTGTGTATGTGTGTATGTGTGCATGTACATGTGTGCACACACATACAGAGACCACAGGTTGGTATCACATATGTGCAGCAATTGTTCCCACCTCCGCTTTTGAGACAGCATCTCTCACTGGGCTCAGAACTCACTGAGTAGGATTTTCTGGCTGGCCAGTGCACCCCTGGGATCCTTTCCAGTGCTGAGGTTACAGATGTGCACCAGCTTGCTCTGCTTCTGCATGGGTGCTGGGGATCTGAACTCGGGTCCTCATGCTTGTCCGGCAAGCACTTTACTCACGGAACCAACTTCCTATCAAGGTGTTTAAACTTCCAGGTGCCTATTTTTACCAAATGATCTGACCTGAAGCTCAACATATAGGACTTGTTTAATGGTAATTTGATGCCCAAATAACTTACAATGAAAAATAAAAATCAATAGTAAAAATAATTTTTTTGATAATTTCTAAAGTCTAAAATTAGGTTTTAATCTCATCCTTCCTTCTTTCCTTCCTCCCTTCCTCCCCATCTTCTTCACACTCATCTAAAGTTAGACACAGCAAGTGTCTGATATCTCTTGGTACTCAACCAGACCCCATGAATGAAATTTGGGTTTTCTCTCTGCAATTTATGTCTAATGCAGTTTCAGGCCTTTGTTTCTTTCATCTCATTTTCTCTCTTATGTGGGTTTTGTTTGTTTGTTTTGGTTTTTGGTTTTTCAAGACACAGGGTTTCTCTGTAGCTTTGGAGCCTATCATCCTGGAAATAGCTGTTGTAGACCAGGCTGGCCTTGAACTCCAGAGATCTGCCTGCCTTTGCCTCCCAAGTGCTGGGAATGAAGGTGTGTATCCCCACCACCTGGCTCTCTCTTATGTGCTTTAAGACCTTCTTTTGATTCGAGACCAGCCTGGTCTACAAGAGCTAGTTCCAGGACAGGCTCCAAAACCACAGAGAAACCCTGTCTCGAAAAACTAAAACTAAAAAAAAAAAAAAAAAAAAAAAAAAAAAAAAAAAAAACCTTCTTTTGAGTTTTCTATACCTTTTATTCTGTTTGCCTAATGTCAAGGGTGAAATACAGTCTTGGAGCTGGAAAGATGACTCAGCAGTTAAGAGTAGTGCATAGTGCTCCTGCAGAGGACCTGATATCAGTTCCTAATAACCTTATCCAGAAGCCCACAACTGCCTATAACTCCATCTCTGAGAGATATAATGCCCCTTTATGACTTCAAGGGTACTATACTCCTTGCACACACCAATACACATGTACACATAATTTTTTAATTAACCTTTCTGCAAAATAAAACAAGACAGAGTTGGGAAAGAAGAAGAGGAATAGAGATCTAAGACAGATGAGGTAAAAAAAAAAAAAAAAACAAGAGAAGTAGACAGGACATGGATGGGAAGAGGGGAAAGGAGAGAGAGGAAGGAAAGGGAGGGAAGGACAGAGAGAGAGAAGCAGGCAGACACAGACAGACAGACACAGGAACAGAGACAGACAGACAGAACACAAAGAACGAGACATACAGAGACAGACACAGAGAGAGAAAGAGAGAGAGAGAGAGAGAGAGAGAGAGAGAGAGAGAGAGAACACACAGAGGCACAGAGAGAGAGAGAAACACAGAGAGAGAGACATAAAGAGAAAGGCAGATAGACAGACAGAAAAACAGACTCTGTCTCTCATTTCCCTTTGGAACCACCCCATTCCCCTGCCTCACCTGCAAGAGGTGACAACAGCACCAGGAGAAACGTGAAGAGGAGGTAATGGATCCTCATGACTGAAACCTCGCAAAGTGCAGAGACACAGAGGGAGTCGGGTGCAGCGCCTTATATAGGTCCAAGTGCCGGCTCCCGGGTATAACCCCAGTAATTACAGTTATGAAACACAGAGCGCCTTACCTCTCATGCCAAGGAGTGGCCCTTTGAGAGCTCAGTCATTGTCACTTATGCAAATGTGGAGAGCCCCAGACAATTTCTTCCTCTACTGGAAACCAAGAGCAGTTTCCTGTCTTGTTTCTTTAGGTGTAAGGGACCCAGGCTGCCAAAGGTCACAGACTTACTGATTACAACTTGGCCTTACTTGCCTGTTTCTCACGACTTTACCTTGGTCATCTTAGAGTGACAACAGGGTTAGGTCCCACTGGGAACTAATTTCACTTAGATCCATCAGGGCTTAGGTCCCCAAGCTTTTCTAGGTCAGAACACGGACCTTGTCTCATAAATTTCTCCCAGTTACTACAGAATGGTGAAACCCATTTGTTGCTTAAAATAACCGCCAGCAATTCACCAACCACCCAATGTGATGGGCATGGAGTCAGATCAATGTGATAGTTCCTCTTACAGAGAAAGCAATGAGTTGGAAACATTTTACCTGGACATGTGTCCCTTGGCCCACCTAGAACAAAGCCAGAGAATGACTGGTTCTGGCCACCAAGTGATGTGCAACTCCATGGGACTTGATAGTCACTGGGTCTGTGATTCTCAGCTTTCTGGAACAGGGAATATCAGTGGTGGAATTGAGGTTGGATTCCTTTATGAGACTTTATGACAGTGGGATTCCAGTCCTTCCCACCTCTTCCCTGTTGGTCTTGGTTCTGAGGGAAGCCGTGAGGCTCGGGCCTGAGTGAGCTCTCGTGTGACTCCCATAACCCAGTTGGTCATTTTTAACCTATAGAATCATTGACAGTAATTAGGACATAGCCCATGCCGAGGACTGAGAGATGGAATTTTCTAAGGGAAAAGAGGTTTCATCAATCATGAATTCTTCCTCTCTACAGGGACTTTAAACAAATAAGCAGATAGGCAGAAATATAATTTAAGGTCAGTTTTGACAAAGGCGGTTATGGGGTTCCCTGCCAAGGGATTGGCAAATCTGCCGAGTGCAGAATTTAGACACACGGTAGACTGCTTCATTTCCTCCGCTGCTGTAATCTGAAAACCCATGGAACTGGGCTGTGTAGGGCATACAATAGAGATTTTAAAAGATCATACACAGTCAGTATGCAGAGTTGTGGAGTACTGTGTACTATTTCAACATATGCTTACAGTGCATAATGATCAAATTGGGGTAATCACCATATCCATCACTTCAAATTGCATGATGTTACTATACTGAGTAGAGCCTCCATTTCACACCCCCCCCCCGTAGCTATTTTTAAATATTCAGTAGCTCATTAACTCCAGTGATACCACTATCCAATAGATAGAGTGGAAATCAGGACTTCATTCGCCTATGTTTTTTTTTTTAAACCACCAGCTAACTTCTCACTACACCTCTCCCCGCATCCATGCTTTTCTCTGGTTATTATTAACCTACTCTGTCATTAAAGGTGTTCTTAAAGGTAGCCGGTGATTGCCATGTAATGATGGTTTGGTCCAAAGAGGAAGTTTCTGATGAATCAGGGAAGGACAGGGCTGGGTTAGGATGCTCTTGCAAATTATAAACAAATTCCTATCTAGGGCTGGAGGATAGCCATGTGACGTCACGCCCCTTGTCAGGACTTCTTTTCCCTGTGTGATGCATGCATGCAGCACTAAAAAGCATGCTCACTCATCCCCGACACTAAGAGTATTTCTTCTGGGCCAAGGAAGCACATACAAAAACTGAATGCAAAAAGGTAATTGTCTCTAAATGTGCAGCCTGAATTAACACCCCATCCCTTTCTATTTGCCTTATTTCTCTCACTTTTGACAGTAAAAATTAAACATACTAGTTTTCTATCAAGGTGGCAAAATACTTTTGACAAATCAACTTTGATGGAAGGAAGAAATGTTATTTCAGCTCAAGGCTCAGATACTCAGTCCAGGGTCAGTTGGCTCCACTGTGTTGTGGTCTTTCACGAGCCAGGACATCATGGCAAGGAGCATGTGGTAGGATAAATTCACCCTCCTCCTGGCAACCAGGAAGTAGGAGGGAGGGGTCTGGAGTACCAATACCCATTGCTATGGTGCCTGTTCAAAGACCTAGCTTACTTCTACTAGACTTGCTGGCTAAAGGATCCACCATCTCCCACAGGAGCCGCAGGCTAACCAAAACTTTAACACATGGCCTTTGGCGTATATTTAGGATCTCAGTCAAGCCAAGTGTGGCCATGAATAGACATAATCCCACTCGTGTAATCCCACGTACCCAGGAGGCTGAGGCAGGAGGACCAGAAGTTCAAAGCCCATTAGAGTTATATAAGACTTTGAGGTCAGCCTGAACACCTTAGAGAAACCATGTCTCAAACAGGAGTGGAGAAAAAGGAGCTGTGTACAAGGAGTTCTGGTTTAAAGAGCCCTTGAGTAGCACAGACGAGGCTCGTGGTACACTCCCTAGCATCATGGGAAAAAATTTCAAAAGTCCTGAATCACAGAACTTCATTAAACTTTTTTCTAATTATCTCATCATATGTTCCTTTAGGGAAAATTCCCTCACACATACAGGCCTATTTGTATACACAAAGAAGTATGCCTTAATACAGTTTAGTATATTGTCAATACTCATAAGCCTTCCATTATTACAAGTAGGATCTCAATAGCTATTGGTTTTTTTTTTTTTCCTGGATCATTTTAAATCTAAACACGCACTTTAAGTTAGGTTAGTGCGATTAATTATTTGTAGACTTCTGTTTTTGTCTTGCTTTTGAGCAAGCAATCTTAAGGCATTCTTACAATAAAGGGGAGAGGCTTTATTGGGCTTAGAGGTTGAATGAAGTTAGTGGATCCCACGTTAGTATGCTTAGTCTTAACTCCAACCCATCCTTTCCCAGTGACTCATCTGCTTCCAATTACTCTTAAAGCAACACGCTCTCTTTTAAAGCCCCACCCATCCCAGCGTGAATTTCCCATAAAGTCCTGTTGCAATCCCAGGGAGCAGCCAGCAGCACTTTCCTGGATGATGCCCGTCCTGTTTTAAACTCGGTGAATGAGTGAGGCCTTGATAGAAAGGAAGCAAAGGTGACCTGAAATGCCCACACGGGAGCGGGGGCATTAACCTTCCCTACCTCCTTCGAGGACAAATACCTCAAGGAGATGATGGCATCAGCCTGGTTGTTGAGGACAGTGGCCTGAATGTCCCATCAAGAACTCTTGTACCTGTAGTTTTATACTTATTGACAAGGGCTAAGGTGACTTCTTGTGGCTGTGTTCATCCTACTGACTGAATCCATCCCCTTGAAAGAGACCTCCAGAACGGATTTTTTCCCCCCAAAGAATGACAATTCTGCCTCAGCCTAGAGGACCATAATCAAGGGCCCCTCACCACTACCTGGAGATAAGATTGCATAGCTCCTGGATGAGTGCAAGTGTAAACCTAAACAAGGTTTAGTTTCCTAAGAGCTTCATGCTGTGGGTGTGATAGTAACTGGGGCAACTCGTAACTTGGGGAGAGTAGACTCGTGGCCCTTCCTTTCTAAGGAAAGATAAAGACTATACCCCCATATCTTTCATCTATACCTGGAGAAAGCAGCCAGTGTCTGTCTCCATAGGGAGGAGCTCAGCCACCCAGGCAAAGGCAAAGGCTTTCATGGGTGTGAGTTCTGCAAAATATGACTTCTGGGCATGATGGTTTCAGTGTTTCTTTTAAAACATAGCTCTTCATCTTCCTTTTGCTCCTGGGTAGGGTGGGGGTGGAGTAGAATTCAGGGCTTGAATATTGTGGGGTGTCACACAGGGCCCTGTACGCAGAAGTGGGTGGTGCTTGGTGTCACACTCTGCTGCCGTCATCTCAACCTTTTTCTTTTCTCTTGACATTTTGTAAGTAGCGTGCAATGAAACAATGGAGGAAGCATGTCGAAGCCTGGACATTTCTAGAGACAGGACCCAGGCTCAGGCCCAGAGGGCAAGGTTGTCCTGGCTATCTTGAGAATCTCAGGAGCAGCCTGGGAATCTCAGGGTCCAGACATAATGGTGACGGCAGCTGTGACCCCAGCCCTGGAGAGAAAGGATGGTCTCTATGTGGGCCAATCTTGGAAAGTGCATTTATCCAGCAATGGAAATAACCTGGAGTATGAGCACCAATGTTAATTCTGTCCTGAACTCTGGGCTGGGACTCCAAGTGTCCCAGCAACAGTCAAGGAATCATCTCAAGCTAGATGTGACCATGTAAAAAGGGGGACAGACCCCAGAGCTCGTTAAACTCTTACAGGATCTAGTACTGTCTCAGAAATGGGGATTAAAAGCACGAAGAGTCCAATTCAATGGAGAAGAAAGAATGCCATTTTCATATGAAGCTTCAGATAAATCCATTGTTAGCAAGAAAGAGAGCCAGTCAGTGGTGGTGCATGCCTTTAAAACCAGCACTCTAGAGGTAGAGGCAAGCAGATCTCTGCGGGTCTGGTCTACAGAGCAAGTTCCAGGACAGCCAGGGGTCCACATAGATAAATTTGTCTTGAAAAAAACAAAAACAAAAACAAAACAAAGAAAGAGGATTTTAACTTTTATTTTTCCTTCATAGTGAAGACACAACAATTGAATGCAGCAACAGAGGGCAGAATAAACTCTAAGGCACAGAACTGGGTTCTCCACCTTACCTGCACAAAATGTGAGCAGAAATGCTACAGACCACATTTCCATTTCAAGTTAAACTCGGGAGCTGAAGAGATGACTCAGTAATTAAGAGCATATACTGCTCTTGTAGAAGATCCAGGCTTGGTGTTCCCGGTACTGATATGTTAACTTACAACCATACATAACTCTAGTTCTAGGGGATCCTACCCACTCCTCTGACCTCCATGGGCACAAAGCATAGACAGACATGCAGGCAAAATGCTCACATAAAAAATAAAATTAAAAGAAATCTTAAAATAAAATGAGTAAAGTTAAATTAAAATCTACATGTAACAGACATTTTAAGTAATTAAATATTAGGATCTTTATAAAAATAACCATCTTCAAGATGCATGTACCACTTTTGCACACCAAACTGATACATCTGCATGCAACACAACTCCTACACCTACAGCTCAGGAAACATCACTGAAGAAGAAGTAGGAAAGATGGGAAGAGTCAGAGGACCAGAATATCGGCTACAATATTGTGTCTTCTATATATGACAGTAAAGTTGCACCCAAGAAATTTTAACAATATGATTCTGTAAACAAGACCTTCACAGTGATATTAACAATTAACATTTCAACATGGATGGGGGAAATCTCAAAAGCCCCACCCTTGGGTGAAGAGGTACAGGCGAGAGAATCAGTCTTCTGTAGGGATCAACCCCACTTATAGGCTACCCATTTCCAAGTGGTTTGCTCTAAACACATATACACATGAGCAACATTAAAGGAACTCAGCAGGTCATATGTATATATACATGTTTGTATATTTATGTAATACTAATAATTAAAGGAGTCATGAATTTGAGGAGAGGACACAAGAAGAACTGGACAGAGAAAGGGAGAAATGGAAATGATATAAATATAGTACTTACATATAAAATTCCCAAGAGAATTTGAATTAATCTTTTAAAAAAGAATCAACATCTCAAGATAAAGAAATATCTTTGTTTTACAATAACTTATCCCAGCATTTCCATAGCCTAGGAAACACCCTTCACTCCTGCACAGCACCCAAAAAAATTAATTAAGTTGCTCAAAGTGTAAATAATCTAAGAAACAAATTTGTAAAAATGCTGAATAATCAATCAATTCATTTTACTAATAAATTAATTGTTTCCCAGATGCTGAACAACTAGAATGGTTCTTTACTATTTATAAGCCTATGCTATTTGTCCTCTATAGTTCTTGTTCTTATTACATTTTTCAAATTGTAAGGTGTTATTAAAGAAGAAAGTTTGTTGTCTTCTTGTTCTCAACACAGCTTCTCTTTTCCGGTCTTTGCATAGTCCTGCATCTTTGTCCAGCACCGAGCTTTCTAAGTGTAGAGTTGGCCCTGTCTTGGTCACTTGTGGGTGAGTCATCTCATTTAGTCCTTATTCACAAACCTGCCAGAGAGGAATGACTCAATCTCACACAAGAAAACTCCAGAACCTGGAAAAGTTAAGAGACACTCATGGTTACTTGGCTAAGTGACAGGGCTGTCAAGGGAAAACAGAACCAACCGGTCTTCAAAGTCTTTGCTGCTAATCTCCTGCCCACTAACCAAGGTGTTCTGATAACTTTACCCCTTTGTTTTTCTACAGCACAAAGCCCAGAAGGATACTCTACCAAACACTGGCTTTACTTGGCACTGCCATCAACTCCTCCAGTCTCCTGAGAGGATGGGCTGAAATTGCTGGGACTCCAATTGCAGGCTACTGCCACCTTGTGGGGAGCCTTCGTCCAGGTCCCCTTAGGATCCACAAGCTTTATCACTTCCCTGCTTGTCCAAAGAAGCATGTACAAACCTGAGACATCTCATAAACCAAGCTGACTTCAAGCTTGGTATGAAGCCAGCGATGACCTTCATCCTTGGCTCCTCATGCCCTCACCTCCCAAGTGCTAGGATTACAAGCATGAGCCAAGTTTTATGCAGTGCCAGCAAGTCGAATCCCGGGCTTCATGCATGCTAGATAAACACTCTACCAAGTGAACCACATCTCCTGCCAAAATTCAGCATATTTTATTCAAATGTTTACTGTTCATCTCTGGAAGTTCCGTTCAATCCTTTATGGGCTTCAGCTCTTTCATTGTGGACTGTTTTATCCTGGGCCTTAGGCATGCTTACACTGACTCTTTTTATACCTCTGGCTAACTCTACCATCCTCAGCTTGACTGGGTTCATCTGCACCACCTTTCTTCTGACAGCGGATTGTATCCTTCTGCTTCTCTGCCTATCTGGTCATTTCTATGGCATCTAGCACACTTGAAACTCTTGAATGTCGAGGGTGGATTTGGCCATCTCCTTTAAAGGAAAACTGGGCTTTATTTCTAGCTTGGATTTAGGGTTTTTTTTTTTCCTCAGATGGTTCTTTCGAAAATTGCTCCACAACCTTCCCAGAGAGCTGCAGAAACCATTGTAAAGAACTCACCAGTATCCCCTTGTTACATTATGAAGGTGGGACGCTTCCTACTTTGCTGTTGGCAATGCATTTCCCAGGTCCATGTACTCCAGAAACATCCACACAGGTACTTTCTGATATTTTCATTTTCCTCTGGCCGTGTGATGTTTGTCCCAAGTGTTCTTGTGTCCTTAGTCACCCCAGGACTGAAGTCCCCTCTACCCCTCTGGTGCAGCCCTCAAGCACTGTCTCCAACTGAGGCCCTATCCTCCCTTTCCCACCTCTGAAGGAACTGGGGGTGTGCTGTGCTGTTGGAATAGCTGTCTCAGTGGTTTAAAGCAAAAACATTGCTGGCTGGTCTTGTGATTCAACCTCTCTGTGCCTTCGCTTAGAAACTCCTTAAATATTAAGTGTTGTGTTCATGAACTTGCCATCCTCCCTCCTTTCCTCCCTCTCTCCCTTTTTCCTTCTCTCCTTTCCTCCTCTCTCTCTACCTGCCTCCCTCCCTCCTCTCTCCCTGTCTCTCTCCCTTCTCTCTCTCTCTCTCTCTCTCTCTCTCTCTCTCTCTCTCTCTCTCTCTCTCTCTCTCTCCTTTCTCTTCTGTCACAGGTTCTGAACTGGTTGTTGTTTAGTGTCTGGAAACACCCTTTCACACCATCCTTTTGATGAGAGATGAGTTCTATAAAACAGGATGGCTTGGTTCTTTCGCCCTAACTGAGAGCCTGATTATCTTGTCTGTGTACCCCTCTGACTGGGTGCTGCTGTTAGGGAAGACCCCAAACTGGATGCATGTCCAGGTGTACTGGAATCACTCTATATCAACATCTAGAGAGCACCAAATAGAATGAAGCAACCTCTAAGCTGTACGGATGTCCTTCACCTCAAACGACACTTGTTAACCAGTTCCACAGTCAGCTTACTAAGAGTCCAGAGATGGAGGCAAGGGCCATGCAGTTATGAATCCTGCAACTGAAGGTGGAGAATGGCAATGTGTGGATGTCTGCAGATCAAAAGCCATGCAAGAGCTGTAGATAGAGGACTCGAGTCAGAACCTGTGGCCCATCAAGAAAAGGTGCTACTATTTGGGAAGTTTGCTGTTTCAAGGAAGAAGAGAGCACAGGACAGCGTCCCCCCCCCAGGGCACTTTAGGGGTGAGACGTGAGTGGGTGGAATGCGGACCAGGCAGGAAGCGGCTGAAGGGATAAAGAGTGAGTTCTGGGTTGAGCTGACATTTTCGGCCCAGAAAAGTGCAATTCTGGGGAGAAGACTAGGAAGATCAAAATATCTACAGTAAGATCCAAAGGGCTATTTCAAGAGATAATGGCTCCGCTTCCAATGAAATGTAGGGCATAGAAAATATAAAATGTCTATCTGCCGGACGGTGGTGGCTCACGCCTTTAATCCCAGCACTTGGGAAGCAGAGGCAGGCAGATCTCTGTGAGTTCGAGACCAGCCTGGTCTACAAGTGCTAGTTCCAGGACAGGCTCCAAAACCACAGAGAAACCCTGTCTCAAAAAACCCAAAATAAATAAATAAATAAATAAATAAAATAAAATGTCTATCTATACACGTGAGTACATACCTTCCATATACACACATATTTCTATAGATGTTATACACAACACACACACACACACACCTCTTCCAATCCTTAGCCCTTGGAAAATAAGCTAGGTATCTTGTAGACCACTCCAGAGGTGCTGTTTCATTCAAATCAAACTGAGTCTGACGACTTTCTTAGTCGCCTGTTTGTTTATGACTGTGATGACCAGAATATTGAAAAAGATTAAGCTACTAATTTTTTTAAAAAATATATATATATATTAATTTGATTTTACTCTTATACACTCCCAAGAGGATTCCCCGCAAACGGCGACACGCTCGTCCTGAATCTGGATCTTCTACTTCTTCTTTCGGCAGCATTTCCGACCTCTTTTAGAACATTGACCTATTTGTTCTTCCGTTCTAATACAGCTAAACAGAGCACACCGGCCACCTCTTATTTTGCAGTATATTTTTCGGAGGGTTTTATGGATGAATGCATCGCCTGCAAGGGGAAAAAATCACAACACATTTTAGAAAGAGTGTTAGGAAGACATTGGATCCAGCAAGCCATGCATTGCTGAATTAGTTCCTTTTCATGTCTGTTTCTTTTCTCTTGTCCTAATAAATCAAAAGAAAAGTTAAGGGGTGCCTAAGCAGGAAACAATACCTCTATGGGCTGCATCTCAGCTGTAACCACAGAGTAGCCTGGCCTCTAAGCCTTTATGTAAGAACTTAGAGTTGGGGACACCATTGTCCCTAGCACCTTTCAAGCAGCCTAGGGTGCCGCTCTACCTTCAACCACTAAGCCCATTTAGAATAGACATCTGTGGGCTTGGGTATCAGACTAAATCGTTCACTTCCATCAGAATTAAAATTCCACATCAACTTTCTCTTGTCTCATTAATTGTATCCCAGTGATGAAGTGGGTAAGTGGGTGGAGAGTTGGCTTCAGGGCGCTATTTAGTCTTTGAAGAATGGAACAGGACGAACTCGGAAGCCTGCTTTAATCTTAATGCTCTTTTTTTGTTGTTGTTGTTTTCAAGACAGGGTTTCTCTAATGATTGTTATAGAAGGAAACACTGGCGATGTTTGGTTTCCACCCAACAGATCCATCTGATCTCTGGCTCACCAGGAACACAGAAGGGCCAACTAAATGACAAGTTCTCAACCCTCTCCCACCCTTAATTTCCCAACCCAGCTTACCTGGAGCAGGCACCAAGAACAAGATGAGGAATGCAAATAGCAGATAATGGAGCCTCATAGCTGACTGCTTCCCAACAAGCCGGGACTGGGCCAAAAGGTGTGCTTGTCCACCTATATAACGAGGTAAGCTATGATTGTCATTCTTGTAATGTCGTAGTGATGACAATATGACATACTTCCTGACGTGTCTTTCCAGTGTCTCTCACCGCAAAGAACACACCCACTCAGCCAGGAGCTCACACACCCGATGGGGATGGGAGTCGTCAAGCTTGATGAGACTCTTCTGTGGTTCTCTGGGCCCTGGGCATATTTCCAGATCACGTTCTGGCTGTGGGTACAGATAGAACTGGTATGGACAAGGTATTTCTTTTGGGGGGGGGTGGCCCCAGGACATGTAGCCTGGGGCTTAATTGCCTTTAAATGTAATCTGCTTTCTGTAGCTACCTAAAAGCCTAGAAGAGACCAGACAGTCTCCTAAGAACCAAGGAAGTTAGGCTTTGGACAAGTTCAGAATTGAGGGACAAAACTAGAATTTAGATAGTGAAGATAAAAGAAACTTGGACTATATTGAAAAGCTTTTGCTACAGGAATACTGGAGCTTAAATGACTCTTTTGTCCCATACTTTATCTTTGTCTAAAACCTATCTAGATTCGTGAGTGAGGGTGTTTCATTTTATCAGAGAGAGTGCCTTAGTGATACATATTCATCTTCTCTCTGTACCAGAGAGGCTTACAAAGACAACGGTGAAGACTTCTAGGTGTTCTTCACCCATGAACTTTTAAAGAAGGTCAAGGCTCAGTTAATTCTTCTAGATATAAATTCAGTAGCAGAAGAATCAACAAATTTTTTTTGACCAATACATTTAAGTGTTGAGGAATTTGATTACTGTGTTATGGGCATTAATTGTCTCTTCAGTCAGGAGATCAAGTCATCCCACAGACCTCAACTGTTGCAAGATGTCAAGGCAACTATGGTGGATCCAAGGTTTGGGTTTTTTTAGTTCTGGGATGGAAGGATTCGAAATACTGGGATACCTAGTAGGACTGGTAAACAAACTCCTATAGGTTCAGACTAGCCCATGTGCCCCATGGTGGGGAAGACAGAGCAAACCCACAATACAGCAAGAAGGATAAAGCTTCATTTCTTCTCTCGAGGAGCTCAAAGTGGGCTCAGGCCTAAGAGCAGACAAATATAGCACGGGTGCTGACAAGTGAGAACGGCACTTATTCAAGCAAGAGGCTATGCAAATGTAAAATACAGTGTCTCATGTTAAAGAGTGGGTTTGGATCTGTAGATTTAAGAATACTTTGAAGTTATAGACACTGGCGTTTTAAAATCTAGTTTCCTCTTATATCTGGGGTTAAAGACTGTGGGAAATATTTTGAAATGGACGAAGCTGATGAGTGTGGAGCACTTTGGGGGTTGGCTTGGCAGTCTTACTATATCTTATATATTACAAGACATAAAAGGACTGGTCTGGGTGTCAGAGAATGACCAAATCGCAGCCTTGTGTCACTGGGCCATCCTATCACTGGGGGTGACTCACTTCTCCGTGTGGAGAACAGATTCCACAGGTGAACCTTTGGCTCTGACATGTGTCTGCACAGAAAGGCCTTTCTATCGCACCATCATTGGCTCAGAAAAGATACATGAGGAATAATGGCCACTTTTCCTCATTAATCACCTTGCAGATTCTGTTTGTTCTACTTTGGGTATTCTTGTGGCCATGTCCCCCTAAAGGGCATCTCAGCTGTGACTGCAGCTTTAGGAGATTCTATCCTCCCACTTCTAAGGCAAATTCAGAAAGCTTCCCCACAATAGCAGAAGATAAAGGAAAGCGTCGACTTTATTTCACACTGGGTAACAGAGCTGTATGACACCACCAGGCCACTGGGTATGCACCAACGTCCCTGTCATCTTCAGACCAAAGGCTTCCCAGGGTTTTTGTATCTTACATGGAGGAATGCACACTCTATGGCTTAAACACCACTGAATTTTAAACATTGATATTGTTCTCTATCCACTATAATCCATATACTATATCAAGAGGAGAAGAGAGGCAGAGAGAAGGTGAGGGCAAAGTGTTCAAAGCATGAATAAAAAATTAGCACCAAGGATCCCTGGCTCATCCTGAGTCATGTGACTTGAGGTATGGCAGAGTCAATAATCCAGGCAGGCGCACAGACGTGAATTTTCCCCAGAAGCAAGATCACAGAGATGGGAAGCATCTGGGGAAACAAGGAGTGGCGATCAAGATTTGGTTCACATCTGCATTTGATTCAGTTAACGAACTATGGTGTGGGAACACTAAAACTAAGATTCAAGTTATCTGAAATTATAACCCTACCAATAATTCCTTGCATGAAGACAGAGGAGAGATCCTGGAAAAGTGTGTATAATTTAACTGAGTCTTTTTTTAAAAATCCCTGTGTTTACATAATCTACCTGCAAATAATGGTACCCAATGACTGTTGGAGCTTGACCACTGGGGCGCGTTCTAACCAACCTAGAAGCAATCTCTGGGTCTTTACCATTCTGCCCTCTGGTTCTCCTAGCAAAGACATGGTCCAGAGCACACAGTCTGATAGCTTAGGAATTTCTGCTTGGGAGAATATTCCTACATAGGCAGTGTGGGCCCCCTCGCTCTTGTTAAGAATGTGATCTGAGCCTATTCATGTGATGCAGTGGTCTCCCAGAGAGACAATGGGGCTCCATTTTGGTAAAAGACTAGTTATCTTCCACTACCACCCTGATCCTCTTTTTGTAAGAGAAAAGGTACTTGATTTGTGGAGTTGATGTTTCCAGGGCTGACCACTTGGTATTGGATAACCAACTGGGTTTGTTTTTTTTTTTTTCCAAGGAAAGCTATTTTCTTCCACTCCCAGAATTCCTTAGTTGCTTGGAGTTCTTGGCCCATAGTTGGAGTCCCATGAGGCTTCTCCCTTCTACGTTAGCATGTGTGTTGCCATTGTCCTTCTTCAGATCTTGTTCTGCAGCTGTGTTTTTGATACTTCACCATAGAGCTTCCTTGATATTTCTAGGACAGAGATTATGTTTATGGTAAAGGTCTCCTTTCAAATTCCTGCGCATCCACCACTTCCTACTCAGACACTAGCAGACACACGTGCTGCTTGGCTTTGGGAAGAGAGGATATCATTTAGCACAATGAACCCACATTCACATTGGTCACCAACACCAGAGAGCGCTCCCCTCGATCTCTTATCAGAACATGGGCCCAAATCCCTCCAACTGCTCTCCATGGCTGTCTTTCCTGAAATCATCATGCTTAATTGATATTGCCTGAACAAGCACTACAGGAAGAACAAGGAAAACCGCAATTGTTTGGATGAATAGAGCCTCCAAGGACTACAGGGAATGGAGTCTGAAGACCGTGTTGTCCAGAGGTCAAGCCTTAAGGTAGTGAACACTATGTACGTACAGAGATGAAAGGAGAAACCAGATTACTGTAGAAAGGCCTGGGGGTGAACATTCGTCCAAGATCTGGGCAAGGGCAAACTATGGCTTGCATGCACACTCAAGTTTGTCTCGATCAGGAAAGCGAAAATCAACCTGAATAGATGCAGGGTTTTATTTATTTAGATAACTTGATATCCGTGTCCTGTAAGGAAACAGTTGGTTCATAGGACACGATTTCAAGAAAAGATGAAAAGGACATATATAAGGTTCTAAAAATTGGTTCTTCCAGTTCACTCACTGCGGGGGCCAGGACTGATGATCAAAACAGAAAGGCAGAGGTCTGCCACATAGAAAAAAAAGATAGGGCACACACAATTCAAAATTCCAGGAACCGATAAAGTGGCACCAAGCGCCAGATCCACTCTCCAGCCAGCTGGTTATACGCTGTGTTGCGCTGTGTTGCTTACAGCTGTGGAAGGAGCCGGGCCTGCTGATGGACTTTGAAATCCAGACACCTTGGTGGACGTCAGAGGCCAATGATGCATGTACAAGGAACATTTGCAGAGAAGCCTAGGCACTTCGAATTCCTCATTCTTGGAGTAAGCAGTTGGTCCTGAAGGCATCCACAGCCTGTTGGCTTTTCCTAGCACAGTTTCCTACTCTGTGGTTTAGGTTAACAGGACCAGAACTCACCACTGTTGCCAGATTAATCTCCATATTACAGACTCTTGCTCGAAGTTTTGTTTCCACCCATTCGTAATGCTTTTGTCTCAGAAAGTAATCGAATAATCTCCTTTTGGAGATGTACTTCTGTAGCCTTGGAGCCCAACTCTGAACCATTGCCCTATTGTTACTTTGCTCAACTCTCTCTCTCAGCATCTATAGTGGCCTACACCTATGTATATATGCATGTACCTATCTTACACTTACCTAATTGCCCTTAAACCTATTATTTCCTGGTATCTGTCTCAATAACCCATCGAAGTTTTTCTTTTTAATTTCAACAACGAATTTTGTCTTTTTTGTCTAATCATCTTACCTGGTCTCCTTGAATCATGTGACCTTTGGGGCATATTTATGCCTGAAGCCACCCCTCTACTTCAATACCGACAAATCATTAAACACACCCTCTCTTGGGACCTTAGGAACTGAGACTGTACAAAGGTCAAACATAAATAGTATTCGGTTTTTGGGCTCTATGGTCCATCACTATTTCCAAGTTTGATGGGGGAACACCACAGAGACTGACACGGGAAGACTTTCTATTTCCTCCAGTACCGATTGCTGCTTTTCATTCTTCATGGGCTGTCGCCCCTTTCTATCCCCAATCTGGCTAAAAGTAAACATCTTCAAGAGTTTGACAATCCTTTTCTTCCTCCTCCTCCTGGTCTTGTCATCTTCATTCATCTTTATCAAGTACACACTATGTACTTATGCACAATGCTAAGCAATAGAAACACACTTGTTTTATTTGAATCGTTCAATAGTCCAATCGGGTTATATTTCTTTTACAGATAAGTAAATAGAGGCTTAGAGAAGATAAGAAAATACCCCGTGCTCTTAGTTAGGGTGACGTGCTCTTAGTTAGGGTGACGTGCTCTTAGTTAGGGTGACGTGCTCTTAGTTAGGGTGACGTTTGTACTCCTTTCCCTCTTACAATCCTGGGGTGTGGGAGAGAGTGTTTTCCAGCTTTTCTGGCTGACTGCCACACACCTACTTGATTAGCATGCGCATGACTTCTGAGGCCTCTCTTATCTCAGTTTCTAATAAATCCCTTGGTCTTTTTTGTGAATGACACCTGCATCTTCCAGTTTTCTTTGTTATGGAATCTGGGGCTTCGAACCATCTTGAGTCTTCTTGTTTCCTAATTATTCGAATGCATCACTTACTATATCCACACAACTATTTCCACATGGTGGTCTGCACAGTGTTCAGAGCCTGGCCCAAATACCACGCCCTAATGACCCCATCAGCATGGTTAACAGGGACCCCTGCACTGTTACTCTGCACTGACTCAGAGATTGGTTCGTAAGACAGATGGACCTTTTAACAATTCTACAGAGGATATAATGTGTTATTGGTAATCATTTCTGGTGATCTGTATATTTATTGTCTTTTTTTTTGGCTCCTTGGATTCATAAGAAAGTAAAGCCATGAGTCCTATATTTCCCTTACTCTTTGAAATATAGGAACTTTTCAAAACTTAGATACTTTAAGGCAAATATTATTAAAAACAACTAATTCCAGTGAGGGTGTAAATAAAAGGACCTTTATCAAATAATGAAAATATATTGCAACAATACAATAGCTAGAAATAATTTTATGATAAATATAACCTAGAAAGTGGGTTAGATGGTTATGGACATGAAGACCAGAAGACTGAGCTCACTGAGAAGTTATCATATTTCAAAGACAATGGCACAAACAGATGGACTTGAGAGTCATGGCCATTTAGGAAGATGAAATAAAATTAATATCATAGTTAAGCTTGAGTTAAGGGAGCAATGGAAAGAAGCAGGCTGCAGGACTGTCAATCACGCAGGTCTATTCCCTTCAAAGGAAGTGACTAATGCCTGGTCACCCGGAAGCCTTTAGTGAATGTTGTCTGACAACTTGGTGATCTTTTTGTTCTTCTATGGAGCCAGCCTTCTGGAATCCCCCCAAAATCCTGAGCATTGGAATCCCCCAAATCCTGAGCATTGTTTCGACCTTGATCATGAGCTTTGTCTCTGGGTGACTAGAACCCATCCTTATGAAAGAGGCGCCGTGTACTCTGCATTCTCCACCAACAGAATTTAACCTTACACTTACTCCAAACTCTTCCTGTCTAGGCCCTGACCCTGAAATCTGTGTTTTCAGCCCAAAGAACTCCTTCTTACTGTAAAGGTCACAGGTGTTGCGGTGCTTTGCACAGGGAGTTTCTATGTGGTTGTACCTAAAGCTTTGTTATGAGAATTATCACATGGAGATTTTTTTTTCTCTCCAAAGTTTGACCGTGTTTAAATGTGTAAGAGAATTAAACCACGGGATCAGACTCTCTACAAGTTTTGATCCAGTCTGACCGGTCAAGTCCAGATGTATCTAGTTTTCATCCTCACCCCTTCATATTTTGCTTCCTTGCCAGGAGTGATACCTGCAGATGAAGGTACCCTCCCGGAGGAGCAATCAGTGGTAACACTTGGCAGGGAGATAAGATCTGGAGAGATAGCCAGGATGAACACACCCTACTTTTTGGATGTTTGATAATTTCCTATGTGCATAGAATGTACTTTGGTCAAAGCCATCCCTATCCCTCCTTCAGTTTCCACTCTATCCCCCATTATAATTCCCTCCTAATTTCATTTGGACCTGTTTTAAAATCGCTGAGTCCACCTAGCGTTGCCCGGATGCGCATGCATAAACAGCCACCTACTGCAGCAGGGGTAAGGTCAACCCTGGAGATGACTGACACTCCCTCCTCCAGGAGCCACCAGCTGCCAAGAGCACGGTCAGAGTTCGAGGTGGAGCTTAGTGACTGCCTCCCCTATGCATGCTGGGATTTTGCCAGGCTTGATTTGCACGGTCCTTGCCTACGCAGTCACAGCTGCTTTTGACATGCTCAAACTAGTTTAAGAATGTGATGCTTAGCAGTGCTGTGAGTCTCCAGACTGGAGTGTTCAGTCTCCAGAGTCACAGCTGACCCAGCAGGGGATGACTCCTGACTCTTCGGGCTGAAATAAAGAGATAGCACAGCAAATTCTACAGAAGATTGCCCCAAGGACATTCTTCTGTGCATCTAGCTGTGATTGGCTCGTGCCCCGTGGGATAAATGCACAGTGATGCCCCTACGTTTACATTGCTACTCCCTCATCAGATCCCCCAACTGCATTTCACAGCCCAGCCCCAGAGAGACCTCACCATGAAGCAATCCTTGCCAACAGCCCACACATCCTCTGAAAGAAGGTTTCTCGGGCAGGGGATTTAAAGGCATAAATGTTTCTTATAAGATGATCTTGAAGTCAACTCATTAATGGGGTGGGGACTGGGATCAAGAAAATAATGTATCCAAAGGCAAAACGTGGGACCCCAGGCATTATTTTTTTATAACTTATTTATTTGAATAGGTTTTAATTGAAATAGAATTATATAACTTTCCCCTTAACTTTCTTCCCTACAATCTGCCCTGGCTACCTTCCCTCAAACCCCATTTTCAGGTTGATTGCCTCTTTCACTTTGATTATTGGTATCATAATATATTACATACAAACGTGTGCATGCATTGGTATGCACAAATATGTACAAACACAACTTTCTGAATCTGTTTTTGGTGTGTGTGCACGTAGTTTCAAGGTTGACCACTCTGCTTTATAATAACTAATAAGAGGGCTCATCCCTGAGAGGACAGTTCTCCTTCTCCCAGCAATCATAAGTTGTCTTTAATTCTTTCTAGTGGAGAGACCCCAAGAAAATTTTTCCCATGTTGACATGTCCCTTGATATCGTCACTGTTCTGGTCTTGTTTATGCAGCCGTCTCTAAGAGACACAGTTTCACAGCAGACTTCCTGGTGTTCTGAGTCTTATAAACTTAGGGACTTTTCTTCTGAGGTGTTCCTTGATCACTGATGCAGGAACTGGGACGTAGATGCATCCATTGCCAGTGGACTCCATACAATCTCTGCACTGTGTTCAGCTGTGGTTCGAGTGTCCATTTGTTGTGTTGTAAAGAGAGGCTTCTTTGGTGAGGCGTGGTAGCCACACCTACCTGTGGGCATAAGAATAAGATTTAGAATGTAGTAGGGATTATGCTGGTCTAGCAAAGTGGCAGTAGCAGATTCTTTTCTAAGATTCATGACCTTACTAGCTCCAGGAGACTGGATAGATTTCTGGTACCAGGCATGACTCCTTCCTGTTAAGCCAGCCTTGAAGTCCACTTAGATAGCCCTTGGTTGCTGCTTACATGTGAGCACACTTATTGCACATTTATGCATATCTCGCTACGCTGGTCATTGCTATGGTTCACAGATGCTGCAGCTGGGTCATTACTTCCTTCCCTTGGCAGCTTGCATAGTATTTTCTGGAACCACGGGAGAAAAGAATGCAGGAAAGAGGCCTACAGGTCATATCCAGTTCAAATCATCCAAGACCGCCTGTGTTGTTAATGTGTGGTGTCTTCAGCAACAGGGGCCCATCCTTAACCCCTGAGAGGAAACCAAGGCCTACATCTATAATCCATTTCTATGGGGACTCACTTGGACTACCCTCACTAGGTCTATGATTCTTATGGGAAACATTGTCAGGCCAAGTGGCTGAATTATAATAGAATTTTAGGTAAATATAAAATAATATGATTCCTTGAGGATTTATCAAACAAGCTTGGTTTTGTTAGTCCCTCGTGTCTCCTTCTTCTGACGTATTGATCTCCTTCCCTTCTCCCATATTGGGGTCCCATTCATGTTATTTCTTTTCCCATTTCATCTGCATCCTGCTTTTCCCCTCCAAAATCCCCTCCACCTGGGGTCCGTTTACACTTTCCTCATCTCCATGGTTATACCATTGTTGCATATACACTGTTCAGGCTAGTTTTCTGCCAACTTGACACACAAGAGAGTCGTCGGAGTGGAGGGTTCTTCAATTAAGAAAACTCCTCTATAAGATCCAGCTGTAGGCAAGCCTGTAAGGGCTTTTTCTTCGTTAGTGATTTATGAAGGAGTGTCCAACCCATTGAGGGTGCTGCCATCCCTGGGCTGGTGGTTCTGGGTTCTATAATTAATCAGGCTAAACCAGTCATGAGCAAATCAGTAAGCGGCACTCCTCCAGGGTCTCTCTCTGTATCAGCTCCTGGGTCCAGGTTCCTGTCTGATTTCCTTTGATGATGAACAGGCTATGGATGTGTAAGCAAATAAACCCTTTCCTCTCCAACTTGCTTTGGTCACAGTGTTCCATCACAGCAATAGTAACCCCAACTAAGAAGCTTACATCTGAGAAGTTAGAGCTAGAAACTGTTGGTGAGAGAAAGCATGTAGTGTTTGTCATCCTGGAACTGGGTGGCCTTACTTAATATTCTTTTAGGTCCATGCATTTACCTGAAAATTCTCTAATTTCGTTTTTCTTTGCACATGAATAGTATTCCACTATGCATATTTTCATTATCTGTTATCTGTTAAAGGATCTTCAGGCTGTTTCCATTCCCTAGCTATTGTGAATAGAGCAGGAACAGATATGTCTGGACAAATATTTGTGGAGTAGGATATCACATCATTTTGGCATATGTCAAGAAGTAGTATACCTGGGTCATGGTAGATTTCTTGGTTCTTTATTTTTTCCTTTTTTGTTTTGGGATTCTCCACACTAATTTCCAAAGTGACGCCATTTGTAAACAGAAACTGTACTTTTGTTTTCCTGGCCACCCAGACCCGAATAATCGCACAAAACTATATTAATCACAACACTGCTTGGCCAGTGGCTCAAGTGTGTTCCTAGCTAGCTCTTACATCTTAAATTAACTTGTTTCTATTATTCTATATTTTACCACAAGGCTCATGGCCTGTTGTGTCACATCTTGCATCTTGGGTGACTACATGGAGTCTCCCTGATTCTTTTTTCCTGCATTCAATTTAGTTTTCCTGCCTAGCTACATTCTGCCCTGCCATAGGCCAAAGCAGCTTCTTTATTAACCAATGGTAATAAAACATATTTACAGCAAACAGAGGGGAACCACACATCAGTGGCTATACCAATTTACATTCCCACTAACAGTGAATAAGGGCTCACTTTCTCCCACATCACCTCCAGTATCCCTTGCTCATTGTTTTGTTTACCTTGGCCATTATGACTGGGCTGAAATGAAGTCTCAAAGTTGCTTTGAGTTTCCCTAGTTACTAAGTATCTTAGCTACTTTTCTATTGCTGTGAAGAGACACCATGACCAAGGTACCTTGTAGAAGAAAAAGTTTATTTTGCTTACAATCTCAGAGAGTGTATTCATGACCATCATGGTGGGGAATATGGCAAGCAGGCATGGCACTGGAAAAGCATCTGTGATCCCACATGGGATCTCACATGGGATCTCACATGGATCTCACATGGGATCTCACATGGGATCCCACACGGGATCCCACACGGGATCTCACACGGGATCCCACACGGGATCCCCAGGCACGAGGCAGAGAGAGAGGAGAGAACTCTCTAGGGTGGATGGGAAACTCCAAAGTCACCCCCAGTAGCACACCTCCTCCAACAAGGCCACACCTTCTAATCCTTCCCAAATAGTGCCACCATCAGGGGACCAAACATTCAAACATATAAGTCTTTCAGGGCATTCTCATTCAAACTATCACACTAAGGATGATGAATACTTTTTGAGGTATTTCTTAGCAATTTTTATTTCTCCGATTGAGAAATCTCTGTTTGGATCCCTAGCTCATTTTTTAATTGGATCATTTGTTTCCCTAACCCCTTTATTTTTTTTGAGTTCTTTGTATAATCTGCATATCAATCCTCTGTCAGATGTATAGCTGTCAAAGGTTCCTTCCCATCCTTTACTGTTTCCTTAGTTGTACAGAAGCTTTTTAGTTTTATGAGGTCTGGGTTGCTAATCATTTACCTTGATCCTTAGTTAATGGAGTCTTGTTCAGAAAGTCTTTTCCTGAACCTATATCTTGTGGGGGACTGCCTATGTTTTCTTCTATCAGTTTTAGTGTTTCAGGTTTCAAATTGAGGTCTTTGATATAATTGGATCTAATTTGTTCTAGATATGGGTACAATTTTATTCTTCTGCATATAGACATCCAGTCTTCCAAGCACCATTAGTTGAATATGCTATCTTTTTTTTTCTAGCATATTTCTCTGCCTCTTTGTCAAATATCTCATGACTAGTTATTCATTATTTGAGTCTTAATTTAATTTCCTTAGCATACATGTTTGTTTTGTGCCAATACCATACTGTTTTAATTACGATAACTCTATAATATATCTTGAAGTCTGGAGTAGCAATTTCTCCAGTGTTCTATTTTTCTCAACATTGATTTGGTTATCCAGGGTCTTTTCTGGTTGCACATGAATTTTAGGATGCCTTTTTCTTCTATTTCTGTGTTGTGAAGAATGTTGTAAATATTTTAAAATTTGTAAAATTTCTTTGGGTAGGGTAGTCATTTTTACAAAATAAATTCTACCAATCCACTTAAGTTGCCTATCCACTTTCTAGTGTCAGTATCAATCTTTCTTCAGAGAATTGACATTTTCGATGTAGGGGTCTTTCACTTCCTTGGTTAGATTTATTCCAAGATATTTTATTGTCTTCAGTGTTACTGCAGAATTACCACAGATAATCAAAGGCACAACTGGAGCATCCTTTATGCTACTGTAAACGGGAGTGTTGCCATGAGCTCTTTCTCAGTGTGTTTGTTGGTGGTGCGTACAAAGGCTCGTGATTTTTGTAAGCAGATTTTTGTGCCCTGTTATTTTGCTAAAATTATTGTTTCTAAAAGTTTTCTGATATAATTTTAGAATGTCTTATGTATAATATATGTCATATCATCTGCAAATAGAGATAACTTGACTTCTTGTTTCTCTATGTGTATCCCCAGGGGTTGTTTTTAATACGATGTCTGATGCAATCAAGCAATCAGAACTGGTTATTGAAATGAACTTATTGGCTAATGGTGCAACGGGCACCGGTGAAGCACTCACTGTCTGTGATAGCTTGTGATCACGGAGCTGTGATTTCACACCTGGCCCTGTAGTTAGAACTATGTTTTCAGTTTGAATTTTAATGCACTTTTTTTTTGACCCAAATGCCATGGAGTTACTAGTATAATCTGTATTGTAAGAAGAAGCAAACCATAATTTTTGAATTCACATTTGAAACCTAAGTCATCTGACTCACAGACTGTTACGCTGCAATCCCTCTCTACTACTTGGGCTCAGTGTAAATATTTTTCTGCTCATCCTGTTGCCAAAGGTGTGAAAGTTCACTTTCTCAGTGTAAAGACCAGTCACTGTAAGTGAAGGAATATAAATGAAAGAAATTTAGGGAACTGAAGACGTGCCTCCCCTACTCAAACAATTCTGGTTTTGAGAGTTTCCAGCCAGCCACTTTACAAAACTGCGAGGTGTGGTACTTATGATGCGTCTGTCGGAGAGCAATCTAGTCCCAGCAGCTCAGCTTTCTCTTCGGTACTCTTTGGTTTCATGACGCCCTTTGGTCAGGAACCAGTGAGTCTCCTCTATAGAGTCTAAATAACGAGGACTTTTAGGTTTTTGATGGCCACACAATTTCTACTGCAGCTACTCAGCTTTGCAGTGTGGCGCAAAAATGTATCAGAAACAATAACCAAACGCCTATGGCTTTGTCCAATAGAACACCGCCTACATCAGCAGGTGGCATCTGTGGAGCGAGCTGGGGAGCTGCAGCTTGCTGAACTCTGGGATGCATTCCAGAGCACAGGAGTCTGGTGCGCAGTCCCCACAACCTGATAGCCATGCTGTGTGCTCTGCTCCTTTGGAGCAGGAGCTGGTCTCCCAGGCACTAGCTATCTCCTGGCCAGACTATCTTCTCAACCTTGAGAGCCTAAGTTCGGTCCCCAGCACCCACATGCCAGCCAGGACAGTGGCACATGTCTGCTGTGCAGTCTCAGTGCTAACTGTCCTTTCTATGTCAAATGACGAGTTGCTCATAGCAACAGGCATACCAACAGCCCGTATCCCGCCTCGGCTTTTCTCCAAAACATACTGGGGTCTGCCTCTTAAGAAGAAGACTGTCGGGTGGGAACCGTTAGCCTGGCGCCCTCTGGAGCTCGGCCCACCTCTCACACCCACAGTGGCATGGGAGTGCTGCTACAGAGTTTCCTTATCACAAAGACACGGTCTTTATCCAAAAGGAGATGCCTTTTTCACTATAACATTTTTATTTCTGTGTATCATCTCTCTATATATCTGATTTCAAATTTGGTTATGTAAGTAAAGTGACAGATGATTTTCACACCCTACATTTTATTACTGTTTTATTACTGAAGACCTGAACTTCCTCTGTTCACCTTCCTTAGGAAGATGCTACCATTTCATTGCATCCTAAGTGGGGAGTCCGACATCACCACCTCTAACACGAGGAGAGAATAACAGTATGTCTTGAGTGTCCAGGCAGGCGTAGGTGGGACAGGGAAGATACCAAATGGATTCCTAAGGCTTTGGGAAGTGAGGAACTCTTAGCAATCAGGGAACTATTTCCTTCACCACCGTCGTTACAAGTATTATTTTGAAAGGCAAACACCCATCCCAAGGAGTGGTACAAATCCTCTGCCCAGCAAGTTTATGATATAAGGGATGAGCTTCTCTGCACGCATGCCAGTGAGAACAAAGAAGAAAGCCTCAGGCATTGGAACAATGCCATTCTAGACAGAACGCCATTGAAACCCCACAGACACTGCTCACATTCTCCTCCTCAACCTGGGCATCTCTACACACCCACAGTCATCCTGCAGCTCCTCACGGTGGGTGATCCAGTCTGGTCATTTGAGAGGGTCCCCAGACAGGCGTTCCTGAATTGAGCCAGGGATGGAATTTCCAGGAGTACGTGGGAAAAGAATAGAGGAGAAAGAGAGGAGAAAGAAAATGAATTTAGTAGTCAGATAGCTTTGGGGAGAGAGACTGAGCCCAGAACATATAAGACAGCACTTAGAAAGCCAGCTTTTTAGGGGGTTAGGGAAGGTGCATTTTTTATTTTTATTTTTATTTTTATTTTTTAGAATCCAAAGAAATCGTAAATTTGCTTGACTTTACTATTTTACCTCCTCTAAGGAAACACTGAAGACTGAAACATCCAAAGCAGGTGTGTTGGGGAGCAGGAGGACATGGGGCAATGAGGGATCATCATCATTATTGTTAGTCCTCTGAGCTACTGGGGAGGAAACACCACCTACTGCATATACGTGACAGCGCAGACTGGATGAGCAGAGAGCGGCTCACAGGTTGTTCAGGAAGCGCCAGGATTCCATAGTGTAGGGGATGGCTGTCACCTCATGAAATAAAACAATTGCTCTTTTAGAGCCTCGATAAGAATATTGAAGGAGCTACGCCAGTTGCACAGGTCAGATCCCTGGGAAGGGGCCTAGGGATAACATTAGTTTCTTCAGCTCTGAGGTTGGGACTGAGCATCACAGCATTGGAGGAAGCTGATTCCTGAAGGGTGAGGACAGATGTCTGCTGGAGACACAAGCCCTGCCTAGTAACCGGCAGGAAGGATCGGTGTCCCTCCAGCCTCCTCCCCATGAGTACACAATGAGGGCCACAGTGAAACGAGACTCTTTCTGGCTCCCATGTTTGTGCTCCCCTGTGGTGTGCGCCACGCCTAGCATCAAGCATTGCAGTGCAGCCGACTAAGCGAGTCATCGTGACCCTCTGCTGCCGACTGGTTTGGCAAATGTGAGTTCCAGGAAGCCCTGGGCTGACTCGTCAATGCCTTCCATCCACCGGGAAAGGCCCAGATCACCACTACTCTGTCTCACGGTGTCTCTCTGCGCCTGGATTGCTAACATCCACGGGGCTTTCCCCACCTGGAAGTCAGGGGAGTCACGTGTGTTTTGGGAAAGGAATGGGATCGAGAGACACTCCCTCTGTAGAGGAAGAAGATAGAGGTCCTACACAATGAAGTAGAAATGTTTCCTTTGAGGACTTCAACTTTCGACATTTTCCAATTCTTCCTGCTTCTGAGTAGTAACCTGGTGTACCTGCAGAACTTCCTGGTGCACCTCAGAGAGCCTGTGAACTTCCTCCTTGGCTGTCCCTCCCTTCCATTTGCTGCCCTGCCACCTGGTCTGGCACCAATGCCTTCTTCCTTAGGTTCCCTCATCCTACGAGTGGGAATGAACCAAGAAGAGCACAGCAAGGGCACTGGGGCTCCGCTGACCCTCCATACATTCTGGACGATCTTGTCGAAGTCACTCTTCTGGGTGCCAGCCTGGACTGTGGTTCTTTGATTTAAACTCTTACCCTCCCTTCCTTCCTTCCTTCCTTCCTTCCTTCCTTCCTTCCTTCCTTCCTTCCTTCCTTCCTTCCTCTCTCTCTCTCTCTCCCCCTCTCTTTCCTTTCTTTCCATCTTCTCCTCCCTTTCCCTTTCTTTCTTCTATCCAAAAATATAAAATAGATGCCCAGCTCAGGGTGCAAGAAAGAATGGCGCAACTCTGGGTGTTCTGAGTGAGTGGCAGCTGGGCCAGGTGACAGATGAGGTGTGTGCCAGCTGATGAGGAAGAAGGTAAGGCGGGCGCCTGGCCAATGCATTATAAAGTTTAGAAACGCACTGGGCATGGGAAACAGAGGTACAAAATAGGGAAACAAATGGCATGGTAGTTAAGAAATCTAAAACACTTCGAAGTGATTAAAGCTGACCATGGGAATAGCTGCAAATATCAGAGTTTGACATAAGGGGTCCCAGAGGTCATGTTGGGAAATTTAGGTCTAACTGTCAAGGTGGATACTTAGGCAATCCCAAGTCATGAGAGAAGCAAAGGGATCGTGTCCTTCTCACCTGTGTTCCCGTTGGCTCAGTACCGGTAACAGGCATATGCCAGAAGGGCTGTGCCAAAGCCAGGTTCCTTGTGTTTCCAAAGAGTCTTACAAACAATGGACCCAAGCCCTCTTAGGAAACTCACACATGGAGGTGAGAAGGCTGGGGGCACGACATGGAGAATTTAGGGGAAAATCATTTGCCGCCTGCTGCTACTGCCAGGCTGTACTAAGAGAAAATTCCCCGTGTTCCTGGGCCACCTTGACAGCTGTCTGTCACCCCGTTTTCTTCCAAGATAGGGCAGGAGTTCTTTGGCTTTTGCTCTGGTGTGGCTTGAGGTAACATCCCAAGTTCACTTCGAGCCTTGCAAATCTAGAAACACCTGAGGTATGTCAGAAATTCCACCGTCTTTTCCCATTCGCCCACCGCAAGGGGGATGACAGGCTGCTTCCTCCCTTCCTGCTGCTTTCCTAACTCGGGTCCCCCCGTTTCCCCATCTCTAGAGTCTGCATGACTCGCCCGTCCCCCAGAATCAGGCACATATATGAAGCGCGATTCGCAGTTCACAGTCTTCCTCTCGCGTTGTGCCTATAGTGAGTCTCGCGATCACCATCTTCTAAGCTAGAAAGCTCTGGGGAGCAGGAGTAGCATGCGCATTGGTGCTGCAGTCCGTATGTTTTATGAGATGAGAAGAATGTGCCAAAAGAGACAGTGGTTTGGACTAGAAACCACTGACTTCCTGAGAGTCATAAGTACATGGCTTTGTTTTGTTTTGTTTCCGTGTGTGTGTGTGTGTGTGTGTGTGTGTGTGTGTGTGTGTGTGTACTGGGGGATAGTCTCTCTAATATCAGTGAGATTTAAACTGGAATTCTGCTCTTAAACATACAGAAGTTGCAGGTAATCTGCTGACTGATCTATACCTACTGAGCACCAGCAAGCCCAGCTATGAATCACAAATCTCAAGTTATGGCCTTTTTTTTTCTGCAAAGAGCTAAATATTTTGGACTTTATTGTCACGTGTGACCTGGCGCTGCTGCTATAAGATGAAGACCACAGATAATACAGAAATAAACTGGTGTGTTGATTCCGATCATTAAAAATATGAGGTGTATTAAATTTATTTCAACATGTACTTTAATATAATCACACTGGAAGTCTCTGCCTCTGCCTTGACAGCTTAGAGCCGAGCTTCCCTGTAGAGCAGCTCTGTGGCTCTCAGTGAGTGACTTCATGTGCCTGTAGCTTAGGTGTCTCATCTGCATTGTGGGCAGGTGCGAGCCACTCTGTAGATGAACTGAGGTGGATTTGTGGGAAGAGCTTAACGCAGAAGCTGAAATAGGAAGGGCATTAGATAAGCCACAAGTAACTAGTGATTCCCATCCCCAGAACTGGAAAGTCCTCAGGCTCAGTGCCCAGTGTGCTGCTGTTGGGAGATAGTGGAGCCTTTTGGTAGATTTTTGCCTAGTGAGAGGTTCTTAGTACGGGGGCCATGCCTCTGAGGAGACTGTGGTGGTTCTCACTGATTCTTTTCTCCTCCTCCTCCTCTCATCCTCTTCTTCTTCCTCCTCTCATCCTCTTCCTCCTCCTCCACTTCATCTTCTTCTTCCTTCTTTTTCCTCCTCTTCATCCTCCTGTTCTCCCTCCTCTTCTTCACCCACTTCCTCCTTTTCCTCCTTTTGTCTCCATCCTCCCTTCCTCAAAATATCAAAGCCTCAGATGCTAGCTAGATGAGGACCTCCAAATGTGTGAGCCCAAATAGCACCTTTCTCTTTAAAAGCTGATGTTTTTGTCTTCCTAGCAGTTAAAATTAGATAGATAGAGAGAGAGAGAGAGAGAGAGAGAGAGAGAGAGAGAGAGAGAGAGAGAGAGAGAGAGAGAACAGTGATAAGGAAGGATGCGGTGGTCAAAAGGACACATGGGGCATGGAAGAGAAGACACTAGGAAGGAGGTCCCAGGGGGAATCGGGTAGGCAGGGGTGGGGAGAGGAGAGGGGAAGAGCATCACTAAATGCACATTGTGTGACAATGTCATAATGATGCCTCCTATGCTGATTAAAGAACAAATGCACAAAAGTTAACTATCTGCAGTGTTTTGTTCATAGTGACAGAAAGCAAACACGGGGATGTAGCTGGGTGTGTCTTGGAGTACTGCCTGGCCTTTGGGACATTCCTCCCAGAATTCATTTGTATCTGGATGCTGGGAACACTTCATCTGAGTCTGAGCCAGGCTACACTAATGTTCTTTGTCCCCCAAGATGCGTCCCTGTAACTCATACAGAAACTACCAGCCCCTGGCTGCCCCGTCAGTGGGAAGAGCACTCTCTGTGAATTCTCAGACCCAGCTGGAGGAAGCACATTCCCTTGCAGGCGAGACACATAGCAGCCTCCAGTGAAGTCACCTGTGGAGCAACCTAAAGTCAGGTGAACTGATACACACTGGGCATCTCACAGCAGCCTCCAGTGAAGTCATCTGTGGAGCAACCTAAAGTCAGGTGAACTGATACACACTGGGCATCTCCCTACAGTCTAGGGTGAACTAATACACACTGGGCATCTCCCTACAGTCTAGGGTGAACTAATACACTCTGGGCATCTCCCATTGAGAAAGCTTCGGGACCTGGCATGTTCACCTGGCATCCAGCCACCCCGATGACTCAGGAATTTGGAGAGCCATTCGTTGTCTGTGGACTGTGTGTGCTGAAGATTTGCTTCTCCCTGGAGTGAGGGGAGTTGCAGAGAATTGTGATAGAGCTCTTAACTTCTGGAGACCTGAACCTCTTTAGGAGAGTAGCGTGTGGTCCAGCTGAACCAGATCTAAGAAGAGGGTGGCTTTTGCAGGCATGTTATGTGCAGGGACTCTGAAGCTAGTTCCATGAAAGTATTCTTGGTGTTTTGAGCTGCTGTGACATTGCTGATAGAGTCTAGCTTCTGGCTCCCAGAGGGAGTGTTTGGAGTGTTTCTTAATTTATAAATATATATTTCATTTGTCTATCACCTCTTGGTCCTAAGAGAGCTGTGTTGGATTCCTACGTCTTAGTTTTAGGAGGTAGGGTTTGACTCAAAAATGTATGGTGGGGCTGATATAATAATGTCTCCCGGAATAGCATTGGCAGTGGGCGGGACCAAATGGTAGTAAGTCACCTCTGGGACAGGTGACAGGAATGCCCCTTCTGTCTTTATGTTCATCTCAGACAGGGGTTATGAGCCTGTGGGTTGTGATCCCCCCAAAAACCCTTAGAAACTGCAGACATTTGCATTATATTAATAACAGCAGCAAAGTTACAGTTATGAAGTAGCAGCAAAAATAATTTTATGGTTGGGGGTCACCGCAGCACAAGGAACTGTATTAAAGTGTCATAGCATTAGGAAGGCTGAGAACCACTGAACTAAGGGTTCTAGGAGCTGAGAGGGAGAAGGGAGTCTAGAACGGTCGGCTGACTCTGATGTCACAGACACCGAGCTTGCATGTGGCTAACAAATCCATCAAGGCGGCACTGCAGGGAATGATCCTGTGTAAATGTGAATGTATACACACATGTGTGTTTTCACCACTGCGTTACTGTAAGCATGTGATACTCAAATAGCTCTACATTTAAAACAATCTCAAGTACATATCGTGTCTTATCTGAAGTAAGATCGAACTAGTAGGCAGGAAAATGGATCACCCATGTGTTCCACTCCAGTACTCTAGCCTTGGTCTGAACATGGTGGCTCGGCTTTGTACAGCAAACCAGAGACTGGAGTAATTCATCAGTAAGATCATGAGTGAGTTCAAAATCATCCTGTGCTATCAGTAAGTACTGGACTAGCCTGATCTATATAAAAAAAATGCTACCACATTTTCCCAAAACAAAATACAACAAAGCCATCATTCACCAAGTTGTGCACATACACTATCATTCATAATTAATAACTGCAAAACTCACAATGGTGGGGGACCAGAACCTCTGTGCAGCCAACCAGGGCCACAAGTTCAAGACAGGGACTCAGGAATCTGACTTAGCTCAGGGATCTGTTGCCCGTCATTGAGGACAGACAGGTTTACTCAGTGACCTCCTAGGTCGCTTTCTTGTCTGTGAAGCTCTGGCAGAGGGACAGAGGAAGTAGAATGTGTCTCTTCCAGAGGCAGGCATTCCCTCAAGAGGCTCGGGATTCAAGTGTCCCCTGCATGCCCTTATGGAGCCTCCCCCACTCCAGTCACACTGCCCCCTGTGGGCATGAGCAGTTAATGTCGTTCTTAGTGAATCCTATGAGCCCTTGGAACTGAATTGGTTACTGAGCCCCACTGAGAGGAGAGAAAGGACAAACCCCAACCCACACTCTGACTGGAGTTGGAAGAGAAGAAAGGGACACAGCAAAACCTGGAGGGGCTAAGACAGAGGACACGGGAAGGGCTTGAGGTTGTCACAAGGATGATGCCTGGCACACACAAGCCCCTAGGGGGGTGAGAAAGAACGGGAGCACCGAAGGAAACCAGTGTTGACGTCCGGCTTAGTTAATTCATGAATTCACGTTTCTTTTTCTCGAATGGTCAGTAAACGTATAAAAGTTAGTGTCTATAACTACCAGACCCTTTATGACAGTGGTTCTCAACTTTGCTAACACTGTGACCCTTTAAAACAGCTCCAATCATGTTGTGGTGACTTCCAGCCATAAAATGATTTCATTGCTACTTTATAACTGTAATTAACTACTGTTATAAATCATAATGTAAATATCTGATATACAACTCCCCGCACGGGGGGTCATGACCCACAGTTTGAGAACCGCCGCTTTATAACGATTCTGCCTTTAAGTTCTAAGTTTAATGAGGAAAACAGGAATGGAAGCCGATTATGGGGCCGAAAGGCCTGAGCCCTATGGCAGAGATGACGCGAAGGGCACAAGGAACAAAGAGAAAAAGCGACTGACCCTGCAAAGCGATGGTGTGGGGAGGGGGACAGAAAGGGGTAGCTGTGGAGGCCACACTTGACGTGTGGAAGAGCAAGAGGGGAGCGGCTGTCCTTACAGCTTCCTAAGTCCTCTGCAGAGTAAGCCAGCGCCCTAGAAGTAACGGAGCTTAACCGAACTTCTCGCAGGCGAAGAGCCATGAAAACTCTTTGGCACCGCTGGCTGCACGGAGCAGACTCCCAACCAGGGACACCTCGGCTGCTTCTGGGGTCAATAGAGGGCCTCTGCTAGGCTCATCAAGAGAGGCCTGAGCGCATCCCTAACGTGGATCAGCTGCTCTGGGCTCTGCTGCAAGGGTCACAGCGCAAGCGCGGTAGGTAAAAGCGTTGCGCTTTGAGGGCAGCTGCAGTGAAAGCCTTTACTGGCCTCTACTTGCCTGCACAACTACGGAGTTCCCAGGCTCTGGTATAATCCCTCCAAGGCGGCAATGGTGCGGCATAGGTCTGCGCTGAACAGGGCTGGAAAGAGCCCACCAACCCTGTGCCGAGTCAGCTCTGAGCCCTAGCTCTCCAGCGGCCACGGTCCTGCCTCTGGGCTGTTGTGCAGTAAGCGAAGGATTCCAGGGGATCACAGCCACTGAGGATCAGCCACAGGAAGCGGATGGGCTTTTAATTTGTTACAGGACGCTTTGACTGGACTCTGCTTTCAAACAGGAGATTCGTGGGAGTGTTTTAATAAATATCCTGATGGATCAGTCTGAACTGAATTCTTTTCCACTCCCCAGAGGGAACGGCTACTCTGGGCAGGGCAAAGATAAAGACACTGAGGTTAGTTAGTACCAAGAGATCCAGGCTAGAAGTCCAACTAATTCCAAATCCTGAGGCAATCCTGGGGGATTTTTCTTAATCATGGGACCAATCTCGGTGGGGGACAGTAAATAAAATAAAAATGAAAACGAAAACAAAAAAACCTTCCGGCACTAGCAGTGGCGGCTCGCCCTCTTGTGGCCAGTATTGGTATCGACGCCTGGCCCACCAGGCCCTGGCTTTCGGTCGCCTCGGAAAAACAATCATTAATAGTACACCAGGACTGTTTAGTACCAAAAGCACTTTCACTTAATAATATGAGGAAACGTCTAGCATGGGGGTGAGGAATGAATCCTCTTCTTGGCGCTCATTAGGACTTCTAAACCGATCCCTTCAGACTCGGGGACATCTTTCACAGGGTATCAGTTTGTAGCTAAACTGCCACTGAAGACTTCCTGGGGAAGCTCTGGCCATCCTGTTCTTCCCTACCGACTGTCACTCCGGAGCGGTCTCAGTTTCGAGCAGGACGAGAGGCCACAAAAGCCTCTTTTCCTTCCATCTGCGGTGCCCGAACATTCTTTTAAAGAAGCTTTGCAATTACAAATTGGACTACAATGTTGGTCCAATTCCCAGCTCCAGAGTTTTATACAGGGTCTTAGAGTGGGCTCAGTTAGTAGAATGTTTGCCTGGCGTGCGTGAGGACTGAGCTCGAGGCCCACGACTGAATACGCACAGTGTGGGGGTGTACACTTGTAACTCTAGCACTCGGTTGGTGGACACAGGAGGAGCAGAAGTTCAAGGCCGGCCTGAACTACATGAAAAGGTGTTCTTAAAAATGAAATAAACAACAACAACCAAACACACGTAAAAGCATACCGTGAGCAATATATTCTACAACGTGAGTATGTAACGGAATTTCTGAAATCTCTCCGGCCTGGTCCTCAGCTGATCTTGCTCCTCGTTTAGGCGTGTCCGCTGACTGTGTGGCGGAAAGGTAAAAGGGTGGGATCTCTCAACACTTTGCGGAGAATCCCACCCGGGGCCACTAAAGAAGTCTCATTCTGCTCTCAAAAGTTGGCGGCGTCCTGGCTGGGGCCTCAGCCATCTAGTCCAGGTGTGTGATACAGCCAGGAGCTAGCCTGTGCTACCGGCCTCCTGTGTCATGCTCCGTGGGAAGGTGAACCAGGCCCTCTTCTCAGCACCGGTTGCCACTTCGGGCCATTTATTGTTGAGACAGATCTGTTGCGCTCAGAGAGGTGACTCTGCTGCTTGTGGCAGGAGTTTCACTACCTAAGAGTAGAGGCTGAACCCCGGGGCCAGCGCCCTCCCCAGACAGGCGTTCACACGGGCAGGCGTGGAGGCCACTCTGAAGGAAGATGGAATCTGAGGGAAGCTCCCCTCTGTGCAGTCCAGGGATTATATTTAGGGGGAAAAATGAAAATGTATCTTGGAAAAAGGCTGGAGAAAGGCCGAATCCAGGATATCAAGTGTTCATTGTAACTTGGGAAGAGAATTGAGGCAGGAACCCAAAGTAGTTTCAGCTGCTTCAGAAGCTAACTGGATTCAGGCAGTAAAGAGAAACGTGGGAACAGGGATTTTATCTGTTAAATTAAAGGGAGCTCGGCATGTGGTCTCTAAGCACATTCCCTTAAAGGGCCTCTGCATTCAGCACCTGTGATGAATTCTCTACTCCTAGGCAACTGCCCCACAGAGAACAGCAAACTGCTCCTTCTTAGGAAATTTCACCCACAAGACCCAGCGGAGCTCCAAGTCTCCAGAAACACGTTCTTTGAAAATAGCAGAATGCAGAGATTTTTCTGTTCCCGGTGGGTTTTTTGTTCTGTTCTGGTTTTTGTTCTTGTTTTTGTTTGCTTGCTTTCTTACCTTGTTGTGTTTTCTTTCGGGGGGGGGTGGAGGGGTAGCACAGTAGGGGTGAGAGGGGATGTGGCGGACTAGGAGGTGAACAGAATTGGGAGGTGGATTCAGCAGATAAAACTTGCAAGTTTTATCTGACCCTGACCACCAGAGTTCCACCCCCAGAACCCATGGAGGAGGAAGAGAATTCATTCCCAAAAGCTATCTTCTTACAGCCATGTGTGCTCATGGCATGAGAAGGTGCGCATGCGCACACACACACAGAGCACACACATACACACACCGTACACAAAGACAGCAGACACATACACACATATTACATACACACACACTGCACCCACAAAAGATAGCAGACACATGCACATACACAAACACAGCACACACATACACACAGTGTACACGGACAAAGACAGCAAACACATACACACATATACACACATTGTATGCACAAAAGACAGCAGGCATATGCACACACACAAACACACTGTACACACACAAACAAAGCACACACATACACAAACCGTACACAAAGACAGCATACACATGCACACACACAAACACACTGTACACACACAAACACACTGTATATATGCATACATACCAACACCAACACACCCACACACACAATAAAACAAATAAACACCTAAAGATAAAAGTAACAAAAGGAGTGACTCTTACAGGCTTATCAAGAATCCTGTTTATGAATTTCTGATTTGGGCAATTTGATTGGCCTTGAGAATTTTTTTCATTTCTCTTAAATCCCACAAATGGCCATGTGTAAACCTTATTCCATTCTCTATAAAGATGGCAAGGTCACCATTTATTATATTATAATAATCACCATTATTCGGGTGAAATAACCCAAGAGTAAATGTTGAAAGAGCAACAAAACCACAACGTGAGGAGGCTCCAGGACTGCAGCCGGCACCCTGGTGACTTGAGCAAGAGGGAAGAAGCTAGCCCTGGGCTTGATAATACGGGTGCCACAGAGGACATAAGGCCAGGAAGTCAGCCATTCCTGTCCCTTTGAAAACTGTTTGGGGCTGCGCTTGTTTCTGCTCTCTGCCATCCCCGAATGTGTAGGAGACAGCTCCTGAAACCAAGGAAGGGTGAGGTAGAGAAATGAAGTGAATGTTGGAAGTCCCCCAAGTTCTTTAAAACCAATGGTGAATTAGCACGTTCCCAATAAAACCCTGTCATCAAAGCTTCGCTTTGGGGCTACAGTCATTCAACAAGGTGTTTATTGAGCACACGCCATCAGATGCCCACCCTCAAAGTGTTGGGGTGTTTCCAGGACTCCACCTTCCAGAGGCTTGCACCCCAGATCCTAGCTCTTCCGTCCTATGTCGTCTGTCTTCTGTGTTCGAGGGAACTGGGGATGCAGCATCTGTTCCAGGGGTCAGAGCAGATTTCCCCCCTTCTCTCACCAGAACGGCACAAAAAAAGTCTGCAGTGGCCATACTGCATGAGGCAGATAGTATTTCTGATTCCGGGCGGAATGTCCCCTGTGGATCCAGTAGACAGAGAATTAGCAAGTCCAGTCCACAGTCCAGTGCTAAGAGTTCACTGTATTCTTACAAAACCGAGGCCCGATTTCAGTGAGTTTTGACTCCCTAGCTTATAAAACAATGCTTTCTCTCTCATGGTGGTCCCAGGATGGCATGGGACAGGCTGTGTGTGTCATGCAAATCACTTGGCTCACTTCAGGACCTTGAGAAACTTCTGGATCCTTCAGTGGCCTTGGCAGGGTGGCATTTTAGAGAACAGAGCAATGGGAGGTGGGTATCAGGCTGTGGAAAAATTAGAAATGGGTCTGCCTTTCAGCTTGTGGCTGGACTGTCACTCATATTACTACAATTTATATTTTATAATTTTATAATTATATATATACAATTTATATTCTTTACAGAAGCAAAATAAAAATATGACTTGTGTGTGGCCTTCTAAGAATATATATTTAAAAAACCAACTAGAACTGCCACAAAGAAAGCTCTGTGGGAAAGAGGCCTTTTTAAGAAGGTTACATATCATGAGCCACTAATCCAATGGCTTCGGGGTCTCGACTCTGGTTCTCTTAAAGTAACTCATTTTCTCTCATTTGGAAGTTCATTTAGATGGATACATCTGTTTCGTCATGGATACAATAGGCTATCTGCAAGAGCTAGGGGATGCTGTTGGCGAGAATACCCTCTCTGTTCTCTGCAGAGCGGTAATCTTTCTCTGCAGTCTGGTGTCCCTGCCCACAGACTCTGGGCTACCTGAGAAGATCTCTAGTTCTCTTCCAGTTCTGACACATGTGTGACTGTACTTCTAGCCTGCACAAACTGTCTCACAATGTGATTAGACCTTTCTATTTGTATTGGAGAACACAGGCTTCTGTCTTGTGCTGTAAACCTCACAATTCTCAGAACAAACAAAAACAAATATAAGACCCCCCAAACCTCTTCATTATACTGGTGGTCCAGCCCTGAGCCCCAGAGTGGCCTACCATCTGTGTCCGCTGTCTGTACTCAGACACACCCCAGCGCTGTCCCACGCAAAAATGGGAGTCCTGCCTTCTGCAGAGCTATCCAAAACCATTTACCTGAGTTTCCTTGGACCAAGCAGAAGAAAACAGCAAAGAATAACAAGACCTTCATGTTTTCTGCCTCCCTCGGTCCACTCTGCTCGTCTGAGCAGGAACGCAGGTGTGACTAAAGATTGAGTGACGCCAGGTGGTGAGGGAGGAAATGGGGCCTTTATAGTTTTGAAGAATACGACTTGGAAATGAGTGTATTTATCTGCTCGACTGCGTTAGACTGTGGGCAGAAGAACCAGGTAATCTTTCCCTTTTTTTTTGGCCTAAAAATAGACAAGCATTGTGACATTCCCTAGAGGCAGAGATTGGCCAGTTAAGCTGGGAAACTTGAAGAAAAGACAATCAACAGGGAGCCCTGGCTACTTCGCGCCAAACGCTACAGTCGTAGGTGACAGAGATGTAACCGTGTAAAGATGTGTCCTAGGCCTTCAGGGTATTCAACCAGGGGCCGGATGCACCTCAGCTGAGAACATCACAGAGTCTGACCAGAAGCCACTCCCAGATATTTGCTCAACAGAAACAAGGCCCCATGTACACCCAAGAGGGTGTACAAGAACATTCAGGGTAGTGCGACTCATCGATCTATAGACAAAATTTAAGCGGCAGATTGCAACATCATAAAACAACTCCCACCCAGCAAGGAAACAGCAAAACACAATGACAACAGCAACGACATAGGGATGCCGAGTAAAAAGTTTAAAAAAAAAAAAAAAAGACCAGATATAACACACCAAGTTCACAAAGTTGCAGAATCGAACTGGAATATTGTCCAGCAGTCATAGTTGAGTTCCCGGGGGAGGCCTTAACCTCCTCTCTGAGGAGCAGATGGGAGGTGAGGGGAAGCGGGAGGAGAGGAGGGAGGGGGAACTTGAATTAGCACGTAAAAAAAAAAATAATTAATTAATTAATAATAAAAACTTTATATATAGTATAAATGATAGTTTAATAATAAAAACTTTTATATATATAAAGAGTTTAATTGGAGTTACCCTACAGAGGGGATCGAGCCCCTCCCAGAAGCTATAGGTTACCAAATAACTTTTACTTTTAAAAATAATTCATTTCCCTTCTAAAGATGGAATGTTGGTTGCCAAATTCATCCTCTAAATATATCCACATTAAAAACCATTTTATTATATCCTTATTATCAGATTTACACATCATCCCAAGGACAAAAATCGTGACTGTGGGGACTGGAAAGATGACTCAGCATTCAAGAGCTCTTGCTGCTCTTACCTCTCCTGTTCTGTTCCCAACTACCACGCGGTGGCTCGCAACCATCTGAAACTACGGTTTCAGGGGACCTGACACCCTCTACTGTCCTTCATGAGCACCAAGCGTATCCATGGTGCACCTACATCCGTGCAGACAGAACGCACATACAAATAAAAGGACATAATGAGGAAATGAGGACTATGTCCCTCAGTACTTCTTCTGTATGAATTTGACCCTCTCTTAGTTCCTTGGATTAACCTTATCATTATAATTATAACTTATAATTAATCAGACCAAGTGACAGGGAACAAGGAATAGCCCGGGGCACTTTTGTCTCTATTGTAGAAAGGAATCTGCACATACACCAAATTAGTTCTTAGCCAGCACACTTTGTTACTCTTGCTTCCTCTGAGTTACACTGCAGGTGGGCAATGCAGACACTGCCATGACTCAGTCTGCCAAGAAGTGGCTGAACCCAGATGTCCGGAGAATCAGGAAAAGTGTAGAACGTGGTAGGAGAGGCAATACATGTCACAAATCTCATAAATGTGGCTGATGAAATGGCCTCAGGGGCAAACCTGAACTCCTGTATGTTGGACTGACTGCCTTTGTCCTTCTCTTAGCTGTGAAGCCTGCTGGCTGCAGGTGAGAGAGAAGCCAGCTTGTTTCCGAAGTGTTGAGCCCCTGGCTTCTCAGATCCCTGGATCTCTAGGCCAAGCACTACTTTAAGATGTATCCTCTTCATGAGCTGTCTTACAGAGAAACAGAAGTGCTGACTGCCCACAACAGGTGCCTCAGATAAGAACATAGCAGGCAATGACCAGAATTCTCTGTGCTGAGAGTTCTTAGGAGTTAGAGGATGATGGCGTTGGGGTCCAAGCAGGGAGTCCCCAGAATGCTCTCCTACTTCACTCAATGCTTAAATACAGTGGCCTCATATCCGTCCTGTCACCAACAAGCACTTCAACCCAACAGAGCCATGTCTGAGACCCTCTGAGAAGATCTCTGCTCATCAGGAGACTGTGCCTTGTTTCTCTGCCTTCCTCGTCTGCCTAGAAAAGCTGATACTATTTGGGATTGCTCCAGGAACCTAGTCTGTTTCTTCAAGAAAGCAAAAGAACCCGTGTTTATGAACTCAATCTCACAGTAGTTTCCCTTCTTACTCTGAAAGATTTCTTGGGAGCCATGGTATCAGTTCCCGTGACCTACGTAGCAAAATACAAGCCAGGCCAGAAAAGCCCAGGTCGTAGGGTTGTAATGCCGACCACACATACGGACAGGGAGAAAAGGTTAGACGTGGTTGTCATAGGTCATAGAAAGCCAAGTTGGGAACAGCATTGACTGAACTTGCCATCCGTCAGCTGCCGGACTGACTTCAGGTACTGAGGAAGAAACAGATTTCCCAATGATGGGGAAGTCTCAAGGAATGAACAAAGCAGAGGGATCAAAGCTCTGGAAGACTTCCATGGTTCAGTGGGAGGGAAGACTTTGTGTGTGCAAGGTGATGTGGAAAGACCGGGCAGTCAGCTGTGCCCCAAGTGGCTCTTGAATAGCCTGAGGTATTGCTGGCTAGAGCATCCTCCCACCAGGGTACAGCTGGAGTCCATGAAGATCCTGTCATTGTTTGGGATTCTGTAATAAACGGCTTCTGCAAAAAGATCATGAACAAGATGATTAATAGATCTGATGGTTCAAATTTGACCCCAAGAGGCCATTGTGTCCACTTCCTTGTCCAAAATCAGAAATGCAAAATTTACCTCAGATGGGTGACAAAGATATTTTTTATCCCTTGTGAATCTAGTGAGGCTCTACAAATTTTCTGGGTTGAAGTCATATCATTTTAAAGTCTTTATCACTTTAATGTTTAGAAAGTTCTGCCTTACATTAAATTTATAATTCTGTAGCATTTAAGTATTCTACAGAATACAGTTCTATGCTCAGGAGATATGGTGCTGTACAGTCATGCATGTCCTGAGGCATAGGGCATTTGTTCCTTAGCATGTATATTTCAGATTTAAGAATAAATGCAATGATTTCATGGGGAACCGATAAAGATAAAATAATTAAAACCACCAGTGATGTTTACATTGGACTCTGTATTGATTTCAAATAGTTTTAACAATGAATCTTGTGCAAAATTATATGAACATTTGTTTCCTATGAGGACAGAAAGCTACCCATTTGAGGATTTTTTTTTTTATCTTTTCTTTGGTTTCTCACTGCTTTTGTCTTTGTTGCATCTTTGTTTTAATATCCCTTTAAGTAGACATACTGTAGCTTGCTCTCTTCTTCACACTATGGTGTTTTCCCCAAAACTTCAAAATGTTTTTGTGATCACCTGGGGGATAATTTCTGAGATGCAGAGCAGCTGACAGCAGCATGCATGTTGAGTCTGTGTTCATACAGACAGATCACTTCATAAAGTCTTTTGTAGGTGTTCTGTGCTTCTACTGTATGGAGTTTGGCTCCTGGTTCAGCTGGCTTGGGGAGTTAATGATTACTCACAGGTGTCCCGACAGCACAGAAACCAGAGAGGAGCTTTAATGGGGTTACAACAGCTTAGAGCAGCTCTCCCCTTGGGTACCACACAAGGACAAAGAGCACAAGGTCTAGCATCCGGGTCATGGAGGGAGAGAGAGGTTTGCTTACACACAGTTGTCTTGTAAGAAGTTTGTCCCTATGTTAAGAACTCAACTTGTAGGCACGGTGTGGTGTTTTCTTAGCACTGGCAGGGTAAGGTCAGGAGTTCAAGGTCATCCTTGGCTACGTGTTGAGTTTGGGGATGGTGTAGGCTACATGCATTCCTATCTAAAAGTAAAGACACTTTACAAACAAAAAGAAGCTCAAAGTTTACAGCTGCCACCTGAGTGATTGGCTTGGATGCGGAATGGATGAGGCTTTGTATTTTGAAGTCTTCTGAGACTAGAGGGAAATAAGAGCAGGTTTTACTTTTTCTTATCTTCTTTTAGCATGTATATTTATGAAGACATGTGTGTGTTTCTGTGTCTGTGTGTCTGTGTCTGTGTGTGTGTGTGTGTTATTAATTCATGCTGTCTGCAGCTATAAATGTCAGTGAGCGGAGACAGGGGGTGAATCTTCACGTTGTGTTTTATTGAGAGCTTGCAGTCTGAGAAGACCAAGTGCTAACAGCTGAATCAGACTGTCTTACATACCTTCCCCAGCCATCCAGCTTCAGAGCAGGTTGGAGGATGTTGGAAAGAAGCCAGCCCAGCACTGTTGGTCCTTCTTGAGCTCAAGATGTAATGTCCTACAGGACTGGTGATGAGTCACCTTTCTGAGACTTGTGATGATGTCTGTACTTCTCTCTGGTTCTTGTTCTTACCTTCTTCCTCAGTCTCTAGATGGAAAAAAAGGGAAATCTAGGGCAAAGGTTAGAAAAGGAGATGAGGGGTAGTAAGGGGCGTGGAAGACCAGGAAAATGAAAGCCACAAAAACACACCCTGTCTGAAAACACCATAATGGAATCTAATACTTAGAATAAATTCCTTTAAAAATAAAAACACTAAATTTTGTAAGAAAGAAAAACTTAAAAGAATAGGTTTGAAAAATATCAACTATACAGAAAGAAGAAGAAAAGCAGTTTGGAAGGAGGCACAGGAAGAGGAAATTCAACTGGTGGAAAGGCACAGGTACACAGGACCAGAGTCTAGATGGTGGGTTACAAGGATTCCAGGAAGAATGGCTATATCATGTATCCAATACCTGCTGACTTGGAAGAGCCCAACATTCTTACATTCACGAAAGTCAACTGTATAAGACAGGAATATGTTAGTCTACTTGACTTGTATACCTTCAGTATGGATACGTATATCAAAACACCCCATCCTTAATTCTGTTCACTAAGAAGGGAAAAGTTGGTATGCTGTTAAGGAGGTCAGCTGCTATTTCCATACAATACATACATACAGGAAGAATTAATTTTTAATCATATTGGGGGTTAGAAAGAATGTGGAGAATTTCCTGTTTAATACACTGCTGATAGAAAGAATAAAAATTCTCTCTCTAAAGGGAAATTTGGGCACATATTGTAACAATAAGTACATACAACAATGTTAACTTCATTACTTGAATCATTTATTAGAGATAACTAAAATGCTTATCATGTAATTATATTTATTATCAAAAGATTATAAGCTAATAAGTGATATTAGGTCCATCCAAGAAATAGAATTTATATAGTCACTCATAAAAAGGCTACTACATTATGTGTAAAGACCTCCAGAATGACATTTTAAAAGTTGTATAAAAGTGATCTTGCAGTTGAATCTGCATAGCATTTTCTTAAATATGTCCTTTGGAAATTGGAGTATGTAATGAAATGATGTGTAAGATTAGATAATGAACTTCTAGAACTGAACATACAAGGAAGCATATTACATCTGCAATAGGTGGTGTCCAAGTTCACTGAAGAACAGTCCATGGCTTGTTAATCATGGCTCAGGAATGAAAGGGACCCAATTAGGAGACAGTAGATTGATGTTTTCTTGTTTGACAAGCTGGACAAAGGGATTCTATCATATAAGGCTCCCTTTTTTATCCAGTGCTATGGAATGTCTTTCTGTACACTGCGAATATGTGTTGCTCTCATTGGTTGATAGATAAAGCTACTTTGGCCTATGGCAAGGCAGGATAGAGCCAGGTGGGAAATCCAAGCAGAGATACAGGAGAAGAGCATTGTCTGAGAGAAACCAGTCGCCACCAAAGGAGCAACATGCCAGAGCACCACTAGTAAGTCACGGACCACGTGGCGATACACAGATTAATAGAAATCAGTTAATTTAAATATAAGAGCTACTTATTAAGAACTCTGAGCCATCAGCCAAGCATTTCTAATTAATATGAAGCCTCTGAGTGATTATTTGGGAACTGGAGGGTGGGAGAGAAACCTCTGGTTACAATCCAGTCTGCCAAAGTCATCAACTGAGCAGGAAGGCAGTGGCCCTCTTCCCAATGTACTTGGCTGTGTTTGGTCATCTCCACCCAACCTGCAGGTTCTTTAGCAAACCCCCAGCTCACTCCGATTTCTTATTCCCTTTTTTCTGATCACACTGGCCTCTTCACAATACTCTTGAAATATACCAAATAAAGCTGGTCCTCAATGTGTTGTCTTTTACTGTTCCATCCCCATGGTGTCCATGTCCACCATGCCCCGACATATTACGGTTTTATCCAGTGTCTACCTTCTCAGTGAGACTCTAAAAATCAACATTCTGCCTCGCAGTTTGTATTTCCTTCCATGATTTTCTTCTCTCGTCGTATTTGCTGTTTTCTAGCATGCCATGTATCTTACTTGCAGATATTAATCATGGTTTGCCATGACAGTAGGGATATAAAATACATGAACACCGTGAGTTTGCTAATGGTTTGAAACCAATAATAATAGCAACTGAAGTAAAGATGGTGTTTGCTAGATATTTGCTGAGTAAGTAAATGAGCAGATGAATGAAGAACAGAAATAATACTAGATTTAAGACTAATAATGTAACACCTATACCTGCTTTCTTACAGGGAAGATTTTAAATTCTTCCATGCCTCCATCTCAGCTTTATTCCTTCTTTGAGTATGTCTCACATGGACCTGCATTCCACCACTCCACCCTCAAGGTTCATCTTACTCACTATCTTATCTCACAAACACACAAAATGCCTCCTTGAATACATTTTTGTTCTCTTCACTTAAGGAACACTGACCTCCTACAACTGGACATCTGAGGCATTGTTGCTAATAGAATGCAATCCTCAGTCTGGAGCCCAACTGTCCCCCGCTTACCAAGGTATGGTAGCTCGGAAAATAAGGAAGGACAGAGGAGTTATGCGTCACTGCTTTTCAGGACCACTTCCCATTGCCTCTATGACTCTCCAGTCCACCAAACCATCTCCAGTCTTAACTTTTGGAATTGCGTTATTTCTGGCACTTCAATTCTTATGCCCCACCACCCCCAGAAAGTCATTTTCTGAATTATGTGGGGGGGGATATTCAATCACCTGTGAACCCTGAGTTTGCATTTGCATTAATTAAATAAGACTCACTTTGGATCAGGAGGCTGAGTTACCAACTAGTTGACAGAAAGTAGTCATAGAGCATCAGAGGGCATCCAGGAGAGATAGAGAGACACAGGAAACCATAGAGCGGGATTCGGAGTGGCGTGGCCTTTTCTGGTTTGGCAGAGCAGAAGCATGCATGAGCCTTTTAGAGATGCCAGCAAGGAGAAGTAAGCTATTTGTGACCCAGCTTCTCTGAGCTAGCAGGATTTCACCCCAGCCTTTGAATCTTGAGACTTATTTATAAATAGAACAACAGAGATTTAGTTAAAGCTACCTTTAGTGGTAGCAACAGAGCTGGTGCCTGTGGGAACAGATCTCATGCCAGGCTACAGCCTGAGCAGCCAGGCTACTACCAGAGAAGCAGGCCTGTAACTGCGAAGCTGCAACTGCTGGCTAAAATAACAGTAGACTAAGGGGCAGCCATTGTGCCGAAGTTAAAACAGCAGAAGTAGAGATCCTTTTTCCCAGAAAGGCATCTCTAACGACAGGTTTTAGCACTTATTGACAAAAGACTGCAACTTGGGGTTTTCATTTCCTCTTTTCCCCGGGTTTTAATACACCATTCAACTCCTCGCTGGACATCTGCGAACCCTTTAGAGCTCGGTGCATCCAGAGCAATCTCTCCGTGCCCTCTCTTGCGCTGTGTGGGCAGCTTTGGTTAACATAACTCACCTCTAGCCTGTTGTTCCTCCTTCTCTGTGGCCACCAGTCCCGTGAACTCCACTTCCATAGAGTCGTCTGGTGAGTTCCTCTCAACTGTCACTCACCTTTAGTCATGATTGACTTTCTCCAACTTCAATGGCTGCAACCACCTCTCCCCTGGTCTTTTCGCTTCTCCTCTCTAGTTCATTCTTAATTCTGTCCTTAGAATGAGCATTGAGAGGCTCTGAGCAACCTAGAGCACCTGCTACAACTTCCTCTTGTTCAGCAGTCCAAGATGTTGCTATCTGATTGCCTTGGTGACATCTCACCAATTCCTGTGGAAGCTCACCTGCTTCTGTGAGTTGACCTCCCTTGCAGCTCTGCTTGAACGCTCCCCATTTAACTAACCATCTCCTCATGTCCCTATTCCTTTGTGCAAACTCCACCCTATGTTCGGAGATTTCTGCCCCCTCTCCCAACTTGACTAGTTTCTAGTCATCTTACAAAACCTTCTCAGATTTCCCCAGGAGCTACTTCTTAATGGTCTACCAGTACTGTCTGAAATACATCCTTGTTAAAGCATAAATACAGACATATTTTTCTGTCCATTCAGATATTTATTTCTGTGTGTATCTTATCCATGTTTTTAATTCATACTTCTTAGGATGCATGACAAAAGAAAGCAACCAAAATTATTCCTGAAGTGAGAGAACACATTGTTTGAATGCTTTCCTATGAAGGTTTATCACAGCCACCTCTTCCGGCATAAATGACGTGACTTTGAAGATGTCTCTGAAGTTAGCGGGCCTTTTGTAAGCTAGTTTGTAGACAGCTCTTGTTATTTACTTTGGTCATAATAAAATGTTTAGATTGCCCGACATGGGTAGAGATGCCTCCGCCTTTCTCTGTTTAGCTGCCTCTTCAGGGCTTCCACACCTGGAAGGACACCGCAGTTCAGGTGAGCTGGCAGGTGTGCAGGCCTTCGGCCTCAGTTATTGGCGACATCAGTTTGTACGTGTGCAGCAGGTTTCATTCTTTCTCGGACGGTTACATGTATTCTTTATGTATGTATTTGTTATTCACATGTGTGGGGCAAAAAGGAAAAAGAGTGGCATGGGAAGCTGTGCCCAGAACAGTGGGTCTGAGTACCTCAGCTACAAAAGGCTCCGCGTTTGTCTTGGACATCCTAAATGCACCTGCCGCGAGTCCCTAACTCTAAAACTCGGTGTCCTCTGTGTGACATAAGATAGGGAGGAGGAATTCTTTCTCTTGGATAGCTAACGCCACCAGCGCATCTGAGACCCCACCACATTGACTTCTCCCCAAAAGCCTCATTGAGAAAATGGACTCTATTCTCTAGGACTTTGATGCCTTCTCACCCACCCCACACTTCCACACCCAAAGTGGCAATTGCCAAAAGAGCCTGACCCCCAGGACTAAGCCACCGTTCTGCTTTACCTGGAAACAGCAGGACCACAAGGAGAAGGCCGACAAAAAAAGGAAGGGCTCTCTGTTTCATGGCTGCAGAGGGGACTGCCGGCAGAGGAGGACCCTAGGTGGGTGGGTAGCAGCTCAGGATCTCTTATAGCTGTGCTTAGAAAGTGGGCTGGGAGCCTCCAGACAGAGCACACAGCCACAAAGGTCACCAGAAGACGTGTTAGTTCCCACACTGTTCCCAGAACAAACTTTTGAGTTGTGTGGGTTTTTTTTTTCAGGAAGTAAATAATACGCCTGAATGCTTTGGGTGAGCTTGATGAATAAGAATCCAGGGTTAGATTAAGATGGAAGGCATGAAGAGAAAATTAAACGTTATTAGCGCAGCTGCAGTTTCCCCGGTTACTTTTCAGTGCCCCTCCCCAAGGCATCAAAACAGTGATCAACAGCAGGCTACCGTGCTGATTCTATGTTGTCTGTAGAACACGTGGTTTTAATGGAAAAATATTGTACATAAAAACTTAAAGCATCCCAGCTAGGAAGGGCTCCAGGCAGTCACAGCTGTGAAGATTCTCACGGCTGCTCTTTCTTCTCTTGCTCAGTCTCTTTCTCTGTTCTTTACTCCCCCCTTGCCCTTCATCTCCTTCACTATCTTCCTTTGCATTTTAAGTTATCTGAATCATCTTCATTTTCCCTTTCTCCTTCATTCATTTTACTCCTTGGCACCTCCTGGTGATACTGTTAGATCCAACTCAGTTTTGCAGAAAAAAACACGTCTGACAGTTGCGCCCAGGTTTTCTCTTGCAGTGATAACCACACAAGAGGCTCTTCTCTCTTTTCTCCTTCATCCGCTCACCAGGCAGGTGCCTTCACCTCGCTGCCTTCCCTCAAGCATGCGTAGCCCAGGAAACAGGATCCAGACTAAACCCAAGTACCATAGGTCAAGGGTTATTTTAAATAAATAAATGCCCAATGTATTTTGCATGGAAGCGGTGTTTTCCGTTTTAAATGGGTGAAGTTATTAAGTATAGAGCAAGCAGACTAAATGAACAAAAAGTCAGCAACAGAAAGACAATAGAGCATCGGCATGGAAACTGCCTGAGAACAACCCAGGCATCGAAACTCTCAGCTGGAGGGTGTGACCAAGAGAATCCCAGGAAGAGCATCTCCTGAGTGATTTGTGTACTGTTGGAAGGGGAATCAAGTTTGTTGATGGTCACGTTAGTGAATGGTCTTCTCTTGAGGGCTTAATCCCTAGTATCACCCGGGTGAAAACAAACCACCGTAACAGCAACAACATCAAAACCAACTAGATATAAAAACACAATCAGAGTGAACTAAAGCCAACCATTATACTACTGATAACTATTTTTTAAAAAAAAATAGCTGGCATCATAGAAGTGGACTGCTTCTTACTTTTTTTCTGTGTGCCATCTCTGTTGCTTACATGGTTCCTGGCTGTTGTATTACCTCTCTGGAACAATTGCCTCACCCCAAAAGCATAGAAAAATAAACAAGAATAGAGGGACCGTAAAGTTTAGATAGCCATTCTTGGCCTTCTGAAGAAGGAGTTAACAAGCTGAAGAAAAGCAGCCATTTATTTTCATTGGCATATCTGCTTCCAGCAGATGCCACAGCAAAAAGACACAGCTAGGTCATCTCTGAATCTCTATGTAGCCGAATCGTTGCCTTTGCTCCTTTCGCATGGCTGGACTATCACACAGCACTTCAGAGACTTCCGACAGAGAGAAGTAAGCTCTTCATTCTTCAGACAGTAACCCGTGCATCTCCCGTTAAGCTTGATGCACTTCTCATCGAAGAAAGCATTCTTGGCTACAAAAAGAAGAAATACCCCCACTCAGGTTGATTCTTTTTTTCAAATGTGGCTAATTATCACTTGTGATTGGTGTGTGACGTCAGCAACAGTCTCTTTACACGTGCTGGTTCTCTAGTAGATGAGTTACTAATACGAGCATTTTCTGTGCGGCATCTCTGCCTTTTGCCACACAAGGTAAAAGATCAGACAGAACTAGGTAATACCTGGAGAGTTTTGATTGGGACCTTTGAAGACAGAAGCTGACATCCCTTTATACAAATCTGAAGGGAAAAAGAATATCAACTCAGCTCATAAATACGTTCACAGCTAGGAACTTCCCTAAGATACTCTCAAAGACTGCTACTCTGTAAGGGTTGAGAGCAAGGCCTGAGAAGGGGAGATGACTCAAGACTGTATTAAAAGTGGTAGCTGTATACATAAAACAAAGGTTTAATGGAGTAGTCAGAAAATAAAGAGGCCTGTAGACTATCCAGTTCACAATGGTGGCCCAGGCAGATTGAAGCCAAAGAACATCTCTGTCCATGGGTTTCTAATGGGCCATCACGATACCCAAGTAGAGAAAGACATCTGATTTCTCTGCCATGTTCCAGGATGCCACTGTGAAAGTCAGACACTCTAGGGGAAGTGGGGGTAGTTGAGACAAGCTCGCTGTGACTCTTACTCATTATTTTTCATGAAATTTTAGTTCTTGCATTAGCACCTTGTCCGCAGCATTCACAAGAGCAGACCACTGCATGTTAAGGATAGACAATCTGTCCTACCAGGATCAAAATCTCAAGAGTTGCTGACTTGTAGTACAATGCAGTGGAGGTATCCAGTGTATAAAGATTCCATTTGATATGAATGTATGAAGTCGCTAATTTAAATTTATGCAAAACATATCATCCACGACCCTCAACTGTACTGGCCATGAACTACCATGAGACCGTCGGTTCACAGGTATAAGCGGCCCATGTTTCAAAGCCCCTTGAACTCTGGCTTTCACTGCAATATTTAACACTTTCTCTGCTCTCCTAATATAGTCAGGCTATGTCAGACTACAAGTTCAGGAACTTCTTCCAAGAGTCTTTGTAGGACATCCAATTTGCAGTGATGAACCAGCAGTTTTTAGAACAAAAGAACATCTTTGCTGATAGCTTTCTAATGGGTTCAAATGGAGTCTCTACACATGTGATGCATTTGGTATGATAGATAATTTTATAGTGGATACTTCTGCCTTGTGTTAACTAACTCTGTAGTACACATGAATGGTTGTAATACCTCTCATCAACCCCAGTGTTCACATCAGTGCCAGGAGGATGCAGGATAAAACCATTCATTCACTGAAGGGCTAGCTCTCCAGATCCTGATGCAAAACCCATCACACAGACTTGTCACAACACAGACCAGGGGCACACACAAAATGGTGAGCAACACACATGGGCTGATACATCACTAGAACCTGGAGTAAAGTTAAATTCACACTGGCTCCCAAATGTCCCTTCACTCAGCTCCCTGGAATTAGGACCTGTGCCTTAATTTTGGAGAGGATACAGCTACATCTTTTCAAAGTTGCCAGAAGTGTGAGAGAGCATAGAGAGTTCTAATGTGGGAAGGGTATCCCACATCTCTCACTGTGTAACACAGAGGACCAATTCTGCCTTACCTGTATGTCCCTAAAATGAACCTTCACCCATCTGAGTCTCTGTCTGCATGAACATGTGTGTGTGCGTGCGTGCGTGCATGCGTGCGTGTGTGTGTGCGTGCTTAGGGTAAATATTTCAAACTAAACGAGAAAAACCTGATTATCATTAAGTTAAAAGTAGAACAGAAATTTTCTTAAAGGCACTGGTTTTAGAGAACTCAATGCATTTCTTTATCAGGAGTCTGCAACAGAGCATCCATCTTTAGATACGCAGTAAACAAGTGGTCGTCTCCAGTGTGGTCTTTTGCCTGCTGCCATGATGGACAAGGACATGGATATGTAGCTCGTGGCTTTCCTCCTCCACACCTGTCTTTTTCTACCTATTTATGGCCTATTTACTCTTCATTTTAAACACATTTGAAAAATCTGGGGTTTTCTTTTTCATTTTAATTACACCTTTAATTTTTGTCCATTATTTTTGTTAATAAACATAAACCCAGGCATCAAAAAGTATCTTTCTTCATGTTCTGCAACTTATTCAAACCTATGACAACTTCTCATAGATACTAATGGAAAATGCAATGTATGAGTATGTGGTTAGTGATGAATAGGTGATTCATTGTAGGAAAGTTACCTTCTTCAGCAACTGTTCTCTTTCAAGGCAACAGACCAAAGGCATCCTTCCATCTTAGGATTGATCACACCTGGGCATTTGCAGGATAGACCTTGTATCTGGGCCAGCACCTTAGATAACCCTCCATATAAAGAAGTTTGTTTTCTTTACCTGGGTCCAGAAAGAAGAGAAGAACAAAGAGAAAGAAGGATGTCTTCATGACCTGGAGGACGGTGAGGGGTCAGCGCAGTGTCCGTGGGAAAGGACAGCAACACCCACCTTTATACATTTCTCCAGACTAAGATTCTTGATCAGTGAAGCTTACAGAATGAGTGAACCCATGCCGTGCTACACGGAGCCTACCTGCTGCAGTGGGTGTCTCTCAACCTACAGCTGTTGCTATTCTGGTTCTGGAAAGTTCCCAAGAAGGAAAATAAATAGGCATGAGAAGAGAACAGAGGTGGGCGCAGATGGATGAGTGGGGACAGGGGTCATGGGAGACAAATCTGGAGTCCAACCATTTTATTGCTAATCCTGACTGTGTTCCTTAATAGCGTCAGCTCTCAGGTGTAGTGGAGTGTAAGCATATGACAGTTAAGAATGGCTGCGCTGTGGTCAGGTGGACTCTGAACTCCAGATTCAGCCTTTGCGAACTGTACACGCTGGGCTAAGAACGGGGCATAAGCATGCACACCATTGTTAGTTTTAAATTCTGGGCTTTGCCATACGCAGCCCATTTCAGGTGTTACTCATCTTACTTTAGCTGAGGGTTTATTTTGTTTGTGTTTGTCCTTTTTTTTTTTTCAAATTTCACACAACGTATTTTGACCATATTCTTTCCTCTCCCATAACTCCTCCCGGATCTTCCCCACTACCCACCCAACTTTGTGCTGTCTGATTCGTGTTGGCCAACCATGCTAAGCATGTCCTGGAGTGTGGTTGATAGACCCAGCGTCACTCCAGTGGCAAAAACTGATTCTCCCTCTTCTGGGGCTATCAATTACACACAAACAGCTTCTTGTCTAGGACTGAGCCTGGTGCCCGCTTCCCCTGCAGCGTGCTGGAGCTTTATCTGTTAAACTAGCGCTGGTCTTGTGCGCACTTTCACAGCCTCCGTGAGTTCATATGTGCATCAGTGTCGAAGGAGTTCCCTCGAAGTTGTCCACTACTGCAAGTGCTTATAATTGTCCCACCTCCTCTTCCACATAGATCCCTGAGCCTTGAGTGGAGGAGTGTGATAAGAGTCCCACTAATGGCTGACATTCCAACCAGTCTTTTGCTCTCCACACATTGTCCGGTAGTGAAGGTCTATGTTAATTACCTTATAATGCAAGATTCTCTGGCAAGGGTTGAGTGATGCCCTGATCTGAGTATAGGAGATGTCTTTAGGTGTCTTATTACTATGCTCATTTAGCAGAGTAATTGTTCAAACTTATATAGAAATATGAATGTAATAGTAATAATAATAATTAGACATTATGCTAAACACTTCTATGTTATATGCAATGTTTTCAAATGTCCCATGAGATAGATATCATAATTCTAACCCAATTTTAAGGATAAGGAGACTGAGGTTTGAAAAATTATGACCTATAAAATGTGGTCTTCTTGGTAGATATCTTTCTGATTATATAGTCTGCATTTTTATGTGTGTGCCTGTGTGTGTGTGTGTGTGTGTGTGTGTGTGTGTGTGTGTGTGTGAAGGGAGAGAGAGAGGAGCCCTGAAAATTAAGTAAAAGGTTTTGTGTGTGCTAGACAAACACTACAGGCCTCTTTTTAAGTATTTTATGGTCCTGAGCTCACTGAATTCACTGAATATCCCAGGCAGGGTGTTAGCTCATGATGCTCCTGCCTCGGTCTCTGGAGTAACTTGTTGATAAACCTATGGCTCCAGGCCTACCTCGGCCTTCAAGACTGAAGATGAGAAACATCACGTAACTATAAGCATCAGGGTGGCAGTAAACAGGACACAGTTCAGGGGACTGACATGAATGACATGATTATTCTTTTTGATACCCATGGTTTTAATTGTTAAAGATCGCTATGGTTACGACTGGCCTGTGATGTGATGTCTGACAGGCACAGGATTCAAGGCAAACTCACATTCTCCTGAGACATTTCCAGATACGGCAATGAGAAAGAGGAGGACAAGTGTGCACATCTGTGGATTGCCTCCCAGTCCCCGCCAGAGCTCTGTAAGAGGCATGAGCATTCAAAGTACTTCTGTGTTGGGACCATACCAGATCCCCGGGACATGCTGCAAAGGCAATACATGCACTTTGGTTCTTAGAAAGATACGAAGAACCCTCGAGATCCTCTCCCCTAGATTCCTGCAGTAGAAGAGTTCATTCTACCCTGCGATCTACCAGACTTGCACAAACATCCACTCCACTCCACAGGCTGGTCGGGTGTTGGGGATAAGACTTTGCAGGCTCCAAGGTTCTAACCCACTGCTCCAGTTCTTTTTTTTCTTTTAAAAATTTTTTTATTGATTTTTATTGAGCTCTACATTTTTCTCTGCTCCCCTCCCTGCCTCTCCCCTCCCCTTCAGCCCTCTCCCAAGGTCCCCATGCTCCCAATTTACTCAGGAGATCTTGTCTTTTTCTACTTCCCATGTAGATTAGATCCATGTCTGTCTCTCTTAGTGTCCTCATTGTTGTCTAGGTTCTCTGGGATTGTGATTTGTGGGCTGGTTTTCTTTGCTTTATGTTTTAAAACACTTATGAGTGAGTACATGTGATAATTGTCTTTCTGTGTCTTGGTTACATCACTCAAAGTGATTTTTTTTATTCATTTTATCCATCCAGTTCTTGATCTTGGCAAATGGAGCATGCAGTTGTGCTTTCTTCATTGATCCACATCACTGACCGAGAACAGAACCCATTACTTTCAAATATAAATGCCTTCTTGTCCCCTCAAAGAAATCCTGATCCCGTGTTCTGAAGAATCTTCGCTCAAACATGGCCCCGAGCAGAGCGATGTTTTCTTTTGTGTGTGCTTTGTTCTTCAGTGTAGCCCTACTGCCGTCAGGTAAAGAAAAGCTGATGGGACCTTGATGAGGTGATGGGGGCAGATCATGAAACCCGGTGGCTCTTTCATGCATCACCCTGAAATTGACAGTAAATCTCTTCCCCATAGATTTCTTGGAGCTGTACTCATGTATCCTAAGAGCCACCTGAATAGAGCTTTGATTTTCATTTTGTTCTTGTTTTGTACATTGATCTTCCTGGCTCAGGAGTGCTGGTCTTGATAATCAAATAAAGATGGCAGCCATAGCATCGGTAGTCCCTCATGGGCCCTGTCACGTGCAGGAGAAGTCTTATAGAGTGTCCTTTCGTGCCTTAATATTCTTTCCTAATATGTATTTTGTTTTAAATTTAGGGTCCTGGGCAGGACTTGAGTATTCCCAGTCATTTCCAGGAGGTAAATTATATTTCTTACCCATACTTTCTCATTTTCTCTTGGGGATGCAGGCCTAGTTAGCTATCTTTGACTGATGAAGCCAAGGATGGAAGGTAGTTGTGTATGGACTGAGTTCTGGATCCTTGGCTCCATCTTCTCTTCTTCTTGTACCCATGATCCTATTTGTACTTTTCCATTGACTCTCCCATTAATTTACGGTGCTTAGGTTCAATCTCATCCACACCAGTTGGCACTACCTAGAGATCATGGTTTCCCTTATCCTAAAACCTAAATTTAATGAGGTCTGCACAGTTGTGTGCTGCTGGAGTAAGGAGGATTAAGTAGAATGGTTTTGTAATAAGTCATCTTTGTTATAGAAAAAGCTGCTTATAATGGTTAGTCATGAGCATTGAGTGTGCACAGGAGAGTCTCTCACATGGGAAGACAGCAAAATGCAAACACTAAATAAATAATGAAATATTCTTGGAAGGCTGGAGGAATAGCTCACTGGTTAGGAGTGCTTGCTGTGAAACCATAAGGACCCAAATTGGACTCAAGCCCCCATGCAGCCTTGCTTGAACCTGTAACCCCAGCACTGTGGAAACAGAGCTAGGAGTCAATGGAACCTTTTTATCTGCCAGTCCAGCTAGAAAAAAATGGCTAAGATTCGAAGAGAGACCCTGCTTCGAGGCTGAGAGTGATAGAAGGGAGAGGATACTCAATGCCTTCTTCTTGCTTCTATATGTGCACACACATGGATGCATGTACCTGTACATACATGTGCATGTGTACCAAACACATAACCCCCTCTCTCTACACACACACAACAATAATAATAGTAATTTATTGAATAAATTCAGACAACATTCCAGAGTGAGAAATATGGAAGTCATAGACTACCAACTTCTCCAGGTCTCAATAAACACACATCAATTATGCCATTTAATCATCACAGCACCCTTATAAGTAAATACTCCACAGCACAAACATCACACAGTTAATTTGTTTGGCCACAAAGCAAATTTAAAATGTGCACAGGTATTTCTGAAATGTCCCTAAGCTGAATAAAGCTAGGTAAATTAAGAAATTTATTGAAAATACACAGCCATTACTAGGCCCACACAAGAATTGAGACTAAAATTCTTCATTCCAGCTTCAGGGATTTGAAACCCTAATCTATTCCTTGCCTTTTCACGAGTAATTTTTCAGTAGTATCAGATGCACATTTAATAGTTCTGAAACAGAGATATTATTTTATCACTTATATTGGAACAATGAAAGACAATAAACACCTGGGGAACATGGATGATGTTTTTCTCTTGTTTTTAACTCTTCTCAGCTCCATACCATGGTAAACAGAAGCTATGGGGTAGTACTTTTCTTATATGGGGTATGTGTGTGTGTGTCTGTGTGTGCGTGTGTGTGCGCGTGTGTGTGTCTGTGTGTGGTGTTCATATACGTGGGGAGACCAAAGGTGGAACTTAGATGTCATTCCGCAGGATCCATCCATACCTTGTGTTTTGAAACTCAAGCTGACTACTGAGTTTCCAAGATTCAACTGTTTCTGCCTCCCCAGCTCGGATCCAGCCCAGGATGAGACTCGGGTCCTCATGCTTATCCAATAAACACTTGACCAATTGAGCCATTCCCCAAAGCCTCTGGGCTAATTGTAGAAAATGCTCTCCGTAACCGTATGTGCGAACCATACACGTGTTTAGGTGGCCTAAGACGTTCTTCCTATTCCCAACAAGTTCTCAGCAGCTCTTTCCTGGCACAGGTGAATTTGCTGTGTGTGAGACCTGCTGGCTCGGTCGGGGGAAATGCAGGACGGTGTGCTTGGAAAGTGAGAAGATTGCAGGAAGGTGCAAGCTGAACTTCTTCTGCTGTCGGGAGAGGATCTGAACACACCAACCATCGCTCCTCAGACCTTCTACTAGTACTGAATGAATGTCCAAAGCCAGAAGTTTTGTGGCTTAACCGGGCCCCAGTGAATGCGGTTCAGTGTCTGTCTCCCCTCACTTTTGTTTCTGCACTTCCTTTTCATTTTAAGATAATAAAAATCAAAGCAGCAACGAATACCTTCTACTCAATCTCTCATAAAGCACGGAACAGGGTCACCACCTGAGAGTAGGTGCGGCTGAATGCAGAGCGGGGAGCCCGTAGGTCAGTCTCCTTTTCTTTTGCTGTCACACACCAACTGAGTTCAGTTACTTTATAAAGAAAAGTTTATTTCACTCCCAGGCTAAAGTCCAAGATCAGGTGACCTCACTCATTTGACTGTAGAGAAGGTCTCCCACACTGTGTCAGATCATGGTGAGGGCATCCCGGAAAAAGAGCGTGGATGAGAGCAAAATCCTGTGCTGAGTGAAAACAGGGAGCCTGAGAGCAGCAGATTGGGGGGGGGGGCGTTTTTATTATTTCATAATAAACTTTCTGGGAACAGCCAGTGTCCCCATAAGAACCATGCTCACTCCTTCTAAGGACAGTGTCCCCAGCAACCTAATAAAGTTACACTAACGTACACATATTTTTTTGGTTTTACTTTTGTTGAAACAGAGTCTCAGTATGCGGTCCAGTTGGGCTGGTACTCACTCCGTAACCCAAGCTGGCCGGAAATCCCTGCGCCCACTTCTGAGCACTAGGGCACACATGTGCCACCACAGCAGGATTCGAAGCCCTAATTGTAAAGTTTCCATCATATCTACACTGAGGGCCAGGCAGGGTTAACACTTTAATCATCACAGGTGGCTCCCCATACTTTCATTCCTTGACTAGACGTTTTCTTTTCTCCAAGATGGCTTCTCTGCATCTTTCTCATCCTTTCCGCAGCTCCGCATTTCCCAGAAATCAATTTACATGGTTGATCTGTCAAGCGCTAGCTGTTGTGGATGGTTTTTATTCTTCCAGATAACTGTACTGCACAAAACTACACTGGCTCCATTGCCTTTAGGACAAAATTAGGGGCTGTTGGTAGCACATAGCTGTGTAGTAAAAATATACATGGCTTTTCCACCACTGATGGTTATGGAAGAAATTTTAAGAATTATACCATCTTCAAAGACTTACATATGCATAAGCTTGAAAGATTTAACAACAATTTGCATATAATTGCTTGTTTATTTGTGAATTTCCCTAAGCAGATAGTTTCCCACTAGAAAATTAAACAACACTGATTTAAGAATCTAATGGAGAAAAGCAATCAAATTTGAGCTGAATTCTTCTATGAAATTTAATATCTATTGGGATAGCTAAAATTTATTCTAAACCTCAAATTTTAAAAGCCACTCTAGCAGGTATCAATCATTTAACTAACAACCGGTGGTTAAAACTTGTAAGTGTACATTATATATAAAAATTTAAGGCACAGGAAGAAAAGAGAGCATGATTGTAGGTTTTGTGGAAACGGGGACACTTGAAATGGAACACAAAGGGAAATGGGGAAAGCCTAAGAAGAAATGGAATAGAATATTCCAGGCAAGAAGGCAGGGTTCTTTCTCTGCCTTGTCTCCGATAAAAGACTTAGATGAAAATCTGATCTGCTGGCCCACACGCTACTCAGTGGAGCATGGAAAATGATTTTCTCTTAAAGCCGTTTCTGAGCAGCAGAATGGGTCTGACTCTGCTCTCTCAATAAAGGAGCCAGGCTCTATGCCATACCTCCTTCATCTCCTCTCCACTGATGGTTTCAGACATGAGAATCCTTTCCTTAGTTGTTGCTGGGCTCATTCTTCTTGTTCAACTTCACCCAGGTAAGAGAAAAATCCTTGAAGGGGTAGTGTTGGCACTTTAATCGGGATCTGTCTTTGGAAAAGCAAGCTGACTTCAGGGAAACCTCACTGTTCATCTCTGTGATAGCAATAATCTCAGGCTAAGCCAGTCACTGAGCTGAGAAACAGATGAATCCAATCCACTGTCTTAGATCCTTAGCAACTAGAGCACCTGGTCCACTTTTCTAGTCAGTCTACACGGGGATTTGGACTTCTTTGTTCTTTTAGATCCCTCCCCTGGTTTTCAAATCTTCAACACACCTCGGCATATGACAAAGTAACTGCTTTAAAATGGAAAACATCAACATTTTCAGTGTCTCAGTAGTGGTTCGAATACTTTGCCCTGAGAGTATTTCAAACTTTCTTTGGGATCTCATAGATAATAAATAGAAAATGGTCTCACTGAAACCCCTACCATCCTGATTTGTTTGCACTTGAGACTCGGTGCTTTAAACAGATCTGTTTGCTCAGTGTAACCCGCAACCAAATGGATCTTCTGGCTAGTCCTCCTCAAATACCCTTGAAACATGCTACCTGTATTCTGAGGTCTCCCGTCCTTCCTTCATAAGCTCCCAAGTGTTTAATCCTCCTGAGTGTGTGTGTCATCCTCAGAAGCTCTAGTTAGAAAGAGATCCTGACAATGTGTCCTTACGACTTGGGAGACATTGTCCCCCACCTGCATTCATTCACTTACACAAAACAAACAGTAAATTTTAATTGGAGCCGAACCTTTGTCCTTAATTTTCTAGAAACTTATTGGTCTATTATTTCTGTTAATAAAATATAGACTCCCTGAGACAGTAATCATTCAAAACTTATGATATATAAATAAGTAAATGAGTGAGAAAGAAATACATACATGGAATTTAGCACAAAACAATACCCCTAAAAAGCCAGAATGCAAAATATAGAGAAACTGTGTTAGAAACAGAGCAAGCTATGTTCTAACTAGGAGGTGCAGAAAGGCTTCCTGGGTAGTAAGAATGAACCTTTGGGAAGAGGCAGCCCTAGAACCAAGCAAGGAGCATCCGGGAACAGGGAGGGCCTTTGCCCAGCTCTCCCTTACAAACCAGGTCCCTAGCTAGCTTGTCCTTCCTCTTTGCAGAGATGTCAGACAATGGGTGCGGAATAGAAGAGTGATTCAATCTGTCCTCTCCGTCTCCTCCTACCTCGGGAGTTCTCTGTAGCCAGATCAGCACATAGACTTACGTGTTCACCGGCCCCAGAACTCAGTCTGTTTATATTGGAATTCCAGCTAGCAGGGGACAGAAGAGGTAGTGGTGAAAACTGTGACCACCATTGCCAAGGCAATGAGGTGGGGGTGAATTCAATGATCAGCAGAAGGCAGCACCCATGAAATGATTTGAACTCCGTGCTTACTTTTCTTTTCTGCCAGTGGCAATATTGAGAGCGTTGTTATCTGAAACTTAAAGATCTTACAATAAATGGGCACGGTTTACTGTTGATCTGCCTATAATATTTTGCACTGCTTTTAAATTTTGAACTAAATTGTACTGTTTTGTAAATTTTGATCTCTGTCAGACACTACTAGAAATACCAAGAAGAAACATTGTGTTGGAAAGGTTTGTTTGTTGGAGTTGGAAAGCGGCTTGCCACCTTCCTAGGAAGAGACATTCTCTTTTGGTGTAAGCCGGCTGATTTGAGCAGGGGAATGACCTGCGTCTTTTGGAAATGATGAGTGAGGGCATTGCATATGATTTACCAGGAGTCTGGCCTCCCCATCCCCCAGATTTAGTAATTAAGAATTTGCTTTTTGGCCTGGTAGATTAGTAGATGACTAACAGCCACTCTCTTCCCCTAGACAGTGCCTCGTTCTACAGACAGCATCTCTGTTCAAAGCTGGATGGTCACTGTGCGATTGACTGCCTTACCTTTGAAGAAAAGATCGGGGGCTGTCGGGCTGACTTAACACCGCTGTGCTGCAGAAAAAGAAAGAAACACTGAATTCTCAACACCAACTCCCAGGGTTGAATTCTCAACACCATCTCCCAGGCAGAATCTCCCAACAAAGCTCTCTGGACTTTCTCGACACTATGTCCTGTAAATCCTATACACTCTGTTTCTGGCAAGAAGAAAAAGAAAAAAAGAAAAAGAAAAAGAAAGTCTATGGGCTCTTTTATTGGCTGATCAAAGTAAGAAAACATGTAAAAACAGGAAAAGATGGAAGCCCAACTGATTTCTCTAGTTCTCTCCCTAGCTTTAAGCAGATCTTTGACAATGGGTCTTTCTTCTCCCCCAGTGTCTGATAGATGTGATTAGAGGGAACTTGACCCTCGCAGTAAATGGCTACTTGCAAGACACCAATAGCTTCAGCTGTAGCCCTGTCAAGTGTTGCGAGGCATTGTTTAGGCTGCCTTCCATATGCTGTGTGGCCTAGAACACGGCGTTCCATAGAGAGTGGAGCTCACATCAAAATTCAGGTTGGCTGTAGAGTAGATATGTTTCACCCAGGCCACGTATAGAGAACTTACAACACAGCCCATGCAGACAGCTTAGTTCTCAGAAGTCATGAGCACAGTGTCTCACTACAGATGAGCCCGCCTTCAGTTTCTGACTTGCTACATTCATAACACAGACGTCTGGCTTTTGTGTCTCATGTCCTTAGCATGCCCGGTAAATAGTGTTCTGTGTGGGGATGGGACAAGGAAGGCCGCTCACAAAGGTGGGACATGTCTTAGGAGGAAATGTGGTCAGCTGAGTGGAAGAACAGGTTAAAACAATCTGCTGAGAAAGAAAGCTCAGGCCGCTGGTGAGCCCGCGCTCCATCACACACACACACACACACACACACACACACACACACACAAGATAGCACGCTCCGGCCTGCCCTTTGCCCTAATTTGACAAAATTGGAAGGCCAGGGATTTGTGTACCCTGACATAAAATCAAGCTTGTTTGGTCTGTATTTAAAACAATGGCTTTGCAAAACTTTAAATTTGGTGGTGTCAGACATCGAGTTAATGAGCATAGGCCCGATTTCAAGAAGCAAGTGTGGTTTACAAAATTCAACCTGATAATACCATTTGAATTTTTTTCTTCACATTTTGATTGCTCCGTTTTGATTTTAGAATTCTCTAGACAGTTTACATTTCAAAGGATCAGAAGATAGTCAATGGCGCCATCTAGTGGAAATGCCATTCAGTGCGCATTCCTTTGTATCCTGCTCTTTTTGGTATGGCACCCCAGCTCCACCCCCTTTTCTCTGTAAACTCTTTCTATGAAGGCATTGCTGACTATCCTGTGATTGGATCCTGTCTGGACAGATATATCCTAATGAGCAAGTAACACACTTGGGAAAAGGAAAGAGTACTGTAATCCGCAATAGTAAAAGTCCGTTGGAGCCAAACGTGAACAATGGAAATGTTTTAGAGTGATGCCATTAACTGAGTTTATCTCTTAAATAATAAACTAGTATCCTAAAACAGGAGCTAAATCCACACATAACTCCAACAGAGAATAATTACGAAGCTAAAATCAGTTTTTAAAACAAACTTGTCTCTGTCAAGAGGTTATATTTGAGAGTATTATGGGGGCACAGGAGATAGGTCTATCCGTAATGTGACTGACTCCCTGGAAACACGAGGACATGAGTTCAGTCATCAGCGCACACATTTAAAAGCCAGGTATTTGCAGGCCCATAGCTGTAATCCCAGGTCTGGGGAGGTGGGGCTCAGTGACAGGGCAGGCTATCAGATGTGCCAGCGACACACCACTGAGAAACCCTGTCTCAAAAAGAGAGGGTAAGACCTGAAAAAATAACAGCTGAGATCTCTTCTGGCCACCACATGAATGTCACACGTGTTCTGACAAATATACGCAAGCTCTTGTGTGTGCCTGCATGTGCACACATACATACCACAAATACACACACACCACACCACACACACGAGAATTTATGTGTCTATGTGCAAATCCAGATGAGTCATCATTGGGAAGAAAGTCCATAATTTTACCTTTAAAAAGTTTTATAAACAGCTGTGAAAGCTTGGTAAAAAAATAATCTTAAATTTTCCAAGCTAATTTTTCCCTGGAATTTAATGTATCTGAGAGTTTAATCATATAAAAATGCCAACAGGTGTGTTTTGTTAGTCGAGATGCCTTCCTCTTTGATCTTCTTAAGACAACGCTTCTCATCTGCAGCGTGATTTCAGCTCATGTTGCCCAAGCTCCTATCTCTGATCCCCACTTGATGAAGCTCTGAAGACAAATGTGTATCACAGTGCTATTTTTCTTTTAAAATCTATTTTTATAGTTTCATACTTATATACAATGTATTATTATTATCATATTTTCCCCATCCTAGCAACCTCCTGCCTTCCCTTCAGAACCCATTCTCCCACACGCTAGTCCTCCAGTGTTTACACCATTAGAAGAAATGATATCGCTGTCTCTAATAACTGCCAACAGCCATTCGCTCCTCAGGAAGAGATGAGGCATTGTCTCCATTCAGGGTTGAAAGTTGGGGGTGGTACGGCTAGAAAAGCTCCATTTTATGCCGGGCATCCATCTTGGTGCCCACCAGCCATTTGACTCTGACTCCAGGCCCTGGAAGATAAGTTCACAGGACACCCGACTCAGTAAACCCCATCTGAAAATGTACAACCACGGACTCTCTGCTTGTTATGATTTGACTAACTGCTTTTATTTTGCTTCTGTCAACTAGGGTAACTGAGCTTGAATGCCCAGAGTGACATACTTTGTGATAGTTGTAGCTAGATTTCAGAATGTCAATCAGGCCAAAGGTTCAGCAAGACAGCACTTGTTTGGACAGGGAGCTGTACAGATTGTCCTACCTCGCAGTGGTCTTATGACCACAAGGTGGATGTAGGTGTGCACAGTGTCTGTGTGGCATCTGATGAGGTAGGTTGAGCCACTAGAGTTTGCAGTAAGTTATTGAACCATACATTGGTAGTGTGAATAACCCCATGTGATCCACAAGAAAAGCCCTGTATATACATAATTACTAGGATAGTTAATGCTATAAGTTAATAATGTCACACCATTTGACAACAAGATAGTTATGAACATTGAGGTCATCTAAAGGATTCTTTTGTTTTGTTTTGTTTTTTGAGACAAGGCTTCTCTGTAGCTTTGGTGCCTGTCCTGGAACTAGCTCTTGTAGACCAGGCTGGTCTCGAACTCACAGAGATCCGCCTGCCTCTGCCTCCCGAGTGCTGGGATTAAAGGTGTGCGCCACCACCGCCCTGCATCTAAAGGATCTTATAAAGGTTCCCAATGGTGGCAATGGAAAGGACAGGTGAACCTTTCGAGAGTGCTTCTCAGCAGCACACTTCAGAGTCCACACTGAGGTGATGCCGACGATGGAGATGTGAGTCAAGGCATGGGAGGAGTTCTCAGCACTGTTGCCATTTGGACGGGAACGTGAGAGATTACAGTCAACTCCTTATCCATTCTGGAGAGGAGCATCCGAATCCACGCAGATTCTTTTCACTCCCCTAAAGCTGTTGGTGTAAGCATTGGAGCCAAGTGTCTTAAGACAGAAGACATGTTTTATGACACTTGTGGTTTTCTCTAAATCTCTGATTCCTGCCAAGATGAGCTGTTTGGTAAGGCTAAGAGAAAAGCTATTTCCATACAAGGTGGACAAAAGAATCAACTGCTGTTTAGTGGCGGGGGGGGGGGGGGGGGGGGGGGGCGGGCGGACGGGGGACGGTTGCAATTCAGGTGAAAAAAAAAAAAGACTCAAGGAAGCCATCCACCGTTTCACTAGCTGCAAAGTTTAGTGTAAGTCAGTTTGGGGAAGCCACTCCGCGGCTGAGTAGAAATCCAGAATTAGTAACTAATTCTGGCAGGTGAACTAGTTTCAATATACATGAGGTAAATTTTCAGGAAATACTTCAATTTGAATAATATTCAATATCAATTATCCTTCAAGACAAAAGAAAGGACAGAGAAGCCGGGCAGTGGTGGCGCAGGCCTTTAATCCTAGCACTCGGGAGGCAGAGGCAGGCGAATTTCTGTGAGTTCAAGACCAGCCTGGTCTACAAGACCTAGTTACAGGATAGGCTCCAAAGCTACAGAAAACCCTGTCTCAAAAATAAACAAACAAACAAACAAACAAACAAATAAATAAGGACAGAGAGTGTCAAGTAACAGATTTTATTTGGTAAAAGAACTGTAGTTCAAACACAATGAATAAAACTATCCCCCCAATGTGTTCTATTCAGTAAAACCGAGAGAAAGGTTTTTAAAAAGGAATTAGCTTTAAAAGTGGGTCTGGCCAGCACCTCCTTGGCTGAGAGGAAATCCTAAATATAAAACTTGTGGGTGGCAGCATCTACCCTACTTTGGGTCCATGAGCTCCAGTAGGGGGCGCTACAAGACATCACCTCCCAAATACAAAAGACTACTGAGGGTTAACTAGACCAGATCTCTGAGCGGTCTCTTTCATGTCCAAAGTGACTTTCCTAGGGTCGCAGGAACAACAGTGGAGGACACAGGGGAAGGTGGAGTGAACCTTCAGGGTGAGAAATTCTGTCCTGCCTAGAGCACAGGTTCCCATCTCTCTCTCTCTCTCTCCAAAGTTACCTTCAAGATCACAGATCCCAGGGGCAGGGAGTGAGGTGAGACCTAGAAAACAGCCAGATGCCTCCTACCTTAGTTTATCTGCTTCTTAGATCTTGGTCTACCACCCTCACTACAGAGCTGCCCAGTGTGTCCGTGATCGATCCCCAGATGAGACAGAAGCCTGGCAGAATGTTGACCGGGGTGATTCTTCCTGTCGTGATGGGGATGGTGCCTCCCCCAGTTCACTCTCTGTATGTGGACTGGAGAATCACAACTCCATTTGGCTGACAGAGTGAATCCGGTTTTGCCAAGATTCACCACAGGCTTGGGTAGTCAGAAAACATATTGCACTGGTCTAAGAAATCGTTGGTATCTCTTTCCTTTGTGAAATCTAGCGGCTCTGACATTTCTATGGTGAACCCTCTGCTGGTCATTCTCTGCCCGGATGTTCCTACCTGGGATTCTGGGCAAAGATCCCTGCTTACTCTGCCCGTGGGAGCATCCACAGCACTCCCTGTGAGAGCAGTCTGCTGGATGTAGAAGAGCACATAGGCAGGCTGCCTCAGGACCAAAATCACATCACATCTGTTGACAGTACAATCATCCATCTCATACCATTGGCCATTGCCAGCTTTGACATAACAAAAGTAATGGCCGCTATGACAAGTCTGACCATTATGGACCAGCACAGCATACAGGGCATACACCAATGGGCCTCCACTGGACTGAGATACGTATGGCTGGAAATAAAGGGACTCAGGGTAGCTCACTTCCCTGGTCTTGTTGTCACCTGTGAACTCTGAGAAGCGATTCAACACCAGCAGGAGAACCTTTGGGGCATCCTGCACAGTCAGAGTCTTGGAAGCTGCCGTCTTCTCCTGACAGTGGCCGCAGTGGTAGGCATTTTCCCCACTCAGCTCTTCCTCCTTTACTAAAGCCTCCAAGGCTTGCTCCACACTCTGAGCTGCTTTGATATCCAGGGTGATGTCAAGGAAAGGCTCTAAAATGTTTGTGGTTTCCTGGCAGCGGTGACACTTGATCTGAGATCTCCAGGAGCCTCCAAATATCTCACGGATGAGGGTGCTGTGCTCAGATGTGGACCCCGAGTCCTTGCTTTCTTGGAGACAGGATGTGTGCATGGCATTCAAGATGAACATCAGAAACTCATGGGCATCTTCCTGCTTGTCCTTATGGAAGGCACCAGTCAGCGCCCTTGAAGGCCGCATGACACCCCTCGCGCGGAGGAGACTGCGGGACACGTGATATTTCATAGCACACATCATGCAGCTTCCTTGGTTACAACGTTTCTGAGAGTGCTCCCAGGACAGCAGGCAGTTGACAAGAGGTGGTGTGTGTGTCAGGCACTGCAGGGCAGCATTCAGGTAGCAGCTGTTCCCCGTGTTCTGGAGCCCAGCTCCCACGTCATAGGGCTTCTCCCACCTCAGACTGTGCTTCCCCCTGGCAGCCAGCTCTGCTGCTGACACCTGAGCTTCATCTTGATGCTGGGCTGGTTGGTCAGGAGATGACAGGGCAGGATCTGTGGGAGAACAAGATCACAGATAGACTCCAGAGCTAACAGCCTTGGTTGAGGACATGTAAGCTATATTGACTTACTGTGGGACTCACCTTCTAAGAACAGCTTAGCAGACTCTATGTCCCCAGCGTCCTTCTCCATATATGGAACTGGTGTCCTTTCAGCAGGCAGGATGCTTTCCCTCTCGTAGAAGCTCACTTCTTCATTTAAGCAGGCTAGCTGGCTCCGCTGGTCTTCATCAGATGCTGACATCCCAAAGGAAGAGTCTCTGACGCCAGAGGACGAATGGACTTGCTAGCAGGGTAGGAGCAAGCAGGAAAAGTCAAAAGCTTCCTTCTTCCAGGTTCTTAAGTAGGCTTCCAACAGAAGGTGTGGCCCAGAGTAAAGGTGTGTCTTTTCTCCTTACAATCCCAATCAAAGCCTGGAGTTGGTGGCTCGCACCTTTAATCCGAGCACTCAGGAGGCAGAGGCAGGGTATCTCTGTGAGTTTCAGGGCAGCCAGGGCTGGAACCCTGTCTCAAAAAAGCAAATTTAAAAAAAAAAAAAAAATCCCATCAGGTGTATGTCTTCCGGAGTCATGATGAAAGTTAAAGCCTTCCATCTTCCCACCTCAAAGTTTGGCGTTCCTTTTAAGACAAATCTACACAACAGCCAAAGCAGAAAGGTCTGTAGACGTGCGCGCCAAGACTTTCACTTCAGTGGTGGGTGGGGCAACAAATGGACAGGACCCTGGTTTTGAACTAGCTTCCAAGATGGCAGAGGCAATGCCCCTGTGGTAACATTCCTTTCTGCAGCTTGTTTGCTTGTTCCCTAAATGACTGTTTTCCCTCAACCCTATCCTTGATTGTCGAGGTAACTACATCTGAAACTATCTAAAATCCAAACATGGCGGCCACCTGTAAGAGATTTTTTTTTCCTTAATTTGAGGCAGGACGATCCACCTCTACCCAGGATCTTTAAGGTAGGAAGACGACATGCCTCTAGTCCACATCTTAGGTGAGAAAAGAGAAAGCCTAATTTCACAGAACTAACCTTACGTTTGACACTCTGGAGACAACAATTTGCTCTTGGGAGCTGGAGTGAAACAGGGGGAGGATGTTTCTCAAATATTTCTTCTCCCTTTGACCTCCAGACCCTTTGTTCCTTCACTTAGATTTTCAAGGTCAAACTTGTCGCCCAGAAGTACAGCTGTGCTTCCCAGGCACTGGCAAGGCTGCTGGCCTCTGGCTGTCAATCTGCACACAAGTTGCTCTAAGCAGGCTTCTCAGATGCTTCATGGTTCAAGCATCCCTCTATCCTGATCACTCCCTAGTAACCCCACTCCTGAGTAAGAGATCCCTGTCTTATACATCCCCACACCAGAGAGGTATGAGATCAAACAGTAAAATATCTTCCCACCACAAGGCAGAAGCACACAGCTAACTCAGCACACCACAGTGAACCAGCTAGGCTATGAGAGTCATGTTTTTTGAGGAGAAAGGGTGCGTGGTGAACCTGTGTCCTCGTGGAAGGTGCCGGTTGACTAGTTTGAATTATGTACAGATTTACAGAGATGGCCGTGCCAGAGAGTTATTAATCAGGAGAGGTGTAGCCAGGAGAGGTGTAGCCAGTAGATTAGTTAGGGTGCTGGCCAGGTGGGAAGTATTTTGCAGTGGACAAGAGGCATTCATGCGTGCAGGGTTGCTGTTAGGTCTTTGGAATTTGGTGAGGCAAGAATATATGAAGAGAGTTGGGAGAAGTTCATCCTTTCCACACTCAGGCCTAGGGCAATCTTGTTTTGTTTTGTTTTTTCTTTTGGTCTTATTCCCTGGGTAGGGGATTTCAATTTTCTTAAAGCAAAAAGGAGGTATAATCAACGATAAGATAGATGACATCTGTGAAGAAAAACAAACAAATGTTACTGTCTCCCCCATGGCTGGTAGGCTAGGACAATCACGGACCTTTCTTTGGCTTGCCGTGGAAAATAGGTGTTTGGTTAGATTCCCCCAAATCCACATTTCCTTTTGACGCCTCCTCCTCCCTGCAGTATTTCAGAGAGACCTCTCCTCCCCCACTCAACAGAGCTGCTGAACTTTGACTTCTAGGGGACCTCACATGCAGGACCCTGAAGAGGGGGACATAATCTGTGATTAAGGCAGCCTCTGACTGTAGGAGCTCCTGGCCATCTCAGGTGAGGAGATCTCAGGCAGGGGAAGGGTCTTGGTGCCTTACTGAAGGGTTTAAGGTGCCAACCCATAACTCAACGTGGCCTCTGGGCCCTGCCTACAAACCAGCATACTGGTGCCTTTATGCCATCCAGCTAGTGAGGAATCCCACATCCAGGTCTCCAGCTTCCACCTTTGCCAGCACTTGGCACTTTCCTTGTGTGGTTTCTTTTCTTTTCTTTTTTTGTTTTTCTCCTTTTTTTTGTTGTTGTTTTGTTTGTTTTTTGTTTGTTTGTCTGCTTTGTTTTACTCCCTAAGAAAGGGCCAAAATTAGGCAGGTGGTGGTGGCATATACCTTTAATCTCAGCTTCGGTGAGGCAGAGGCTGATGGATCTCTGTGAGTTAGAGGCCAATTTGGACTACAGAGATAGTTTCAGGAAAGCCAGAATTACACATAGAGAAACCGTGTCTCAAACAACAACAACAATAATAATAGTAATAATAATAATAGTAATAAATAAGAAGGTGGAAGAAGTCTGGTAATAAGTTTCACAAAATGATTAAAATTAGAATAATGAATATTTAAACAAAAATTCTAAGATAATTAGTGTTTATCATGAAATAGGTCTAAGTCCTAGGCTAGGGTTCCCTGGAGTTTACTTTGTGGTATAAACTGTACTGATTCCCTTCAAAAATCTTGCTGACTCCCACTTCAAAAAGATAAGATGAATGTTTAGGTAGCAAAGGCTACTGTTGTGTTTGTTTCTGAGGCAAGATCCTTTGAACCATCCTGACAGTGCTGGTGGATTTTGTGTGTTACCTTGACCCAAGCTAGAGTCACCAGAGAGGAAGGAGCTTAGTTGACAAAATGCCTCCCTGAGATCCAGCTGTAAGGCATTTTCTCAATTCCTGATCAATGGGGGAGGGTCCCAGCCATGGTGAGTGGTGCTATCCCTGGGCTGATGGCCCTGGGTTCTATAAGAAAGCCCTCTGAGAAAGCCAGGGACAGCAAGCCAGGAAGCAGCACTTCTCCAAGGCCTCTGCTTCAGCTCCTGCCTCTAGGAACCTGCTCCTTTTAAGTTCCTGTCCTGATGTCCTTCAGAGGTAAACAGCAACGTAGAGTAAGCTGAGTAAACCCACTCCTCCTGTTGGATTCAGGAGGATTGCGCAAAGATAGGGACAGACCACCAACGTCTAATAAACCAGACACAAACTTTATTCCAGAATCCAGGAAAAAAATTTTTAAAAATTAAATAAAAAATCTCCATGGGGCACAAAAAGTTATCAGCTGAGACCACAGCCAGATTTTTTTGGGGTGGGGAGGTAAGGCTGCGGCAAAGGCAGGTTTCTGAATCCACTCTTTTATACTAGGCACCAAGCAGTAGGTCTGAACAAAGAAATTTTTACAATTTTAAGGTAAATCTCAGATACAGATCGCCTTACTTTACAATCTCCATTAACAGTTTTTTAGTTAAACTGTGTGTACTTAACCTCAGGTGGTGTTTCCTGAAGCCCTTGCCATCTGCTTGATGCTGCCGGTTTAACATAGCAGGGATAATGCCTAACCCAGAGGTCATATAACTATTTTCTAAAAGTTGACTCATATCCGTAGGCTAGCTCTCGGTTTGAGGAGAGATGCTTTGGCCTTGTAAATAGAGCTATGGGTTATAAAGTGGAGTAACCCACTGTGAATAGTTAATCCTCAAGCTGCTAAGAAAGCTGCTGACACTCTGTTCTCATTCTCCTAGGCTTATAACTTCATCATATTTCTTTATTTTTACATTCCTATTTCTGGAGTCCACATTTTTATATTTTTATTCTTGGACCCTTCCCTCCCAAACTTGCTTTTTGGTTATGGAATAGAAGAAACCCTAAGAAAACCTGGTACCAGTATACTGGGGTGTTGCTGGGACAACCCTGGTCATGATTTGGGGATAATTGTGGAATGACTTTGGGACTTTGGGCTAGAAGAATAACTGAGTGTTAAGAGCTCAGTGGGGGTGTTCGTTAGGACCTTGAAACTCAAGAATGTTAAGAGCAACCAGAAGACTAAGGCCTGGCTTGTGAAGTTTCAGAGGAAAGTTTAAAGATTCTCGCAAAGCCTTTTGTTATTTTGAATAAAGATTCTGTGGTTCTGGTTAGCAGAGGCTGAAGAATCAGCTGTGATTAACCACATACTAGTGCTGTAGGGCATTTTCTCAATTAGTGACTCAATGAGGGAAGGTCCAGCCCAAGTGGGTGGTATCAGCCTTGAGCTGTTGGCCCTGGGTTCTATAAAAAAAAAAAAAAAAAAAAAAAAAAAAAAAAAAAGCAGGTTGAATAAGCTAGGGAAAGCAAGCCAGAAAGCAGCTCCTCTCCAAGGCTTCTGTGTCAGCTCCTGCCTCCAGGATCCTGCCCTGTTTGAGTTCCTGTACTGACTTCTTCAATGGTGGACAGCAATATAGAGGCATAAGCTGAATAAACCCTTTCCTCCCCAACTTGCATTTGGGTCATAGTATTTCATTGCAGCAATAGAAACGCTAAGTAAGACACTGACTTTGAGCATGTTCTCTACCTGGGCTGGTGTGCGTGGGGTAGTTAGAGACAACGGCCAAGATGGAGGTAGCATGAAAGGTACAAGGAGAGAGAGGTAAAGGTAGGGGAGGGGGAAGCAAGCAGAGCAAGGATGGTAGTGTGGATGCGGTGGGAAAGGGAAAGAGGGAGGGGAGTAGAAGGAAGGGAGAGAAGGGTGGGGAGTGTCTTCGGTGCTCAACATTCTCTTGGGAATAGATTAGTGCTGTCAGGAGCAATCATATCTCGTGTCAACAGAACCCTAAGTTACTTAAATGCTATGTTTTACAGATCCTTGAAGTAGTTGAAGATTACCTATCTAGGCAGAATACAATTTCTATGTATCTGAAGATCCTAATTAATCTGACTATATGTATAAAAAACATGAATAACTATTAACCTATAATATGTAATACCTGCATAACTTAAAGACTAAGACTTTATATCAAAATATTAAATAAATTGTAAACAAATGTGTAGCAAACAAAGACAATGAACTCAAAATGTAAACAATGTATAAGTATCTTGATCAGAGGTAAGAATAGTATATAATGCAATATGAAAATATATCCTAAAAACTGTATCAATATACAAAATGTCTTAAACAGAGGTAGAAACGTGCATGCATACAATCTGACAGAATAACTTTGCATAAGTTCACAAATATTGTAATCAGAAACAAGTATAATTTGAACTTCATCAATATACAAAAACTATACTAATGTAAATTTATCCATAAGTAATAACTCACAAGTATTCACTCTACTACCTACTATTATTATTAGTGTGAAGAAGTTCTCACTAAATTATTATCCCATTTGATTTTTCCTTTTTTAAATCTCTGATAGTTAATTTTGTATTATCTGGTATAAATTTAGTGGTCTTAATATGTAGGACAACTCTTTTTGCATATTGTGAATCAGTAACTATATTAAGAGATTCTTTAAAATCTCTTAGTACCATAAAAATAGCATATAATATTGCCTTCTAGACAGAATTATAAGTGCTTAGTTCCACCTTCCTTAATTCTTTTGATTTGTAACCTGCCTTCCCTGATTTATTTGCATCAGTATAAAATAAGCAGGCTCCAGATATTGGTGCATCACGTAGTTTGGAGAAGAATCCAAGAAGTTCTCTTTATAAGGCTAAGTCTATCACTTTTAGGATAATTGCTATTAATTTCTCCCCAAAAAAATAACACAAGTTCTTTGCCACGGTTCATTGTCTTTTCATAACTTTTTTATTTTATTAGTAGTAAAAAACACTATAATCTCTGTTGGGTGTATACTGCTAACTGAGGTAGTCTCAATTTACCTTTTATAATTAATTCAAAGACTTTTTCCACATAAGTTTTTAACTTTTTACTTGGTTTATGTGGTAAAAGATCTATTTTAAGATAATAACATCCCTCTGTATTAAAATTTCTGTAGGAGAAATTCTGGAAGACAATATGACTTAGAATACAATTAAGATTTGGATTCATCCTATCTATGTGTACCTCCTGTAATTTCTCCTCAACAATTATCAATTCCTTTTTCACTTCATCTGTTAATTCTATGGGACTATTTAAGTCTTTGTCACCATCTAAGATTTTGTTTCAATGAATTATTAGATTAGCTGTTATCCCAACAGCCAGTCGTAGACTGGAAATATCTCCTAACAATCTTTGACAGTCATTAAAGTCTGCAATCGGTTTCTCCAAATTTGTGCCTTTTGTGTTCTAATTTTCTGTAAACATATTCTGTAACCTACATAATTAACAGAATTTCCTCTTTGAATCTTTTTAGGGGCAATTTGTAATTCCCATTTAGGCAAAACTTTTACTTTTTCAAACATTTTTTTTAAAGTAACTGAATTTGAATCTCATAACAAAATGTTATCCATGTAATGGTAGATTTAGGAAATGGTAGACTTAGGAAAATGCTTACGTATTATTTTCAGTGGCTGACTGACAAAGTATTGGCACAGGGTGGGGCTATTGAGCATTTTCTGTGAGAGGATGGTCCATTGGTTCTCCTAGTAGGCCGAGAATTATTGTAAGTAGACACCGTGAAGGCAAATTTTTCTCTAGCCTTTTCTTGTAAAAGTATAGTGAAGAAACAATCCTTTAAATCAATAACTAGGAGAGGCCGCCCTTTTGATACAGAAGGCAGAGGAATCCCAGATTGTGGAGGGCCCATAGGTTGAATAACCTTCTTGATAGCTCTAAGATCTGTCGCCATTCTCCATTTTCTAGATTTCTTTTCAACAACAAATACAGGAGAATTCAAGGGCTAGTAGATTCTTCAATATGGTGAGCATCTAGTTGCTCTTGCACCAGCTATTCTAAAGTCTGCAGCTTTTCTTTTGTTAAAGGCCACTGTTTAACTCATACTGGTTTCTCAGTTAACCATTTTAAAGGTAGGGCCATTAGTACCTCTGAAGGTTTGTCAATTGCTTTGTGTTCTTGTAAGTATGAATGGCTGGTGACCTTTGTCTATAACATCTTCTAATATCTTCCCCAGAAACATGAGTTTTGGGGGAGCTGCAGGAATGTTAATCTGAGCATTCCATTGCTACAATAGGTCATGACCTCACAAATTTACTGCAAGATTAGCTACATATGGCCTGAGCCTTCCTCTATGTCCTTCTGGCCCTATATATTCAACCTATCTCATTCTTTGTTTCACTTGAGATAAGGTTTCAATTCCTAGGAACTGAACACCTGCCTCTTGAAGAGGTCAATTTGGATGCCAAGATTCTGGAGTAATGATACTTACATCTGCATCTGTGTCTATCAAGTCTTCAATAACAATGACATCTATACACACTCTTAGCTTTGGTCTTTGATCATTTATAGAAGTCTGCCAGAATATATGCTTCCTATGTCCTACTGGAGTTTTTGATTCATCCTCCATGTCTATTCCATCATTCAGACCAGTATGCTTTTTTACAGTAGGCGCTGGATTTTTAGATTTTCCTGGTGAGACTTGTTTTCCACAGTAACTGGAAATGATTATACCACGTTTATCATGGGGGCCTACAAGAAGCCCCCTGAGGAGTTTCCTGAAGGTATTGGATTGTCTTGTCTTTTGTTGAACATTTATTGGTCCAATGTCAACCTTTGCCACACTTCCTACATATACCTGAAGGCTGAGTCCTCCTATTCTTGCCATTCCCAGAGGAGATATTATTCCTAGGAATCCCTTGTCTACAATCTCTTCTCAGATGTCCTATTGTACCACAATTAAAACATTTGGGATTTTGTTGTCTCCTCATTTCTTTGGAAATTGTGGCCACTGGCAGTGGGACCAGGATCTAACTCTAATGCATGAACTGATTTTGTGGAGCCCATTCTCTATTGAGAGACACCTTGCTCAGTCTCAGCACAAGAGGCAGGGCAGGGGCGGGGGGGGGGGGGGGTTGGTCCTGCCTCAATGGGCTGACGGAACAAATTTAGTTGACATCCCAGAGAAGGCTTTACCCTCTCAGATGAGCAGATTGTGGAGTGTTGGAGAAAAGGGGAGAGTGGGTGTAGAGGAGGGAGGGGAAATTGAGATTAGTATGTGAAAATAAATAAATTTAATTATTTAAAAAAAATCTAGTTAGATATAGTGGCATTTATGTAATGCCATCAGCCCATGCCTAAGTTACTTCTTGAGGTGATGGCCAGATTAACTCACCAAGTTGACACAATCATATGGATTTCATCTCCTTGTGAAGCATTGAAGCCTAGTTCCTCTTTTTTCCCTTCCTAAGCAAAGTAAACAACCTTCTTCCCATAGTATTATCCTTGCTCTTGGATAGATCAATTCACTATGTTATTTGTTTATCCACTATGTTCATACAGACTTTGTTGCTTTTTGTTTTTCTGCCTATGGATAACTCCTTTATTACTGTTCTGGGTACAGCAGAGCAGAGTAAATGCTAGGTCAGGGAGCTCTTCTCAGATGTATATCCCAAGTGCTTGCTTCATTGCAGATAGGATGTATGCATGGCATTCAAGGTGAACATCAGAAACTCAAGGGCATCTTCCTGCCTATGATTGTGGAAGGCAGCAGTCAACTCCTCTGAGGACTGGATGGCATCCCTGGAGTAAAGGAGACTCTGGGTCACATAAGTTTCTATAGCACACATCATGTAGCCTTCCTGGTGATAGTAGCTCAGAGTGTGGTATGGGAGGTCCTTCTATGTGTTGCTATTATTGGTTAATGAATAACCTATAGCATAGGAGAAGGAGGGAGGAGTTAGAGAGATGCCATGGAGCTGCTGCCAGAGTCAGACATGCCAAACTTTGCTGGTAAGCCACTGCCATGTGGCAATACACAGATCAATAGAAATGGGTTAAATTAATATGTAAGAGTTAGTGAATAAGAAGCTAGAGCTAATGGGCCAAGCAGTGATTTAAATAATATGGTTTCTGTAGGATTATTTTGGGTCTAAGATGGCCAGACAGCTGGGAAGAACAAGTGGCTTCCTCCTACAAGAGTGAACCTGGGACAGCATGTAGTTGATAAGAGGGGGGGTGTGTCAGACACTGCAGGGTGGAGCTCCGGTAGCAGCTGGTACCCATGTTCTGGAGCCAATCTCCCACACCATGGGATTTCTCCCACCTCAGACTGTGCTTCCCCCTGGCAGCCAGCTCTACTGACACCTGAACTTCATCCTGATGCTGGGCTGGTTGGTCAGGAGATAACAGGGCAGGATCTGTGGAAGAACAAGATCACAGATAGACTCCAGAGCTAACAGCCTTGGTTGAGGACATGTAAGCTATATTGACTTACTGTGAGACTCACCTTCTGAGAGAAGCTTAGCAGCCTCCATGTCCCCAGGGAGCTTCCACATATGGTACTGGAGTCCTGTGAGCAGGCAGAAGGATCCTTTCCCTCCGTAAATGCCCACTTCTCCCTTCACCAGGCTAGATGGCTCAGCTGGTCTTCACTAGATGCTGGTATTCCAAAGGAAGATGTTCTAATGCCAGTGAAGAAATGAACTTGCCAGCATCTCAGGGTGTGAAACAAGCCTTGGAGGATTTAGTGAAGGAGGAAGAGCTGTGTAGGGAAAAGGCCTACCAATGTGGCCATTGTCAGAAGATGAAAACTTCCAAGATCATGACTGGGCAAGCTGCCTCAGAGGTCCTCCTAATGGTGTTAAATCTCTTCTCAGAGTTCACAGGTGACAACAAGGACAGGGAAATGAGGGAAGTGAGTTAACCTGAGTCCCTTCCAGCCATACATGTCTCAACCCTATAGGGAATCATTGGTATATGCCTTCTATGCTGGGCTGGTTCATGACAGTGTGACTTGTCACAGTGGACATTACTTCTGTTATGTCAAAGCTGGCAACGGCCACTGGTAAAAACAGGATGATTCTGGGGTCCCAGGGTATGATGTGACTCTGTCCTCAATGGCCTACCTATGTGCTTTATGTTCAACAGATTGACCCCAAAAAGGATAGTGTCTATGCCACAGCCGGGATAGTAAACGGTCTTCTTGGCACCATATACCAGGAAGGGAAAACATGCCAGAGTATGGTTAAGAGAGCATCTGTTGATTGACAGAAAAGCTGCAGAGCCGTGGGAACACATGGTGAGTAGAGCAACCAAAGAAATCTCCTTAGAGCAGTGGAAAATGCTTGAGAAATACAAGCACCCAAAGCCTGCATGGAACTGCATGGAACCTCAGGGAAATTGAACCCACTCTGTCAGCAAACGGCAGTGGTGATCCACCAGTCCACACATGGAGCAGACGGGGGGGGGGGGGGGGGGGGGGGGGGGGGGGGGGGGGGGAGCAAAACATCCTTACAAGGAGAATTGCTTCCATCAGCAGTCTACCAGGCTCCTGATGATAAGGAACCCATGAACAGCAGGCAGCTCTGTAGTCAGGGAGACAACGGTAGTGGCATTTCGTTTGTATTTTAATTAATAAAACTTGCCTGAAGGTCAAAGAGTAAAGCAGCCCCACTGGTCACCCTTACAGACCAGTCAGTGGTAACACACACCTTTAATCCCAGTAGCCACACTAGGGAAACCAGGCAGTGTATGCCTTTAATCTCAGAAACAGAGAGGGCTATAAAACAGGAGCAGACAGATCTCAGACTCAGTCTCATTCTGAGATTCTTGGAGGCAGGATTGCCATTTTGGACTATGGGAGAGGTAAGAAAGAGCCAGTGGCTGGCTGTTTTACTTTTCTGACCTTCAGGTTGAACCCCAATTTCTGCCTCTGAGTTTTTAACTAATCATGTTCAGACAAGGTCTATGAAAAAGAATAATCAAGATGAGAGTTTTCTGGCTGCTTACTTGGGCTCAGTCTATATTTCCATAAAGATAGTTTGACAGCGGGTTTTTGTTGTTGTTGTTGATTTTTCAAGACAGTGTTTCTCTGTGTAGCTCTGACTGTCCTGGAACTCACTCTGTATGCCAGGCTGGCCCCAGACTCACAGGTATGCACCGCCTGCTCCTCACTGAGGACTGGGATAAAAGTCATGTGAAATCACTGCCCAGTAACGCTTTCTTAAAGTGAAACTTCCCCAGAATATTCAAATTTCAAGTTCCTAAGTTCCCACTTGGTTGAATATGCTGGGGATGTGGAAACACAAAACAGGAATCATTGCTGGATAGCCATTAGCAGGCACATGTTCTTCTCATGGAGTTTGAATGGCCATTAGCAGGCACGTCTTCTTCTCATGGAGTTTGATTTCATTGGCTCTGCTCTCCCATTTCCTTAGATTCAGCAAATCCAAGGCAACAGCTCCGGATGACTGATTCACATTTAGCAATGAGTCAGGAGACACATAAGGAGATTCAGGGTTACAGAGCCATTCCAACCTAGGGTGTCCAGGGTAAGCCAAGAGGGCCATGGGCTCTACTGGAAGAGGAGATCCCAAGAGTAAGAGGAGGCCTATGTGTCAGAAGACACTGGGGCTAGGAGACACATGGATTGGGTTTATGACAGAATCTTTGTACTGTGGGGTATCCACCAGAGAAGACTGCTCAGACATGGGATTAGCCAATAGAAAGTCTTTATTAGTGGGCAGGCAGAGTAGGTGCCGGGTGGTCCCTATCTCAGTGGATCACTGAGCCTTTCTCAAGATGAACTTTTAATTAAGCACCAAATTCTCAGTTGATCTGTTTCAGTTAACAAGAACAGTGGGCCCTAAGAAGAAAACAAAAGCCAAGGGGCAAGGGCAATACATTGGCCACAACTATGGACTTGGATGGATTAGGACTTTGTTTTCATTTTGGCACCCAGTAGAATTAATGGAATGAGTTCTATGGCCTGAATGGTAGGTATGTCCATCCTGCAGTCAGTGGTGCCAATACCTGGGCTTCTACTATGGTCTCAGGCTTATAACACTTGTCCCAGTGATCCACGATTCTGATCATATTAGACAGCAAGGCAAGGGAATTACTAGTCCTGCTGATAGACCTAAAGAGAGACTGGGAGGTAGGTGCAGCTACTCTTCAGCATGATAGGATCTTTGTCTGATAAAGGGCTCACTATCATCACCTGGGCACCTCTCAAGTATGCTTGTTTCTTCCACGTTCAAAAGAACAACCGTTGGATGTTGAAACCCATGTGCATTGTGTATCCTCTCTAGAGAGAGAACACTGAAGCACATTGACAAGGACCGAGAGTGGAGAGGTCCCCAGATCCCTTTGTGACTCTCTGGTATCTCCTTTGCCATGCATAGGTGAAATGCAAGGACTGTGGGGCCTTTGGTCATGCCTCGAGGAGCAGCAGGTGCCCCAACAAGTGCGGCTATGACCTCCTAGTGCCACAGCCTCTGAAAACCAGGAAGGAGAAAGAGAACCAGGATCCTTGCAGGCTCTTGGGTCTCCCAACACCAGGAACCATAAACCAGGCTGAGAGAGACAAGAAACAGAAACAAGTCACCAGACAGAGGTGAGTGATGGCCGAGGGCCAGGGTACATATGGAAGGGGCTGGCAGGAGAGAAGGTGACAGCGGAGCTCATGAGGAAGCCACACCTCATCTTCTGTCCCCAACTATCTGAAAGGGGGCCAGAGATCTAGAAAGTAATCTCTCCTTCTGAGACAAAAGCTGATGTGTGTCCCACACCATTGTGTGCCCCACAGTTCTGATGAGCGGCAGGGGAAGGCACTCTTTACGGAATTTCCCATGGATAGTCCAAGGATGGAACAAGACTTCAACTTGGTGGTGAGTAAAAGACCTGATCCTGTTGAGGAAATTCTGTCTTCCTGGTCCCTGAAACATCATCCCTTTGCCTGCCATGGCGGGTCTTTGCTCAGCTCATATCCACTGTGCCCGTCAGATATCATAGGCCTCTCTGGTGTAGCAGCATTGTTTCCCTGGGACACTTCCGGAATTCAGACTGACTTGGGTTTTGACGTGGGAGCCTCTGCTGTGTGGTTCTCCTCCTTGTAGACCACCTGTCCTAGAGGACAGGCAGCTTGTCCTTGTCTTCCTCACTTGTCCTTGAGCATGACCTTGGAGCTCAGCCTCAGGTCCTCCTTCTTTCAGAGCTCTGTATTACAAACGTAGCCTGCCCCGTTAGCTTTCTGGCCCCTTTCCCCTCTGTCCACTGATTCTGCTCTTGCCATTAGGGCTCGGCTTCTTGCTGCTGCTTCTAGAACCCAGACTTTGATTGGAGAACTCTTACTGGAACCTACATGTCCCAACGTCTTCCTTCCCAATCTGTTGGCTACAGAGTTGACCCAAAAGACCATGCTGAGAGTCAGGGTCAAGGCAGGGCATCTAAGAATACCTACAAACAAGAGCTTCTCTGTTCTCATCCAGACCTTTTTGGTTTTTTCCAGACGTCTTCGGTTGCCCATGTTTCAGGCCAACCCCTGAGAATGCAATTCACCAGAATCTTTGGTGACTGCTGGAATTCCAGGTTCATCACAGCGGCCCCAGGACTTGGCATTGAAAGGGAAACACCTCCTTCTGCGTGTCCTGCCTCTCAGGAGAATGGCGAACAAACACACTCCCAAGTCCCATGGACTGTCCTCTATGAGGACCTTCAGGTCTCCTCGTCTTCAGAGGACAGTGATGGGGACTGAGTCGTCACCTGGAGAGAAGATGCCACCTCTGTTCAGACTGTCCAGATGCCTCTGGGTTGTCACACGATGGCCTCTTTTGGGAGGGAAAAGAATCTGGGTGGAAATGGATGTTCCTCTCCAGAATGAACTACGGAGATGACTGTAATCGCTCATGTTCACTTCAGAAGAGGCAACAAAACTAAGAACTCCTCCCTCCCATGCCTTGACTCCCACCTCCATGCCCATAGCCTCCGCTCAGTGCGGACTCTGAACGATGAAGTGTGCCCCTGAGAAATACTCTAAGGAGGTCACCTCTCTTCTCCTTGTCAATCAGTGGCATCTGGTAGATACTTCCCATAACCTCAATGTCCCCACCTATCTTCTAAGTGTCATGTTTTGATATTATCAAGTTCTATCATTAAAATTGTCATAGAAATTATGGATATTCAGAGGTTTTCCTGTGCCCAGGACATGGGGTTTTTCCAAATACCTATTGTTCAATAAAAAAAAAAAAACCCACAAATGCAAGTGGCATTCAAACCTACCACATCGGGTGTGCCACACAGACACTGTGCACACACACCATCACCTTATGATCACAAGACCCTTGAGAGGTAAGACAATCAATCTGTAGGCCTTGCCATCTTAGCTATTCCTGTGTCGCTGAAGTGTTTGGTCTGATTGTCATCCTGATATATAGGGACAACTACCATAAGGTACTGAAGCTCAGTTTCCGGAGGGTTGTGTATTCAGTTACACTAGAATTGACTAACTCATGAAACGAGATGTTCTCTGTCTTTGTCTCTGTCTCCCCCATATATCTCTAAAACGCAAACACACACAAACATAAACCTACACACACAAACACACACACACACTTGTATGTGCACACACAATTTCCACCCTGGCTTTTGGCTTACAGCCATTCATGTCAACACCCACTGCCTCTTTTTTTTTTTTTTTGGTAACTTTCATACTTAAGACACAGTCTCACACTGACTGGATGTTCTAACAGCTTGCATCTTTTTGTTGGCTAGCAGGATCAGGGATGTGTGTGTGTCTTGAGCCTACTAGATTGGAAGAGGGCTAACTTTTGTATAGGGTTTTTCCCCCAACCAACATAAGCTCTGGTAACTCTGTTGGGGCATCCCCTGCTGCATCCTCCTCTGTCATATCATAACCTCTGTTCCCTGGGTGCTACCCAGGCTCTATGGGCTGCTGGGCTCTCAGTTGTAATAATTTCCTCGCTATCAACTCTTTCTGACTTCTCCAACAGCTCTCTTTTGCTTCATGCTCCATTCCTGACTTCACTAGATCGAGCAAGGGTCCTCCCAGGATCTTAATTGGTATGGGTTTGATGTCCTTGAGCCACGAGTCGGCAACTGTGTGCCTGTTGTCCCTGTTCTTTAAACTCCACATCTGCAAAGACAAGATAGCTGGAGACGGCCTTGATGGACAGGTACTTCCTGATTCTAACTCTCCCTAAGGATACACACTATACAAGCTCTGAGTTGAGGTCAGTCCTCTGCTCAGAACACTGTCTTCAGCACCTTTAAGGGAAAGGCATTGTGTTCTGCAGCTCAAAGCAGCCCAGCCAGAACCCACGCTCAAGGTCACATTTGGTCTCAATTGACCTCACCTGAGACAAATCCACAAAAGTAACATTTCCTTCTTACCTGTCTACACATGCATTGCAACTCATTACCACGGGAGGCTGGAGGATTTTTGACAAAAAAAAAAAAAAATGTCAATCTACAAGTCATAGTCAATTCCAGGCTACCCTGGCCTAGGTTTTGAGATCTGACTCGATGGTAAACACTAATCACTAGTTGATGATAATCACTACCAATCCTCCCTTACCACCCCTCATCACTACCATACCCTCAACAAAGGAAACAATACAAATTAATCAAGCAAGCAAAGAGATTCAGTCATAAAACTGAAACCAACCTTATCCAAACCAAGCAAAACGAAAAAAGAGAAACCACGCTAAAAGCAAAACAAACAAAAACCACAGTAAAAAAAAAAAATCTCTAGGGGCTGGAGAGATGGCTTAGCGGTTAAGAGCATTGCCTGCTCTTCCAAAGATCCTGAGTTCAATTCCAAGCAACCACATGGTGGCTCACAACCATCTGTAATGAGAGGTCTGGCGCTCTCTTCTGGCCTGCAGGCACACATGCAGACAGGATATTGTATACATAATAAAAAAAAATCTCTATCCACACAAAGAATGTTGTGTGGATGATAAGCCTCTGACTTTCCTGCTATGGCCTGCAAATGTGTGTCTGTCTAAGACACAGCCACCCAAAGGCATATACTGTGTTGGAAATCAACGTCACGTCATGTTTCAGCGTGTTTACATGCTTCCCGGCAGATGATCTGAGCACTGGCAGAAAACTCTTGCTGGGTCCTAGTCAAACTACCAAATGACAAAGACAAACAGAGCAAGCAACAAGAGCCCTTCGTCACATACATATGCCCCCGTGAAGCATGGTCCCAGAGGCCCTTCCAGAAACAACCTGAACAGAATCTGAGGTAACAGTTACAATTGGTGAAGTCCAAGATGAAAGATGCCACTATCTTTCCAACCTTCTGGGTGCTCTCTCCTTTCATAGGTCTCTCACTGAGGGCCCCATCTTAGCCCCCACCCTGTGACTCAGAACTGAGTACAAAGGGGTCACTGTGAGGAGGAGAGAGGTGGGCCCAAGAGAGGCATCACTGGGATTCTGATGTGACAAAGACTGCCTGCCCTCTGAGGGCTATGGAGCTTTCCCAGTTGGGAAACAGCTAAGCAGTAAGTAACCTCAAAATAAGTCCTAGCCTCGTAAGGTTATGAAGGCCAGGCATGTTTTTATTGGATTTAAAAGTATCTACATAGACACATATAGGTAGTTTTCTACTGTTCTTGATATATAATGCGTTTATACTTGATTTTACCGATTTTATTTCTGTTAAGAGCATTTGTTTTACATTCGTTTGTGTGTATAGGTATGGGAGTGTGGCCACTGTGCATGTGTGGAGGACAGACAACAACCTGTAGGAGTTGGCTTGCTCCTTCCATTATGTGGCTTCCAGGAACCAAACACAGGTCTTTTGCCTTGGCAGCAAGTGCTTTTACCCTCACCAGCCACCTCGCCAGACCCTGCCCCGCCCCCAAAGATAATACAGTGGTAACGGGAGAAAAACTGGGGGGCGATTTTCCCTCTCATATTCTAATTCAAGAAACTGCCGTCAGTTCAGCTGCTGTTTCTTGACCATCTACTCTGAAGCAGAAACTACACTAGGCACTGTGCCTAGGGATGGGAGACGGGGCTACTAACTGGATAGGAGGGCGGCCCTGAGTCTCAGCAGCTGTGAGGAGAGGGGGTCTCCTTGCCTAAATCTGAAAGAATCAGGTCAATTAGTTCAAGCTATCCAGGGAAAAGGGACTAATGGAGAACTTAGCATATTCCAGGGATTCTAGATCAAGAACCATACGATGACATAAACAAAATCAAAGTTCTAAATTCAGTTATATTCATCCAGCATTGCTTTACTAGCTCCCAGGTTACAGAGACGGCAGGAAGACACATCCATACATAATGTCAAGTATGTCAGGTAACGGTAGGACACTGGCAGACAGATACAGAGAGGAAGGAGAAACAAGAACTGGAGCCCACCCCAGAAGGTGAAGGAAGCCTTTGAGGGGACACAATTGGTGCTTTGGTGTAGAGGTAAAAGTGCTCAAGTTGTATCTAAAGAACTCACTATATGCCCCGTGGAACAGAGTGGAGAGACAGAAGGAAGCAAAGAGACAGACAGCAGTCTGTGGAGTCTTTGACTGCTTGTAAGCAAGTGTGATGCACCAGGACAAATCTTTAGAAATCCATGCAGGACAGAGGAAGGCTATACTGTGTAGGCAGAGAATCTGGACTGCAAGATCAACAGCAGACACCAGGCAGGAGGGGAAAAGACATCCTACCCTGAAGAAGGAACAGCAAATGTGTGCCTGCCTCCAAGAGATGTAAAGAATTAGAACTGATAGGGCTTGGTGGTTGAGGAGAAGCCTAGTATAGGAGAAGATCAGAGGTGAGCCTCAGGTTTCTGGTTTGTGTTACTGGAGAGAAGGGAAGTCAACAGCCATACACACCATAGCCAATATCTCTTTGTGTATGCATATGCATCATGTACACACACACACCCCTCCTTCCATTGGTGGGGTTCACCATCCAATTCCCAGGTGTCTTACAACAACTTTAACATGTGAGCCACCCAGTGTGAGTGAGCATGAAGACACACACAGTGGGGGGAAGAGGGAAGAGGGAAGGTAGGAGGGAGAGAGGAAGAGAAGAGGAAGGAAAAGAGGGGGAAGGAGAGAGGGAAGGAGGGAGAGAGGTTCTTTATTTTCTCATCCCAATCCAAAAGAGAAAGAAAAACGCAGGGCAGGTCTGGAAAACCCCCTGCAAATGTCTCATGCAGCTCTACACTGTGGTGCTTTGGTGAGGGTCACTGAGGACAAACCCCTGCTTCCCAGAAGCACACAATGCGATCTCTGCACCTGAGTGTACACACTGTCTGCATTTTCAGCTTTCCCTGCACTCTAAGCCTTCGTCTTTCTCGCCCTGCGATGGCCTTGGTAGCTATCTGAATTGTGGATTGTCCTGATATATGCTACCTTGGATATATAAGTGTTGAAAATCCTCATCCTCTCCGTTTCCCTCTTTCCTCCCCTCCTTCCTCTTTCCTTTTCCTTCCCTCCCTGTCCTCTTCTCTCCTTCCCCTTAACCCCCTTCCTCTTCTCTTCCCATTCCCTCTCATCTTCCTCTTTTTTCTCTTCTCTTCCCCTTTCTGGTGTGAAATATTTTTATGAACCTTTTTTATATATGACGTGTTTGCAGCCACTTCCCAAGCAAAGGAACAGAACACTGCCAACCCCTCTAAGGCCCTTCTCGGTCGCTCACCAATCATCTCTTTGTCGCTCCCCAGTTTTTCTGCCACGAACCACCTCAAATTATCACATCATCCTTGTGTACTTTGGTTCCGAGTTTAGCACTGCTGTCTTTGTTGGGCAAGATTGTTTGTGGAGCACTAGACCTTGTATCCCTGTATGTATCAAGAAGCTTGGAGCCATGGCCACCCAGCGTTCTTCTGTACTAAGTCTTGCCTGTCACGAAGACAGCGGTGATTAAATTTTCCACTATCAGACAGGTGCCTTCCATACTCACGGACGTGTTCTCTCTGGGTACAAACAGGGTTTGACCAACTGACCTGGACGTGGCCAACAGACTGATCGCCAACACAGCCACCCACCGTTCCGGCTGACTGGAAGATGTTTCCCTTCAAGGTGAGCAAATGGATGGGGCTGGCTTGCCTCCGGTCCCTGGTGCTGTCCCCACCCAGTATTCGTCAGAAGAAACTAATACACAAGGTGCAAGAGGAAAAGGCTTTTCGAGAGGAGGTGAAAATTTTCCATGAGAAAATAAAAGACTTCCGGGAAGAGATATGGGATTTCCGAGGCAAGATCCGGGCTTTCCGGAGCCAGATCCTGGGTTTCCAGGGGGAAGAAAGACCATTCTGGGAAGAAGAGAAGACCTTCTGGAGAGAAGAAAAAACCTTCTGGGAAATGGAAAGATCTTTCCTGGAAGAAGAAAAGGCTTTCTGGAAAAAATACAGAGCCTTCTGGAAAGAGGACAAAGCCTTCTGGAGAGAGGACAATGCTTTACGGGAAAGAGACCGGAATCTTCTTCAGGAAGACAAGGCTCTATGGGAAGAGGAAAAGGCCTTGTGGGTAGAGGAAAGAGCCCTGCTTGCAGAAAAGAAGGCTCTGTGGGAGGATAAAAAGTCTCTCTGGGAGGAAGAGCATGCCCTTTGGGAGGAAGAGAAAGCTCTCTGGGTGGAAGGCCATGGCTTCCAAATCCTTGGGGAGCAGAGACCCCAGAATGGTCCTCACCATGCCAATGAAGAGCCACAGTCAACAGTCTTCCCCCGAAGGCATGCATAGAGAACACTAGACACGCAAGACCACGGGGAACAGCCATCACTGGTAGGGACCCAAGACCAGGGTGGCCCCATGTGCTAGAGTAAATAGACACTAATTTGTCTCTTTGCCATGAGATAATAAAGGCCTGAGGAGTGGTTAATAGTATGGTTCCTTGTAACTTTCCAGACACCGTTACTGTTATTTTATCCTCCATTCTCTTACATACCTCCCTCCCCCTCCCTGGAGTCCTCCCCACTTTTCCCATTTCACCAGCCAGATCACTGATACCTGCTATTCCCCCCCCCCCCCTTCTTCCGTCACACCCTGCCCTGACAGAGGTCTCTGTTTTGTTTTGGTTTTTTGCTTTCCTGGTTTCTGCAGTTACTCCAAGACAGGTACTCACATCTGAAGATTTGGAGCAAGGAGCCTTCAATGACAGAACATGAGACCTTTGCCTTTCTGAGTCAGGGTTAATTCACTCCCTAGGTTATTTTCCAGTTCCACCCATTAACCTATAAGATTAATGATTTCATTCTTCCTTACAGATGAATAATACCCTACAGTATATATGAGCAACCTTTTCATTATGTATTGGACAGGTGAAGGACATTGGCGTTGTTTCCATTTCACAGCTACTTTGAATAGAGCAGTGATGACCATGGCTGAGCAAGTGGAGTAGAGTAGGAAGTTGAGTCCTTTGGGCGTATGCCAAAGAGCATGTAGGTAGAGTAGTTTTCAGCTTTTTGAGAATTCTCCACACGGATTTCCACAGCGGCTGCACCTGATTGCAATCCCTCTGACAGTGAATTTAGGTTCCCTTTTCCCCTCCAGCATTTGTTGTCCTGTTTTATTGATGTTTGATTTGTTGTTCATGTTTTTTTTTTTTTAAATCTTACTAGGGTAAGAAAGAATCTCCAAGTTGTTTTGAATTGCATTTCCCTAATCGTTAGGGACAATGAACAATTTGAGTATTTCTCAACCATTGTCGTCTTCTTTTGAGAACTCTCTGTTCAGGTTCCAGGACCATTTTTGGAATGGCTCCTTTTTTACATTTTTTTGATTCTTTGTTTCTGAGTTCTTTATATATTCTGAATATTATTCCTCTGTTAGATGTATAGCTTGTAAAGATTCTTTCCCACTCTGTGGGCTTCCTCTTCATCCAGCTGTTTCTTTAACTGTGTTAAAGTTTTATGATGTTCCACTTGTCCGTTGTTAATCTTAACTATTGAGGAAACAGAGTTCTATTCAGGAAGTCCTTTCCTACACCTACATGATGGAAAGCACTGCCTATGTTTTCTAGAAGTTTCATGTTCCAGGTTTCATATTGAAGTCTTTGATAAATTTGCAATTCTGTTTGTACATGATGAGAGATACAGGTCGAATTTCATTTTTCTGTATGTGGACATCTGGCTTTCTCTACCATTTATTAAAGATGCTCGCTCATCTCCAGCTTTTGTATTTGGTATCTTTGTCAAATGTCAAGTGACTAAAGTTACGTGTATTCATGTCTAAGTCTCTGATTTTGTCCCATTGGCCTACATGTCTGTTTTTGTGCCAGTAACATGTTGTTGTTATTGTTGTTTGTTATGGCTCTGTAATGTGGAATTGCAATCCTCCTAGCATTGTTCAACTATGTTCACAGCAGCATTATTCGTAATAGCCAGAACCTGGAAACAACCTAAATGCCCCTCAACTGCAGAATGGATAAAGAAAATGTGGTACATTTACATAATGGAGTACTACTCAGTGGTAGAAACAATGACTTCACAAAGTTCGCAGGCAACAATTCTGACTGAGGTAATCCTGACCCAAAAAGACAAACATGGTATGTACTCATAAGTGGATATTAGGAGTAAAGTATAGGATAGCCAACCTGCATCCTCAGCCCCAGAAAATAATACGTAATGAGGGTACAAAGAGGGATGCATGGATTTCCCTGGGAAGGGGAAATAGAAGAGACCAACAGGTAAAATGGGGTGGGAGGATGGGGGGGGACAGGGCAGAGATGGGGGGATGGGAACATGAGGGATGGGGCTGAGAGACCTGGGCACAGAAGGCAGGTTGGGGGCGGGACGGAGAGGGAGAGTGAGGAACGTGATGGGGAGGGGTATTTCAGGGTTAGGAACTCCCAAGAATCCACAAGGATGGCCCCAACTAAGACTCCTGGCAATAGTGGAGAGGGTACCTGAACTGGCCATCTACTGTAACCAAATTGGTGACTACCCTAATTGTCATTAGATAACCTTTATTCAGTAACTGATGGAAGCTAATCCCACAGTCAAGCACTGGGCTGAGCTCTGAAAGTCCTCTTGAAGAAAAGGAGGAAGGACTGTGAGATCAGGAAGGTCAAGGTCCTGACAGGGGAACCCACAGAGACAGCTACCCTGAGCTCGTGGGAGCTCATGGACGGTTGGACCAACAACAGTAAGGGAGCCTGCATGGGACCAGCCTAGGCCCGCTGCATGTGTGTGACAGTTGTGTGGCTTGGTCTGTTTGTGGGGCTCCTAGCTGTGAGATCAGAACTTGTTCCCAACACTTGAGCTGACTTTTTGGAACCTATTCACTATGCAGAGATGCCTTGCCCAGCCTTGATGCAGGGGAAGGAACTTGGTCCTGCCTCAACTTGATGTGCCATGCTTTGGACACACCCATGGGAGCCTGTCCCTTTCTGAATAGGGACGAAAGAGGAGTGGATGGGGAGGGGGTAGATGGGAGGTGGGGCAGGGAGGGGAAGCATGGGAGGAAAGGAGGGGAAAGTGTGGCAGGTATGCAAAATAAAAATTTAATTAATAATTAAATTAAAAATTTTTATAATAAAAAAAGAGCACTAGCTTTTCTTCCAGGGGTCCTGAGTTCAATTCCCAGCAACCACATGGTGGCTCACAGCCATCTATAACGAGACCTGGTATCCTCTTCTGGCCTGCAGGCAGATATGCAGGTAGAACACTATGTATACATAATTTAAAAAAAATGAAACAACACCATGAATCCCATCTTACTACCATAGGATAAAGCTGGATATCAACAACAATAGAAACAACAAAAATAGACAAACTCATAGAAACTGAACAACGCATTACTGAATGAAAAAGAGGGTAGCACAAAAGTTAAGAAGGAACTTAAAAACTTCTTAGAACTGAGTGAAAACAAAAATACAACATCCCCAAAGCTATACACAATAAAGACAGTACTAAGAGGCAAGTTCATAGCACTAAATGCTTACATAAAAAACGGAAGAGCTCTCACATTAGTAACCTAATGGTAGACCTGAAAGCTCTAGAACAAGAAGAAGAATTAACATCCAAAAGGAGTAAATGGCAAGAAATAAACTCAGGATTGAAATCAATCAATTAGAAACAACAAAATACATAGATTCAATGAAACATAGCTGATTGAGAAAAATCGGTAAGATTGATAAACCCTTAGCCAACTTAACCAAAAGACAGAAAAGATTGAAATTAATAAAATTAAAGGCGAAAAGGTGGACATCAAAACAGACACCAATGAAATCAAGAGAATCATAGGGGCATCCTTTGTACTCCACCCAACTGGAAAACTCAAAAGAAATGGACAATTCTCTTGATATATATGACCTACCAAAGTTAAATCAAGATCAGGTAAGCAATTTGAGCCGACCTATAACCCCTAATGAAACACAAGCAGTGATTAAGAGTCTCCCAACCAGGAAAAAAAAAAAAGCCAGGGCCAAATGGATTCAGCACAGAATTCTATAGGATCTCCAAAGAAGAATTATGCCAATACTCCTGAAATTATTCCACAAAACTGAAAGAACATTGCCGAATTTTTTACAATTTTACCATGATATGCAAACCACACAAAGACACAACAATTACAGACCTTTATAAACACAGAAGCAAAAGTTCTCGATAGAATAATAGCAAACTAAATCCAACAACACATCAACAACCATCTACCATGATCAAGTATGTTTCATCCCAGAGATGCAGAAATGGTTCCACAACGGCAAATTGATAGACATAATCCCTCTTGTAAATCTCAAAATTGATAGACATAATCCCTCTTATAAATCTCATAAGATGCAGAAAGGCCTTTGACAAAATCCAACATCACTTCATGATAAAAGTCCTGGAGAGACTAGGGATACAGGGACATATCTCAACATAATAAGGGCACTATACAACAAGCCTACCCACTAAGCAAAAAAAAAAAAAAAAAAAAAAAACTCAAAGCAATTTCATTAAAATCAGGAACAAGACAAGGTTGTCCACTCTTTCCATACCTATTCAATATAGTACTTGAAGTCTTAACCTGACTTCAATAAGACAATCGAAGACAACTGAAGATCAAGAGGCTACAAATAGGAAAGGAAGAAGTCAAAGTATCTTTTTTTAATCTGCAGATGGTATATGTTTATATATTTGTATACTTATGTATAATACATATATCCCTAAAAACTCCACCTAGAAAGTTCTGACCTCCAACACCTCCAACAAAGTAGCAGAATACAAAACTAACACACAAAACCCAGTAGCCTTCCTATGTACAAAAGAGACTGAGAAAGAAATCAGGGAATAATGCCTTTCACAATACTCTCCCACCCCCAGAAAAAAGTATCTTGTGATACTGTAAACAACCAAGTGAAAGATTTGCATAATGAAACTTTAAGATACTGAAGAAGAAATGAAAGAAGACACCAGAGGATGGCAAGATGCTCAATAATCAGTAGAATTAATATAGTGAAAATGATTATTCTACCAAAAGCAATCTACAGATTTGACACAATCACCATCAAAATTCCAAAACAATTCTTCACAAAAATTGAAAAAAAAAAAAAACAGTTCTCAACTTCATAATGAAAACCCAAAATATATCCTGGACAGCTGAAACAATTTTAATAATAAAAGAACACCACTGATCTGAAGTTGTGCTACAACGCTATAGTAATAAAAAGAGCGTAGTATAGGCTTAAAAGCAGAGAGGTTGGTCAATGGGATAGAACTGAGGACCCAGACATAAGTCCTCTCACCCATGGACACTTGATTTTTGACAAAGAAGCCAGAAGTACACAGGGGAGGGGGAAACCCAGCATCTTCAACAAATAGTGCTGTTCCAACTAGAAGGTTGTACACAGAGAAATGTAAGTAGACCCATCACCCTGCACAATACAAAACTCAGATGCAGCTATGATGACCATGGCATCACCCTAACATGTACTCAAAGTCGACAGATACAGGGAGGCTGGGAATCCCAGATGTCAGAAACATGTTAAATACGTTGAAGCCTCTAAAGCTTGCACACACACCTGTACAGGAAAGGAGAACCAGCAGGTCGCTCCCTGTATTGCTTTGCGTTGCGCTCCAGGGAAATGTGGAATTATGGTTGCACACAAATAGACCTTTTAGAACGCAGAAACTTTAAGTACAGTAGGGAATTTGTTTTTGGAAATCCTTTTTTCTTTTAGTTGTACCGGAGATTGAACCGAGGACCCTGTGGGTAAATGATCTACCATGCTAGCCTCCATAAAGTCCCCAATCTCCCCAAACCTTTTAGTCAGGTAATCTTTTTCTACTTAAATAATATGATTGGTTGAATTTAGTCTGTCCTGAATTTCCTTAAAGTGAAAGTCACCTTTATTGGTCCCAGTTCCATACTGAATTAGAACACAGTTTAGAGATCTATTTTATGACATGCCAGTTTTCAGATGCCACTAAAATTGAAATTATCCTTAATTTATTATAAAGGTAATCCATCAAGATTTTTCACTTTATCAGGAATACCAGGAATGGGAAGATACTGGGATTCAGTCTGATGCCTGAGGAAGCCTTGGGGAGGAGGCTTGCTACATTCTTCATACAACCAGCAACAATGTTCTTTCAGGACAGCACAGGGAAGCCCCATGCCTAGACTGAGAAGTCCTCTAGGGTGCGCTAGAGATCAAGCAGTGCAGGGCACCCGGGACGCCCAAGGACCAGCCTCTAGTTATGTGGTCCTGATGCAGCACATGATGAAAGGAAGGCCTGGACCTTTCGTAAAGGTTTGTGTCACCAGCACATCTCTGCTGACATTCTTTCCACTCTCCATAGTGTCCGGGTTGGGTGACAAATCGTATCATTAGGGTACCCCAAGCAGAACTTCGCTTCCCCAACAGAAGCCCCCGGTCTTGTTTTTTTTTTCTTCACTGTCTTCTCTCCCACTCTCTCAAGGCAAGGATCCCGAAGTACATCCTCGCTGATCACTTCATGTGTTTCAGGAGGGAGCCAAAGTCTGTGAGTCAACCCATTGGGGCGGTGACTTCAGCAAAGGGCTCTCAGCAGTCGTGCATGGCACTCAGGCAGCTGCCAGCAGACTTCAGCAGAGGGGTTCTGACCAGGGCAAGGCAATATTGGGTCCCCGCCGCCTCGTGCCTCCACTGCTAGAGTCCTATTCTTCTCTGTCTCTGTCCTCCAAAGGAGTCCTCGCCGGTCCTCATGCAGACAGAGCGAGCCATGGCGACTCCCGGAGGAGAGCGTGCAACGTTACCCTCACGCTGCGTGGGAAACTTTGAAGAAACGGTTCTCCAGTCAGAAAAGATTCCAGACTCTTTGAACATCTAAAAAGTTATTTATTTTTGTACAATTACGTAAATATTTTCATGTCTGCATGTGAACATGATGCTTCTGTTCTCAGGTGTAAAAAAGAAATCAACACAATTAGAGTCTTTAGAAAATGATTACCTTATTCCAAAGCAAGAAAAATTCCGAAACAAAGCTGTAGAATGAACGGGTGGAAACAGTGGGAAGAGTTCTGGCGGACGGTGTGGAGGGCTCAAAACAAAGAGCACAACAAATCCCGGAACTTGGGACTTTAGAGGAAAAAACTCCGCAAAAACACATATGCAAAACTGAAACTAACCATCCGAAGTGAAGGTTAGCAACCTCGAGACCAGCTGCGCTCTAAGTTGATACAACTAACACATGTCCTGGCACATTTGCTCCTCCAGAGACAAGGACCTTTGTCCAGTTTACTCTCACCAAGCACACTGATATTCAAGACGGCGGCAACCTTCAGGGCCAACCGAACCACACTCTGGCTGTGAGTTCCTAGGGAGACACTGAGCTCCTCTGACTCCGTTTCCTTGTTTTTAAAATGTAGACAATAGCTACTGAGCTACTTTTGAGGGGAAAGAGACAATTAAATCTGCAAGAACTGCCCCTGACATTCAATAAAGGCAGTATTTTTTGTGTGTGTCACAAATAAGAGGAATCTGATTCTGCCAATCTGTTCCAGGTAGTACAGCAGCTCAGTTAAGCAGGGCCTTCTGATGCCACCTGATCACAATCAGTCACTGATGACAAAGCCACTTTACTGGGGAGCTGTGCATGTCCCTCTATTAGATGTCCCTCAGCAGCAGACAGCTCTCTCAGGATACTCTCTTCTGATGGAACAGTTCCCTCTAGGCACACACAGTAGGCATTTGTGACAAACTCCACGGGACCCCACTAGGTGACAGGAAGGTTCCCTTATGCTTATGCCCACCAAAAGACACTGCTTTAAGCACCACAGGCCATAGCAGGGCCATATAGGATGCCCTGGGTGACGAGGACCTGGACCCCCTGGGAAAATGGACTCTGGCTTCCCTCCAGCTGTTTGGGAGCAGAATGTACGAATCGGCAGAACTGGCTCTAAGTGGGACAGAACTCTCTCCTCAGAGTAAAAAGGGATGCAGGGAAGCTTTTGGGTTGGGGTGTAAATCGGGGAGTCACTTTAGGCAGAAAATGCAAGGAGCCAGAGCATCTAACCCAAGACAGAAGGCAAGCACATCCTGGTATCAAGATGGCAGCTACACAAGGCAGAAAGCAGCAGGCACATCTGAGGAAGCCTTCGGCTTGCATGGCTCATGTGCGCTATGTAACGCCAAGCTTTCTGAGAGCTCTCAGTACGGAAAAGCTCTGGACGGGCGCTCTTCAGGGTGCTTGGCTAGGCTTTTGGTACTGAGGGTTCCCCATTTCACTGCCAGCCATGCAAATCCAGGAGGCAGAGCTCTGAGGAGTGCTGGCTTTCTCTCCTATACTAGAATCCAAGCAGGGTTTGGAGAGAGCAGTCCTACCCGGTGTCTGCAGATACACCAGGTTAAGTTCTCACACACTGTAGGAAGGCTAGCAGGATGGTCGGGGCTCGAGATGAGCTTCACCCACACACACACTGCTGCTTGTTGGGGCTACCCCTGCCGGCTCAACCAGATTGAGCAGATGCAGGCTCACCTAGAAGGAGCACCTTGGCCTGCCCAGGGCTGCCACTTGAGCTCTCAGATGCACTGCTCTTCATCCCTGTCACTCAGAAGCAGGGACCATTTATCCCCAGTGTCATCTGCTGTGCCACCATGACGAGACAGTCTGTCTGATGTCAAGGAGGACAGAGACACTTGGCTCACATAGCTGACCTGGTCCCACGGCGTGGCCTTAGGAGAATCCCGCCGTCGGTCATCCATGCCAACGTGCACACTGACCTGGGACGCACTCAGAGGCTTCATGCGGCCATGGGCCTGTGCCTCATATCTCTCCACGTCAGGCTTTCTGTAGCTGGAAGGCAAGAATCCGAGAGTACTTGAGTCACTCAGGACATAAGGCTCTTTCTCACGGGTGAAATCAACATTTTTCAGTAACACACGTAACAAAATGTCATGGGTCTTGAAGGAAAAAGACCCTGAATTCCCATGGTCCAAGTTCATCTGATCCAGAAACTTTCTTATGTCATAACCTCACACAGTAGGCTGTCATGCACTTTCGTTCAATAAATGCATGAACCAGGAAATCAATGTCTTACTTTTCTGGCAGTGTTAGGAACTGAACCCAGGGTCTTTCACACGCTAGACGGGTGCCCTGCTAGTGAGTGGTATCCCTAGTCTGTGAACATCTTTTTTAAGGAGGAGAACTGGTGATACACGGGGACCATGTGCTGACATGTTCATACAAACAGCTCCTGAGCACATGAGAAAGGCCCAGCTTATGACAATGGTAAGTGGTCAGTTTCTTGTCCAGGGTGCTGAGAAGGCACTGCAGAAACCCACTCAGGTCCTTTGTGGTTTTCCTGGCTAAATAACGGGGAATGAGAACAAGGAAGCAGGCTGTGTGCCCCCGCCCGCTGTGAGCACATACAGCGGAGCCTGCCGGGACTCCAGCAGCGCTCCAGGCCCAGGACTCACCACTTGAGCTGAAGAGAGGAGAGCACCACAGACACAGAGGAGGCTGCCATGGCCGCTGAGCCCATCCACGGCTGCAGGACGATGCCAATGGGCATGAAGACACCTGCCAGACAAAAGGGCAAGCATCACCTGAGTGTCAGGGAACACTGAGAGTCCTCCTCGGGGAAGTGAGGAGATTACTACGCCCACCAGCTTCCGAGGTCAGACCATCTTCCAAAGCTAGTAGAGGTACCGTGAAGGGAAGGTGGGTCTCTCTTGCCTACCTGATTAGATCTATGAATTGGTAGCACCACCCAGCTCAGGGGTTGGGACCCACAAGGGACAAGCACTATGGATGGTCATAGTCCCTGTCTGCAAAGATAACAGCCTGGTCTCTTGGGAGGGCCGAAAGCCAGGTCCCAGACATCCCCCTGCAGGAGTCTAAGAAGGGACTGAAATGAAGTTCCTGAGTGGCCTCTGGAGATAGAAAGACCCTTCCTTGTCTGACTTCAAGGTCCAGGAGGCTGAGGCAGACTGGATAGTTTCTATTATGGAAGTCACCAGTAGCCATCTGTACACAAAAGAGAAGCAGGCAGAAAAGCTGTGCTTAAGAACTTCTGGCCAGGGCTAACAAGATGGCTTAGTGGGTGAAGGGACTTCCTGCCAAGCCCAATGGCCTGAGATTGTTCCGAGGACCACAAAATGGAATGCAAGAACTGATTCTGGCAGGGAATCCTCTCACCTCAATCAATACCCATGTACACACACGTGTGCGCACACGCACGCTCGCACACGCGCGCGCACACACACGCATGTACATGTACACACATGCACACGCACACACACACCTATGCACACACACATGCAAAATGTAACAAAAAAAGATTAACTTTCTGGTCCTTTCAGCCTATGAAGCCTTGCAGAAGTGTCTGGAATGGTCCCTTGCCTGGTTCCTCATTTTTTGGGTGAGGAATGGGAGGAGAGGAAGGGCAGTTTCAGAGCAGAAATACTTTCTCTCTCCAAGTCAGTTGTGGGAGTTGGACCCCAGTCTGGGCAGGATTCATTTTTAAGATAGGCTGTGTATCTGGCATCGCAGGCACCTCAAAACACTCCATGATGCTCATTACTCAGTCCACGTGTCTTAATAAAGCTTCAGAGATTAGGGTCACCTTAAAGGAATGGCCAAGCCTCTAATAGCGGTCTATACAGGGCCAGAGTGAAGGAAGCTGTGAGGCCCCCTCAGGACTTTCCAGACCGTGTCTGGCCAGTCAACCCAAGGGAAGGATGACTCAAAAGTTCATCATGGACTTAGCAGAAAGACCAAAGGTGACGTAAGAGGTGAGGGCCGCCCCTACCTACCTGCGGCAATAGGTATTCCAACCATGTTATAGATCAATGCCAGCACCAGATTGACCCGGATCCGCCGGACAGTCCTCTTGGAAAGATGAATACTGGCCACCACGTCCAGCAAGTCATTCTACAGGAGAGGAGCACACTTGAACAATGAACTCAGGCCAACCCCAGCCCCTCCTATGACCTGGACACAGCCAAGCTCACTCTGATAAGAACCACGTCTGCTGCTTCGATGGCGACGTCGGTGCCGGTCCCAATAGCAATCCCCACGTCGGCCTGGGCCAAGGCTGGGGAGTCGTTCACGCCGTCTCCCACCATGGCTACCTTCTGCCCTTCGTTCTGGAGCTCCTGGACCTTGGCCACCTTGTGAGAAGGCAGCACCTCAGCAAAGACTTTGTTGATGCCGACCTGAAAGGAAGGAAATCAATGCCTAACGTAGGTGAGAGGTGACCACAAGCGGAGAGAGCAGCAATGACTTTCTCATGGCTCTACATATGTCCGGCTGGCTGGAGGAGGGCGTGTGGGGGTGGAAGTACAATGTTCAGGCATTCACACTAGAGCCATGGCTTATGGGGAGCCATCCGGCAACAAATCCTTGTGCCCCAAGCTCAGAACTAAGTGGGGTCTTCAAATCATTTGCCTCAGTCCATAAGTAGGTTGAACCAAAACAAAAAACAAACAAACAAAAAAACCACTCCCATAATAGGATGCTTAAATGATAGGTTTTGTTCTTATTGTTTGTTTATTTTGGTTTGGTTTGGAGACACGGTCTCTATGTAGCTGTGACTGCCTGAAACTTGCCCCATAGATCAGGGTGGACTCAAACTCACAGAGGTCCACCTGCCTCTGCCTCAGAGTGCTTTCACACCAGATGCTTAGATTACTTTCATTTTTTATCTATTTTGCGTGAGTGGACGTGTTTATAATTGTCAAGGACAAAGAATGTCTGGTCACTGTCATACCTGAGTGGCAATGGCTCTGGCTGTCTTGCGGTTGTCCCCTGTGATTAGAGCCACATCCACGCCCATGCTTTTCAGTGTGTAGATAGCCAGGGCAGCCTCTGGTTTAACGGCGTCTGCGATGGCAATCATGCCGCAGAGCACACCTGAAACAAAGCATCCTCCATCAGCAACAGCAGACCAGGCAACTCTGGGCAACCGTGATGCTGGGACTGCAATGATGGCTCTCTTCTCTTCATACAACGCGTGCACAGGAAATGATCCCCCTCACGTGTGTCTGGGTTCTGTTGATTTGTTTTTTTTTTTTGTGTGTGTGTCCTGAAAATGATGGCAAAGTGTACACCGTGGCTCCTGAAGGGGTGGGAGCAGGGACAACCTCACTTCCTCCTCCAAAGCCCTGTGGATTGTCTATAGTTTCCACTGGGAACATATATTACTTTGCCAAGAACATTTTACATAATAAGATCCTAGTGTATCAATGGAGTACTACACAGAAGAAAAAAAAATGACATCTTGAAATTTGGAGGCAAATGGATGGATCTAGAAAACATCATATCGAGTGAGGTAACCCAGACTAGAAACACAAATATCATATGTACAGCTTTTAGACATAAAGCAAAAAAAAGAAAAGAAAAAAGCCTACAATTCACAATCCCAGAGAACCTAAACAATGAAGAGAGCCCTAAGAGAGACATACATGGATCTAATCCACACAGGAGTAGAAAAAGACAAGATCTCCTGAGTAAATTGGGAGCATGGGGACCATGGGAGAGGGTAGAAGGGGAGGGGAGAGAAAGGGAGGAGAGCAGAGTAAAATATATAGCTCAATAAAAACAATATATATGTATGTATATATGTATATATATATATGAGCAGGGAGCTAAATAGAAAATTCTCAAAATATGAAATATAAATGGCTGAAATATTCATTTAAATGTTGACATCCTCAGGCATCATGAAAACAAATGCAAATTAAAACAAAAAGACAGAACCTAGTGTATGTTTGCTTACTGAAATATGAGAAATACACAAACGCTGCTAACCTGGGAAAGCTGTCCTTTGTTGTCTCTTCCTAGAGAAAACATGTTTGTACAGTATGCTTTCTCCTAGAGCTCCAGGCTGCGATGTGACACAGTAAGAGTGACACACCGGGGCACAGAGCCTCTCCTCATCCCAGTTCTGTCAGAAGGGCTTGCAGAGTCCAAGGATTATGAGGGTAGAAATGAGGCAGGAAGGCACATTTGACTGGAGCATTCAAAATACAGGGTTGTAAACTATTTTTTGCTCAAACCCAGTTTTAGTTCTAATAAAGAACACCAGAGTGAACAAATCGTAGGCTTCAATCTCTCCAGCATACAGCTTGGCGTACCGAGTGCTAAGACACCTATAGTCATGAGACACTGTGCCCCTCTCCGGCAGACAGCCTGGCGTACCCTGAATGCTAAGACACTTACAGCTGTGAAAAACCGTGCCCACCCGTGAATCAAACAGGGGGAAGCTGCAGGGATCTCCATCCACTAAGGCTTCTGCAGGGAGGCCTCTGATTTCTGTTTTGTCTTGTAGGGATGAGCAAGATGGGTGACTGAATTGTCACCTTAGAAAGAAGCAAAGATGACAAGAAGCAATTTAGATTTCTAGGAGCAGAATCAAGGCACTGAATCAAAATAGAGATATGACAAAGGAAAGCTTCGACTCTTGACTGAGAGTGGAGAGTGGGAGAAATAGTCTTCCCAGGGAAGAGACACCAAACAGTTAGCCCTGGAAACACACATAAAAGAAACATCGTACAGACTGTGCTGGCTGTGCTTACGTATTTGGAAATATACACATATATCCATTTACACTGTCTTAGTCAGGGTTTCTATTGCTGCAATGAAACACCATGACCGAAAATCCAAGTTGAGGAGGAAAGAGATTATTTGACTTACATACAGATCACAGTCCATCACTGGAGGAAGTCAGAACAGGAACTCAAGCTGGACTGGAACCTGGAGGTAGAAGCTGATGCAGAGGCCATGGAGGGTGCTGCTTACTGGTTTGCTTCCCATGGCTTGCTCAGCCTGATTTCTTATAGAAACCAGAACCAACACCTGAGGGGATGGTACCACCTCTCCTAACACTCTCCCCAATTGATCATTAATTAAGAAAATGCCTTACGGCTGCATCTCATGGAGGCATGTCCTCAACTGAGGCTCCTTCCTCTGTGGTGACAGTAGCTTGTGCCAAGCTGACACAAAAAAACCAGCCAGTACATACACATATGTTAACAATGAATGAAAATGAGGCCATGATTTTGACAGAGAGCAAGGAGGCGTATACTGGAGAGTTTAGAGGGAGGAAAGGGAAGGGAAGATGGCGTAATTACATTATAATCTCAAAACTAAAAGAAACCATTTTAAAAAAGAAGGGGCCTCAAGAGAAGCAAGCAAGTAAAAAAGAGAGGAAGAGAGCCTGGGAAACACAGCAGAGTAACAGAAGGGAGACTTTCAAGAGAAGAAAAAAGAGAGAAAAACCATGGCAAGCAAAAGGAAGAGGAGAGGAGAGCAAGAAGGAAAAGAAAGCATGGGAGGGAGGGAAGGAAGGGGCAGACAGAGGAGCCTCCTACAGAGCTGGGAAGGGTGAACTGTGCTCTAATCTCAGGCAGAGATTACCATCAATAGCCACCAGGATGGCAGTCTGTCCTTTCATCTCATGGTCTGTCATGGTGTCACTGATCTCACTGGAGATGGTCAAACCGTTGCGCTTCATCCATTCCCGGTTCCCAATCAGCACCGAGAAGGTCTGCGGGCCTGAATCTATTCAAAAAGAGAATGGTTACTCCTGGAAAGGCCAGCTTCACAGTGAAGGAAGTAAAACCCAGACATAGACTATATAACTCCTGTGACACTCCCCTTGAATGGCCAGGAAGATAGGCAGTATAGAACACCACGGTGAATTAAACGCAGTGTTTCCTGCCTTCTACATGTGGGAAAGTGCTGTCGGCAGGTTAAACATCATGTAATGTGCTTGCATACCACTAGAGGTACTTATCTAATGTATGAGAAAAAGAGTATTTTGCCTGCATGCATGTATGTATATACACCACGTGCATGCCTGATGCTCACGGAGGTCAGAGGGTGTCAGATCTCCCAGAACTGGAGTTACAGAGGTTGTGAGCCCCCATGTGAGTACTGAAACAGGACCTGGGTCGTCCGCGAGAAAAGCAAGTGTTCTAAACAGCTGAGACATCTTTCCAGGGCCTGATGCTTTTTTATAGGTGTCAGAGGGATGGCGTTTTAGGTCAGACCAAAGAATGTGTTGACTAGATTATTTTCTGGCAAAATAATCCCAAAGTGAATCAACAAAATCAGGTAAGTCTGTTTCTATGGTACATATACATACTATTGTTTGAGATAGAGTCTTACACTGATAACGGGATATGACTGTGTGGGTGTGTATACACACACACACACACATACACACACCACTTATATATGAATCTAACAAGATCAAATTACTGCTCTATGTCATGACAAGCTAATGGAAATGCTGGCCTCGAAACCATGATTGTGTAGAAAGAAGCAGAATGGAATAAAGTCTCACTTAGAGTCCCCTGATTTCTTGCTGCACGATCAGGCCCCTTCCCCTCGTCTTTTGAAAGACAGAAATGTACAGAGACTGCCTAAAGAAGTGACTCACTGTAGGTCCTAGGTGCTAAGAAAGGAACTCTTTTGTTGCTGCTTCCAAACGTTTGCATACTTCTATCACTGCCTGCAAAACACCAATCTGCAGAGACGCTCATTCTATTTCTATAAACATGCTGGTGACAGAAATTCCTTTGGTGGGCATGGAGCTCACAGACCACCCACTAATTACCCAACTCATCAAAGCTGTAAGAATGTTCACAAGCAGGGCTGGACCTTTCCAAAGCATTACCTTGGGTTTCTGGCCACAAATAAATAGTTTCTCCTGTCTCTTTAAGTGCATGCTTGATTCTTGCTGGCTGGGATCTTCCACAACAATGTAGTCCAGGTTGGTTTTATACTCCTGGTACTCCTGCCCCCATCTCCAAAGTCCTGTGACTGAAGGCATGCAGCACACCCAGCCTCTATGACAGGCTCCAGAAAGCACAAGTGACTTTTTATCTGCCACCCTCTGGCAGTATATGACCCTGCTGAGACACTGCCCAGCTTCTGGATGCTCTAATGGAAAAGCCGCCTTAGGGATTCAAACTATTAAAAGGCAGCACATGGATGGCATTTAATAACATCGCCTAAATCAGGATTTATTTTGGGGGGCATTCTAGCACTCGCTACCAGTTTAATGTAATCTGGCAAGGGAGATGGCTCAGTGCTTAAATGTGCTTGCTATGCAAGCTTGGGAACCTGAGTTTTGATCCCCAGCATTCACATCAAAGCCTGGCCCCGTGTAACCCCAGCACCAGGGGAGGGATCACATAGGAAGAACACTGGCCTGCCAGCCTAGCCCACAATAGTGAGCTCCTGCCAGCCAAGCCCACAACAGGGAGCTCTAGGTTCAGCAAGAGACCCTTCAAGGGCTAAAAGCGGAGAGTGGTCGAGCAAGACACCTACCCCCCCCCTTCCTCTGTATGTGTATACATAAGCAAGTCACCACACACAGATGTACACACTTGTGCATACACCATATACACACAGGAATAAAAGAAGGAAGTTAGGAAGGCAGACAGACAGACAAGGTAGGGTGCAGGCAGTGCTGCATGCCTGCAATCCCAGCACTCAGAAGGTGAGACAGGAGAACCCCAGAAGTTCAAGACCAGCCTGGGTTACACAGTTTGACCTTGCCTTAAACAAAATCAAGGAGAGGTGGCACAGAGAGGTTAAGAGCACTGACTGTTCTTCCAGAGGTCTTAAGTTCAGCAAGCCCATGGTAGCTCGTATACCAGATCTGTAATGGGATCTGGTGCAGGCTCTTCTGGCCTGCAGCATACATGCAGATAGAGTACTGTATATATAAATAATAAATAAGTCTAAAAAACTTTTTAAAAAAATCAAACAAACAAACAATAAAACTGAAATCAGCATCTGCTGCTGAGCAGTGTCTTTCCCTGGTGTGAGCAGACCATTTCCGCCTCCCTGGCTTTCTGTTAGCTCTGACAGCACTCCACGGCACACCAGAGAGCACCCAGCTGGGAAAGCAACAGGAGGAACAGATGCCACTGTCACCCGGTAGGAAAATCAGTTTGGAGTCGCTATAACTCTGTCCTATGCTACTTCAGCCTTCCATATGCCTCAGAATCTGGAGGCCTAAGCCGGGACGGTAGCGCACACCTACAGTGTCGGCTACCTGGAAGGCTGAGGTGGGAGGGTCACTCGGGTTCACAGGTTGGAAGCTAACACAGCAAAACCCATGCAAAAACAAAATACATAAAAAACTTTAGATGTACCAAAGCAGGCAAGAGAAAAAGCAGGCGTTCCTGGGGTAGGCAAGGCGTGGAGTGCCCAGCAGTGAGCCTTTCATCTCTACAGGAAGGGAATCGCACAGGAGGGTCTGGGACGGACTGGCTTGACTTTGCTTTCACCCAAGATGGGTCCAACCACCCCCAGACCCAGGAGGGACAAAAGCAAGGAATACCTTTTCCTGTGGGAGAGTTGCCAACCCCATTCAGGGGACCAGTCGGATCACTGTGAGCCAGGATGCTTTCCACGTTGCTAACTTTACAGCCAATCCCACAGCCTGGCACTGCCTGGAAGTCTGTGCAGTATCCCAGGGTCTCTGTCCCAAGTTCCTGTGGAGGCAGGAGAGCAGGGCAGAGACTGGAGCGAGGCCAGTGAGGAGAAAAAGGGACGGAAGGAGCAAGTAAAGGCAAAGCGAAGGAAAGGCACTATGGGCTCAGCAAGCGTTCTCTCATCAGACTCAGGGTTGGCTGTCAACCTGAAGCAGGTTAAAGAGCTAGACCCTGCCGGGCGATGGTGGCGCACGCCTTTAATCCCAGCACTCGGGAGGCAGAGGCAGGCGGATCTCTGTGAGTTCGAGACCAGCCTGGTCTACAGAGCTAGTTCCAGGACAGGCTCCAAAGCCACAGAGAAACCCTGTCTCGAAAAACCAAAAAAAAAAAAAAAAAAAAAAAAAAGAGCTAGACCCTCCCTAGGTGAATACCTCATGACACGGGCAGGCTGCAGATCCAAGGGAAAAGTCAAATCACCTCACACCACACAGATGTTCCCATGCTGAAAGCGATCACACTACAACGATGGGCTCGGTAAGTGGCGTGGGACAAAACCGTTCTGAAGCCGCCAGACATATCATTCCCCGTGTGTGATACCCAGGGAAGGGGTCGGAAATGATGGAGGTCATCAGAACAGCCATACAGGGAGAGGTCAAACAGCAGTGTGTTGACCCCTCTGAGGTCGATGTTTTTCTGAGGTACCTTCATCACCCCAAATATCAATGATTTGGACACTATCAGTATAGTCCCCTAATGCACTCCACTGTTTTAGGGCAGAAGGAGAGGTACTTCTCTGAACTCCCCCAAATCAGGCTTCTCAGCTCACGTGTGCTAGCTCCTCCCAGGTAATCCCACTGAAGGCTTGTGTCCTCTCACCCTCACCGAATAAAGAAGTTGCTGAAGTACCTGTCTCCCCCTGTCTCAGGCTTAGGTTCTCAGAAGGCAGAGGAGTTGTGTCTCACTCATTCTATCCTATGTCCAGTGCGATCATCTCGTTCCACAAATAACCATGAAGAAGCCACTGCAAGCCCTGTCTACCCCAAGTGAAGACCTCCTCCGAGGCAGCTCAGCAGGGAAGTGTGTGGAGGATAGGTTGATGAAAGAGAAGGCAACGCAACGCCAAGGCCCTGCAACGCAACGCCAAGACCCGCATACCTCTTTGCAGTATTTGGTGACTGCCACGCCCAAGGGGTGCTCGCTGCTGGCCTCTGCAGTACCCACAACAGCCAGCACCTTCCTGAGGGACAGTGTAGCTGTGTCCACAAGCAACAGGAACCGCATGACTCTGGGGACCCCGTGGGTGATGGTGCCAGTTTTGTCGAACATAACAGTCTTTATCTGAAAGAACAACTTCATGTCAGGACTTAACGTGGAGGCAGCTTTCAGAGTTCCCGTGTCTTAAGGCAGAGTTCCTTCCAACCTGCCTTGGGTGGGGAACTTTTGCTACCTTCCTAACTCTGCAGGCAACAATTGCCAGTCTGTAAGGCTAACTGTACTTTTCCTTTGACCCAGTAGAGGGCATGCTCTGTTCAGATCCATGATCCAAGAGCAGCAGATGCATACCCTGTTGGATTCCCAAGCTCAGTGGTAGCCCCTGCCTTCAACACTGTTAATTGATCTTCTCCGTCCAAAGATCCCTGCCTCCCCTAGTCCACCCTGACTTTCCCAGCATACAGCCTAGTGGCTTGAAGGAACAATCTATTCTACTATGTGATCTTTCAAAGCTTTCGTAAGTAGGCCCTCCCTCAACACATTCTGTCTCAGATTTTCTTCTAGTTGTTCATTAGTTTATTCAGCCCCAGGTGCTTCGAGGCTGAGTGCTAGGGTCAGAACAGTGAAGGGAAACGCAGCAGACTTCATGTATGATCCACACAGCTACATGGTCCCCACGGACCCAATACTTCACTTCTGCAACACCCCCGCTACCACGTCAGCAGGCTGGCTCTTACTCAACTTCCCCGAGTACCAGCACTACCTAAGGACCCTGAACAGGCCAAGCCCCAGTACAGTGTCCTTATGGAGTTGTAGTCCTAATACTCAGTACTTGGGACACCTGTCCTTCCCCTATGCTGTAAGCTCCTTGGAAACCAGGAGCCATGACTGGTGCCAGAGCCTGGTGCGGGGCCCGCCTGCAGGAAGTGTGCAGCAAACAGTGCGGAGAACAAATAGGAGTGTAGACCAGTGTGCTGGGCAAAAAGACTTTGGTTTTCTTAGATACAGTCTCACTAGGCAGCTCAGGTAAAACGTGAACTCATGATCCTTCTGCCTCGGCCTCCTGAGAGCTGGGACTGCAGGCACATATCACCACACCGACCTAAGTGAAGAGTCGTAATAGACACTGTCGCTCTTCCAAGTCACAGGACCTGTGAGCTGGCAACTTTGTTAACAGCTGCAGGTTACCTAACCTCCCCCTGATGTAGTCTCTTACGAATCCCATCTACCACATGAGATGGAGTTCGTGACTGTCCACGAAGCAGCGAATTGTACAGCCATTGACCGCTGCTACTCCCAGGCAGTCATGGCTTCCTGCTCCAGCCACCAACACTTACCTTCAGGCTTTCCTCTTAAGAAGAGTAAAGAGTTACTATTTTCTAAGTAAAAACTGTTATCCAAGCTCCCACAGAGAACCTGACAGGGCTCACCTTGTGTGCCATCTCCAGAGGCTTGCCTCCTTTGATCAGGACACCATTCTGGGCAGCCACCCCAGTGCCCACCATCACTGCTGTGGGTGTGGCCAGCCCCAAGGAGCAGGGGCAGGCGATGCAGAGCACAGTGATGGACGTCTGGAAGGCGAAACGGATGATCACCTCTGTCTGCGAGATGTGCTTGCTCGGGTTCTGCAGAGGGGAGAAACGTCAGATGGGGCATTCAGGGAGGAGTCGCACACCAAGACCGGCACAGCGGGGGGAGGGGGGGCAGTGGGAACTGAGACCGCAGTGAGCTTGTTTAGGGAACGTGCCTGTATTCTGTGCAGCTTCAGCATCAGCGCTGACTTCCCTGCCCCACTTCCTACTTCCCCAACTTCTTCCTATAGCTTCCCTCAAAGAGGCAAGGTGGGACAGGGGCAGAGTCGTGTAGACCCTGATGGAGCACAAGCTCACAAGTCAGACCACGGAGGTCATACCTGTGCCCGGCGCTACTGTTAACTTCACCCCTCTCTGCCTCAGCTTCCCCGGGTATAAAATGGTGATTAAAGAATCTCAGAAGTGCTTTGTGCTTAAACAGACATCTGCACAGAACAGCACTGGCAAGGCATGTTAGAAATTACAACCATCACTGTTTTGGGTTTCATTATTATGAAAGCTTCAATAGCTCTCTCCAAAGAATCTACGTTCAGATGATGCAAGGATATCTATCACTGTTTTCTTCCCATTATAACAAAACCTGGGGACGACCAAAAGGGAACTGGTCAACTAAGCTACAGACATAATGGAGTACTAGGCAACTGACCGGAAGATGAAGCTGCACGCACGAAGGCAGAAAGGAAGCAGTGAGACAGCGAGATTTAAAAGGCCGCATAAGGAAACGTGCTGTGGTTTTATTCGTGCTACTAAATCTTCTGCCTAACGCCTCAACCACAGAAAGCGCAAAGGGTAGCACTGGGGGCACTTGTTGTAACAGCTTTTGTTCTTCTATGCATGTCTCATCACCCAAAGAAAACAACGCAGAGGTCTGCTTTACGGTGTGGTGGCACACGGTGAAACAGTGCTGGTTGTCTGGGATCTCCACTCATCTTGCTGCTGGTTACGGCTGTGGGACACTATTCCAAGAACCACTACACTCACTAATCACAATGAAGAGTGTGTTTTCTGAAATGAGATTAGGAATCACAACTTCTTCACATCCTTTATCCTTCCGTTTTAAAAGGCACGATTTTAAAATAAGGTATACTGTAAGAGTTATTTAATATTCATAGAAGCCACTGTATTCGTGTAAAAGGGCATGCTACTTAACAAAGATGGGATTTTTAAGAGATAAAGACCATGTGATTCTTTTAATTGTTATTCTTACGAAAATGACACCTGGCATTTTAGCGGCACTGATAAACTTTGAGAACTACCATGAACCCTCCCTACAAATGACGCTCTTGCCACAGTGAGAGTATCTGAAAGAAACAGGCAGTGCCCCAGTTGTTAACGCACACCCTGATTTAGAAATGGAAACAAAAGAATCAGAATAAGAGGGCAAAGCGTGGAGCAGAGAGCCACATGCTTGCAACTTCCCAAAAAGCGGAACCCCTGACCGTCAGGTTAGGCGCTGCTGCTGACGATGCTAGGAACACGCTTATTCACGGGCCACTCTTTCGAGCACCAGGGGGCGGGCTGCTTAGATGCCACAAAGGACTCAACTAAGACTTTCTCAGCTTAACATACAAACACCAAGGGAGAAAATGGCATCTCAGTAAGCAGCATGCATTGTGTCTGATATACCTTTACCTGCGGGCAGAAACTATTTTAAAAGAAGAAACAGGTTCTGTCTTTAGTTCTTTACTCTAAGCTAAAATAAGCCCTGGCACGGGAAAAGACGAGATGATGCTCCACTCACTGGTGGCATTGATGGGTCATTAGCTGTCCAGGCCTGGCACTGCTGGCCTCTCAACTGAGGCCTCCAGGTGTCAGTTCATAAAACCAAAGTCATAAAAACCACGATGTCTTTAGACACCACTGATATCCGTCCGCTCTTGTTTCTTAAGCACATACATTTTTCTGAGGATACATTGTATTTTTCCATTTGTTTTTGACGTTTGATAAAACAGTATTTCCTAAGATAGTGTTCTTCACCTACTTATTAAAATTAGAAAATGTATCTCTCCTTACTCTGCTGTTAAGTAACTATTTAATCATGAGAAAGCCTTGTCTATAATGACATGTAGCCTTTAAGTAGTATAGTAACACTGAGAAGCACCACTGTTTGGGAAGGCAAGATATTAAAGCTGGTGTTAGTAGATAGAGGGATCAAAAAACATATTTTCCCCTAAGATCTAGCACAGCATTATGTCATCAAAATTGTGGTCTATTTTCCATAACGTATGTCTTATAATGGCCAATAAACTCCTGAAGCACTCCAACGGGAACCAAATGGTGAATATTATCTTTGAGTAGATAGCAGAGTGCATTTGTGTGTGTGTGTATCCGTGCCAACGATGGAACCCAGGGCCTTGCACAAACTGAGTGAGTGCTCTGCCGCTGAGTGAGATCCCTGACCTTCAGTGAGCACCCCTAATAAAGATCTTCACAAGTAGACTGATTACCCTACTGTGACATAGGCTTTGCTGCCAATAGGTGAAAGAAGCAAATAAAACATAATGGATAATAAAGCCCAGTGAATCCAAGACACAGAGAATAGGGTCAATGGCAGTCAGTTACTTAAAGCATGGCAACCATCCTGTCCAAGGCACCCGACTTACAGGGAAGTATTTCTGAACAACACCAAAATCGACAAAACCGATGATAATCCACACCACCAATGTTAAGGTTGAAATGATGATGATAAATGGGACAAAATATCCACTAAACCGGTCAGCCAGCTGCTGAATGGGTGCCTACGAAAATAAAGCATGAAGACCACAGAAAGTTACAACCCACAGAGACAGACAAGAGTAGGGTTTGGGTCCAAGCTCCCTCCATTCCCGCTTAGGAGTCATCTACTCGGTAACTGATGGGTACTCCTGTGAACTTTGAGATTATTCCTCATGTTTCTTTGTCTGGAGGCAGGATATAACGTAGCCCAGGCGGTCTGGAGCTGGCCCAGGCCAAAAATGAGCGTGAAGTCCTGATCTTCCAGCTTCCGTCTCTGGACTAGCTAGGGATGTAAGGTCCATGTGGCCCTACCATTCTATTTTAGTTTTTAGTCAGTGCTGGAGATGGACCCCAGGGCCTCTGGTATGCTAGGCTGTGACCATTTCTCAAAGCAGGGGTTTCTTCATCACTACCTTTGACATCTGAGCCTCTTCCACCAGCTTCACAATCTGAGCCAATGTAGTGTCGTTGCCCACGTGGGTGGCTTTAATGAGCACGGAGCCGTGAGCATTTATGGAGCCAGCGATCACTACGCTGCCAGGCTTCTTAGTGACAGGCATGGCCTCTCCTAGAAGAGAAGACCCAAGTCAATGACTCGCTCAGCCCACTCTGTGTCACGTGCACCAGTGACGACCATGACCCCACTGAAGGAACATAAAACAAACCACCGAACCTGTGATGAGGGACTCATCGGCCATGGTATTGCCTTCCAAGACTTTCCCATCCACTGGGAACTTGCCCCCAGGGACAACCTTGATGATATCACCTCGCTGCACCAGCTCCATAGGCACTTGCTCCTCTCTGCAACAGAAGACATCCAGATAACATCCTCCTGGTCTGTAATCAGACCGGGTCCTAGACTGACTACTGAACTTTTTTTACAGCTAAACCCTATGTACCTGCGAGTTCTAAATTAGCAGACACAATCAATCTTGCATCAAAAATATTCAGGAAAGGGACTGGGATGTAGCTTGGTGGTTCAACACTTGCTCAGCATGTAAGAGGCCCTGGGTCCCATCTCCAACAAAATATCTCTCTCTCTCTCTCTCTCTCTCTCTCTCTCATACACACACACACACACACACACACACACACACACACGGAGAGGACCTCAACATTCACATATTTTTGCATTACTGTTCTCTAAACAATACAGTACAATACCTATTTACATAGTAATCGCATTGTAAATGTATCATAATTATTCTAGGGATGATTTAAAGCACGTGGAGAGATGTGAAATTCTATACAAATACTATTCCATTTCAGAGGAGGGGCTTGAGCATGGGGTGGCTTGGCATCCGAGGGTCCTAGAACCAAATTTCATTTATGCTGGGGGGATGGCTATACCTGCTTGGCACTGAGCGATGGAAAGGGGCTGAGCTTGACAGGAGAGTGCGCAGTTGAAAGCAGACTTCCACTGCCATGCTAAGGGCTACAGACTTTACCCTAAGAAAGCAGGGAGTCGCTGAAGGATTCCAGCACACAGCAGTACAGACGGACCGGTGCAACGCAGGCCTTTAGAAAGGCCACTGGTCAGAATGTGGAGAAGCTCCAGCAGCCAATGCAAGCTTAGGACAGCACCTCAAGGGAATGACTACAGAGCCTGCACATCATTAACTACAAGACGGACACTTGCTGTGAACTACAAAGATGATACGGAAAGATCACAAACTCTATTGATGGACACAACCCACCTGAGGATTAAGTTGTCCTCACCGAGGGTCACGACTGTGGCTTCTGTGGCTTGGAGTGACATGAGTTTTGCCAGGGCTTCTGAGGTTTTGCTCTAGGAAATAATGGGAATGCAAATTGAGAGCTGACACCCAAACCCAGGCTGACACTCACAAGCGCGGTGTCAAAGGTGGCTGGTGCAAAACACACCGCCACCACTAACCACCAAGGCAGCCACGCACGCCAGTGCCACAAGGAAAGCCCAGGCCGGTGCTGCCTAAGAAGACCTTAGAATTCCACTCCAGATTAAAACAATTCCAGTCTCCCCGAAGGCCGTTTTCTTTCACCCTCAAAATAATTTCTTCCCCTTCTTTTACAGGCTCCATTCCAATGCTGGGCCCGGTGTGAAGTGTCAGACATCACCCAAGCCTGAGGTGGAGGTGTGCGTTTCCACACGGACTACAATCCATTAGGCACTAAGAGACCATGTGAGCTCAGGCATAGAGTTCAAAGTTTGCTCCACTGTGCAATCACCCGAACAAAGGTTTTACTAATTAGCCAGATTAGCGGGGATTCCAGAAGGAACAAGCAGCTGGGAGATTAGTGACGGCAGCCCTAATTACATAGGGGCTCGGATTCCTTGGTCATTCTCTACAGCCCGTGTAATTGGTGGGTCTCAGCACAGGCTGCCAGTGGACGGAGATTCAGATTACTGGAAGGAACGGTGCCTTTTCTTAACCTGTAGCTAGTGGTAGCTACCTTCGCCACGTGCTCCAGCCACCGCCCAAGGGCGATGAACACGAACAGCATGGGGGGCGTGTCAAAGAATGTCACAGGGCTCTTCTCAGCCTTCTCAGCGATGGCAACCACCAGGATGACCAGGGAGTAGGCGTAGGCAATGGTCGTGGCCAGTACGATGAGCACATCCATGTTGGCTGACTTGTGTCTCAAGGATTTGTAGGCTTGAACGTAGAAGTACCACCCACCGAAGAACTGAAAGAGACAGGGAGGGCAAGGGTCAGACAAAGAGGAGGAGCCCCAGGAGCCCGCGGGATGATGAGGATTCTAGGTGCATGTGAGTATCTGGTATCACTCTGTTCTCAGTGGTTATTTGTTACTGCTGACACACGCTCTGCCTAAGCCTCCGATGAAGCATATTTTCTGGTCAGAGCGCTACTGGCCACAGAGGTGGATGAGCCCTTAAAGGACATGAAGCCTTTAAAATGCAGGCCTGCCGTGCAAATATCCGTAATAAGAGAATGGTAACGATGATGATGATGGCTCGCTTCTACTGAAAATGGTCTCTAGAGAGAAGGTACATCAATGGCATATGTCCATGACACAAATAAAAGAGACAGCATCCGTTAGTGTCCAACATAACCCCACTTCCAGTACCAAACATCTGTGTCTGTGTAGGCTGAACATGCATACATACATATAAGCATAAACACACATGCCCACGCACACACACATTTGCTCTATTTGTGAGATATTGGAGCGATGCATGCCTAACTCCTGAAGATACAGCAGCAATACTAGAGAACAGGACTGGGCCAGAGGAGTGCATAACTAGTCAGAACACCTTTCCCTTTGCTTCCGTACTGCTGAAATTACTTAGGATAAGTCAAAGCGGATTTGCAATTAAAAAGAAAATATAGGAAAATAATTCAGCCTACAGATGGTTGCCCCTAAATAGTCCTAGTTTTATATGCCAAAATGTTCCCATGCAGACATTCTCTATGCATATACCTGCCTGCATACACAGATGTTCCTCAGAGCCTGCCTGTTACCCAAAGCTGAAGACCATGGCTTTGCCTTTCAGGATAGAACATTCAAGAGAAGCATGAGCTCCAGAGACACTCATCTAATAATTCTAACAACTAAGGTAAACTAGATTAAATAATAAGCAAATCAGGGCGTTGGGGACTTGAGGGGTGACTGAATGATGGCATACTTGCCCAGCATGTATGAGATCCTGAGTCTTGCTACTGGTAACACACACACACCAGGAACAGACAGGCTCACCAAGCTTACAAGGAGAGCGTGGTTGTTCTAACAAGTTCCAATCGCTTACAAAGAAATGACTGTGAGGCTGTCAGTGAAGCCAGGCACATTTCTTAGTTCCCACATTTGCAGCCCTCCCTGCTGGTCATAAGACAGACTAAGAGCAGCAGCTACCCAGAGGAGAGGCAGCAAGGTTGCAGTGAAGTACCACCGGAACCAAGCTAAAGGGCTGCTGACACAGTTGAAGGGCAGAGATCCCCTAGCCGTGCCTGGGCACAAGGGGCAGAGGTTTGCCCAGCTTTCCAATACATACTTGGACAAAGGTACACAAGATGAAGAAGATGAGATTTAGAATGGACAGTCCTGGAATGATGTTGTGGTCCAGGACCATCGTCTCATGGGGCTTATTGCTGGGGATTAACATGTAGATCATCAAGCCCATGACAGGGATGCCAAACACCAGGCTACACAGGAAAGATTTCTTCCACCTGGAAGGCAAAATCAGCAACACGGACACATCAGAACTGAGATCAGGTTAGATCTAAGATGGACTAAGCCAAAAGTGAGGCTCACCCCGACACTATCGTCAATCTAAAGGACCACACGTGACTACAAAGATCTTTGGGCTTAGCTCTGCCGTTGCATAAGCTGGTATGTGACCACCAATTTATAGGCGCAGCAACTGAGGACTAGAAGACAAGAACTATCTCCAAAGAGGTTACCACCCTAGCCTACAGCAGCCTAGTGTTCTCGCTGTTGTTTCATGCAGATTCCCCTCAAAGCAAGAAATGGATGAAAACAGTATTTTATTAGTATAAGCTTAGTTACACATTCAGTTTTTAATTACTTAAAATAAGAGTATAAGATTAGTGAGGCTGTCAATAAACACAAAAGTTTAGAACCGAGGATCACAGATGACATCTGGGCCTCATGTGAGCTACATCATGCATGATATCCCAAACAGGCCATACGGATCCTTCACTGAAGGTTCTTTTAAGTTCCGTATCCTAATGTAGCTCCTGCAATCCTGCGCGCTCAGGCTGTTGACTGAGGCCATCCAAGAGGCTTCCCAAACTCTCACCTGCCAACCCCCTGCACCCTGGGTAAGCCAACAGGACCATGCTGCAGACATTCCAAAAGCCCCAGAAGGAACCTCACTCCCTGATGCTTCCTTTAGCTTAACACACTCCTCCGGGTTGCAAATCCTGGGTCTCCTGGTTCCTGGACCTTCCAGAATCTGCCTAAGTCACTGATGTCATAGTTCATGCACTCATTCCCAACAAGGTAAGGAGCCACTCTGAGGCACTGTGCTATATACAACAGCAGCTTTCTACCTACTGTTTTATTTCCACCTTGTGGTCCAGGTGATGAGCGCTGGGATGTCTCTGGGCCAAGGAAGCATGAAAGCCGGTTTCCTAGTGATTGAAAGAGACAGGGTGGGGAGCAAGGAGAAAGACGGCGGTTAAAACAGGCACAAGTGGGAAGCATTTCCAGCCCCGGAAGTTAAAATCTCAGAGTTCCCCCTGGTGACCTAAGGTTTTCCTCTCATGACCTCTTTGTCCCAAATGGCTGCCAAACCTGTTTCAGAGGGAGGTTCGGTACTCTCCATGCTGAGACGGTACCACCCCGCGGACAACGGTACCACCCCGCGGACATGGCTCTGAACGGCCACGCCTCTTCCTACTGTGAGTGAAGGCAGTTGGTACTGTCACACTGACTTCAATGGGTCCCAAAGCTGACCAGGGTTGACTTCAAAAGACTCTCAAGTTAGAATTCCAGGTGTCTTGTGGCCTGGCACTTCACCTATGCAAGAGGAAAGTGAGGGCCAGAGAGAACAAGTATACTAAAATACTGGGTGCAGAGTGTGGGGCTCTAGGCTTCTGAGCAACTTCCTACTGCGTTCAAGAGTGGCTTTTTCGACGTCCTGACAGACTGTGCCTCAGCCCTGTGCTTTCTCCAAGCTCTGCTGTCTCCACCTTCACCTGAGCTCTACGTCTCTGCTGCTCCTTGCGAATACGCACGGGGCCCAGCACGCTGGCGCTGAGCAGCTCCAAAATGAAATGTCATGGTGGAAGGGCAGTCGAGGCAACACAAGACAAATACTCTCGTAACTAATCCCGGCCTAGCTGTATCAGGACAAGATGCCCCAGAGTCACGAGCCTGGAAGCCAGGCAATCTTCCAATATTTCTCCACTACGGACCAAGGTCCAGGAGGCTACACTAAGTCACTGAGCAGGGCGGAGCCAGCTAAGGGTATTAGAAGTCAAAGGGGAAGTGAGACGCGTTTGAAGACTCTCACTACTGAGAACTCTCCTTCCTGTTTATCGCATCATGGTGACTCCTTAGCCCCATGAGTGGTGACATGTGGACACTATTCTCTCAGATTCGGGGGATCTGAGCTGGCAGGGCCATCTTGCCTCCTGTGAGCTGGGCATCGACGAGCAAGAACCTAACTCCTCTGAGGCTCTATCCTCACTTAGTTGTGAGGTTAGTTAGTCTACTTGTATACAAACATCAGCAGCATTTCCATATCCACAAGCTCTGCTGGGCCACACGATAAGCATCTCTCACTATACACATGCCCAAGGAAGAAACAATTAAGGATAACATTTCATAAGCAGTCAGTTTCGCTAAGTAATTAACCCTTACCCTGACTGCTACAATTACTCTTACTAGTTTGGACTATCTTAACCCATTCCAGTCACCGTGGATGGCCATTCTCTCAAGTCTGGAGAATGCCGACCAGAAGGAGGAAATGGGAGGTCTGTGGACAGATACAGGGAGCGGGAGGAAGGACAGTCATGAACCCTCTGTTCCTAATGCAAAGGTGACCGTGTTCCCCTCCAAGCCTAGCAGGGAAGTAAGCGTGGAATTATCTGTGCGGTGCCATCGTTCCCTGAGTCTGCACACACCTGACACAGATAGGAACAGTATTTGTACATAGAGGTTAGGCAGCTTAACTCTCCACACCAGGTCCAGACTGATGATCTTCAGGAAATATTTAAAACTGAAAGTAATGTCTCTTTCCTCTCATCTCTTTCTTTAAAAAAAAAAAAAAAAAAAAAAAAGGATGAGCATATGTATGTATGTATGTATGCGCACACGTGTGGAAACCAGTACTAACATCCCTGGGGAGTCAGTTCTTGCAGACCCGCACGGGTTCCAGGATGGAACTTGAGTCGTCTGTCAGGCTTGCACAGCGAGCACTTCCAGCTGTGAGCCCCTTGCCAGCCTCATCTCTTACCACTGACTCACACTCTCTCACACAACCTGCAATTAACTAACCTTCTTCAATTAATTAAGCCACCGTACTACTCTCTGGGAAAGTCGATAGCTTTTCGAAGACTTTTTAATTCCGCTTAGCTACCTTTCTCCGGCCATTATACACCATTCCTTTGTAAAAGTGGACACACAGTTTTCAGGAACGGACTACCTCAATAATCTTGATGATATCCCGTGGACCAATGATTTCGGGATCAAACTTCACGTGGGCTTTGTTGGTGGCGAGGGCCACAGAGGCATAAGTGATGCCATTTGTTCTCGTGAGCTTGGACTCTATGTTGTGGACACAGGAAGCGCAGGTCATCCCTAAGATCTGCAAGACAAGCGGACAAAAACCCCAGGTCTGAGAGAAGCCTTTCCAGTGTACCTCAGGGACTCGAGTGACAGGCATTTACTTCTTCCTCCCGTTTCTTCCCCAGACACTGGACTCCTACTCCTAAATCCATGTGCAAGATTCCGTCCCTATCAGTGTCCCAGTGACTTCTGCCGCTTTCTTCCCGTTCCAGAATATGCAACGGCAATCATTCGGCCAGTGGCTGAAGACCAAGGTTTGACTTTTGGCTCTCTAAGGATGAATGAGCTTTTGGCAAACACTCCACATCGTGTTTTCTCGCCAGCAACACTGTGGCAATCACTGCATATCAAGTATACGGAAGAGCATCTTTGCAAAATCTTTGGAACCCTTCAAGTGTTATCGGTATCTGATCTGCAGCCTTCATCTGGCCCCTCTGCTCCGGGGCCCTACTGGCTCCCACGGAGATAATGTCAGTGCCACGTGATCAAGAGAACAGAGTTTTTAAAATTACTCTTGGAGGGGGCAGAAGATGAGTTGACCCTAGAACACAGAGGGTGTTAACAGGGGATGGAAAAGGAGAACAACAAGGGGGAAAATCCAAGGGCAGCACAGCACGAGGCGTTCAGGCAGCCACAAGCAGCCGGGCCTGGCAGGGCAGCGGCCACACAAGGGCAAGGAGGAAAACCTGAAGCGCCGTTGGACGCGTTGGATGCGTGAAGGCTTGTGTGCTCTCAACTGAAAGTGTGGCTAAGCTGGCAGCTGCTGCAAAGCTATTGGAAGGGGGATGGACATCAATGCAATGTGATCAGAACTGTACTTCACAGAGTGCATCAGAACTCCAGAACGAATGCCCAAGGAGCCATGAGATCCATTCGGAATTAGGGAGCAAGAGGGGAAGTCACCTGTTGATGAGACGTTCAACATCCAGCTCGGCATGGTACCCAAGAACAAGAAAGGGGGTACTGTCAGGCACCAGCCCACCTGCTCTTTGTGCTGCACTAAGAGACACTTAACAAGTCGGCAGATACGTCAATGGAACACCTAAGCTCGCTTTCATCTTTGCAGCAGTAATTTTATTACACACTTGCAACATGGTAGGTGCCATCTCAGGCACTAGATTGGTCTTATCAGGCCAAGGAGGGAGCCCTCCCTAAGCTGAAGGGCTGAGAAGCTACTAACTTGTGCACTGCCCCGCACCAGTGAGGGGCAGAGCTGAAGCCTGGCCCTTGAGAACCTGGCTCCATTGTCTACTCTGAGCAGCTGCGGTCTGCATAAGTGAGGCAAGCTGTTGGAGACCAGACTAGCAACTGTCCCTGCGGCAACAGGGCAAGAACTTTAACTGTGGCACCCTCTGCCATATACCATTGTGTCCTGTGACCCTGAAAAAAAAGAAGATTTAAAGTGTGACATGCCACTGCCAGATATAAATGAGGCATACCAGATAGCCTAGACTATGAATTAGGTGCAAAAAAGTTCTAGGTTAGGGTGTAATTCAGAGGCAGAGCACATGCCTAGCTTGTGCAAACAAAAAGTAGATATAAAACATTCAAATGGTTGCAGTGGAACAGACCTTTAATCCCAGCACTTGGGAGGCAGAAGCAGGCAGATCTCCGTGAGTTTGAGGCCAGCCAGAATTAAATAATGAGGCCCTGTTTTAAAAAGTAAACAAAAGTCCAAAGAAGCCATGGCTGCATAGTGAGACCCTGTTTAGCGGGCATGAGGACTAGCTTAAGGAAAGACCAGAGTGAAGCGTGAAGCACATTGTTTAAACGAGTTTCCCCTCTTTCCTATTTCTATTTGTTTATTTCCTTGTGCGTGTCTATGATTTGGGAATGCACTTTCCACGGCCCACATGTGGAGGTCAGAGAATAACGTGTGGGAGTCGGTTCTCTCTCTCACTATGTAGGTTTTGAGGATCAAACGCCGGTGTCAGGCTTGGTGGCGAGCATGCTTAGCCACTGCACCTCTCGCCGGCCGTATTTATTTATCTTCTGTATGCATATGTATGTACGCATATGCACGTCCAAGCACAAGGCGTGGGCTGATGGCAGCTGTCTTCCTGGGTTGTAGTCCACTTTGTTTGTCAAGACCGGTATGAACCCAGAGCGTGCCAGCTCGGCTACTCTAGCCACAGTGACAGTCTCTAAACTCTTAGATTTCACCATCTCTCCCTCTTGACCGTGGGTTTACCCACCAGAATGGACTCCTCTCCCTCTCTGACACAACCAATCTTCCTTCCCAAACTAAACAAAGCCCACAGCCCAGCAGCCAGCAAGTATAAGGACAACACCTGTCAAAAACTCACCCTCCACCCTCCACACCTGCACCTCAAGGTGACAGCCACTGGACTTACAATCAGTTCGATGTCACCTTCAGAGACTGTGTTGTCCTCCATGACTGTTGCTCCAAAGCCCAAGTCCTGGATAAGCTGAGCTATTCTGGGCGGCTGGATGACCTCTGGATTATACTTGACCTCCGCCTTTCCCGACATCAAGGCAACCAACACAGAGAGAATACCTGGAACCATTGGGTCACGGCTGAGACTCTGGGCATGGCAATGGGGCTGATACTGTTGTCAGCACGGCTTAACCAAGAAAAATACCTCCCTAAGCATCCACTAGAGCAGTGGCTCTCAAAATTGGCTGGGCATGAGCATCAGCTGTTGAGCCATGAACAACTCTGATGCCTCCTAGCACAGCCCAGGCAACTCAGTATCTCCCAGGGTAAGTGTCAAGTGTCGTTTTAAGAAGGTTTTTCAGGTGGTTCTAAATTATAATCAGGATAGAGAGCTACTGTTCCCAAAAACACGCCTCAAACGCTAAAGGGCATATGAGCCATATGAGGACCTTGTTAAATCAGGCTCTGATTTGATGGGTGTGGGATTCCAAATGCCCACCCAGCCCCTGGGGATGCCAAGTCTTTAGAAGGTCCAACTGTTGCATGCACATCAAAGAAGGGGTGTAGATGCGGTGGTCACAACCACTGTCACAGAGAGGGCACATTTTTCTTCCCTTCCTGGCATACACGGGGGAAATTAGAAATTTTCAAATATTGGTTTATTTACTCTTCTCAATTTTTTAAGGATTTCCAAAAGTGAAAATACTATAATCCATCTGGCTAATACTATTGTGTTAGTTTAAGGAGAAGAAAGAGTCACATTCAAATGAAAGGCACGATATGCTTTAGAAAAATATACCATAAAAGATAGAACAAGGAAGCTAAAATCAGGCGCAGGTACTATGAAATTACATTTTAATTTGTCTGCAACCAGACCAAAGTTGACAAAGGTTCTCCTGCAACACAGTCTGATTTAGCACAATGACCCAAGAGCTTCGGTAGCTTGTTGTTGTTGTTGTGTTTCTGTGTTGTTTTGTTGTTTTTCGAGACAGTGTTTCTTTGTAGTTTCTGAAGCCTGTCCTGGAACTAGCTCTTAAAGACTAGGCTGGCCTCGAACTCGCAGAGATCTTCCTGCCTCTAACTCCCGAGTACTGGGATTAAAGGCGTGCACCACCACTGTCCGGCAGTAGTTTTAAAAGGTGAGCAGAAGGCCAGGAAAACAGGACATCCTAAGTTAAGCCTGAAGAAGGGCCAGGAGTCAGAACAGAAAGTCTCCCACAGCACTGGTCAGCTCTGCTCCAGAGCAACAGGTAGAGTCTTGACCAAAGTATTCCCAAACAAAAACAAGAACAAGATTGTTGTTGCACTTTCAGGATGAAGGAGCAATATTATAAACATCATCTGGAGGACAAACCCAGCAGATGCAGAATTTATAGCCTCCAACATCAACAGGATAGAGGATCCGAAACCAGAAATTTTAAGCCCAGGCTAGTTTTTTATTTCCTAAAGAAGAGTAGATGGGATGTGGGTAGGAGACTGAGAAATACTGGGAAAAGCTAACTGAGAAGGAATCTTTCCACAGAACACACCATGACCTTCAGCCTTGACTTGTATGGCTAAGTCAGAGACAGACTTGGTGACAAAATAAGTGTCTCTTAAGGGACAGAATGCCAATCATACAGGGATGTTAGACAAACATAGACATTATCATCTGATGGGCTTGTTGCCAGACTGTCTGGGTTACTGATAAACACAGTGCATGGAGAACAGACAGCAAGGACGTCCAAGTTCAGCATGGCTTCAGGCCTCTTACCGGCATGTCTCTGAAGACCCCTCTCTATGTTAGACACACAGGACGCACAGGTCATGCCTCTGATCTCTACAAAGCACTTCTGTGGTGCTGCTGTTCCCGGGGGTGGTGGGGTATCTGACGAGTGGCCAGGATCATGGTTTGCGGGGACCCCTCTAGCACTGGAAGCCAGGTTCTGCGTAGGCTCTGGTGTACCACCCATGGTATGCGGCACAGAATTCCCAGAGCTGAAGTTTCCGACACGGTTGATAGGAAAGTTTTCTACAATGAAATGTGAGAGGTAGTTAGAAGACAAGAAGCAACTCTGCTTGTTACAGCTGGCGGTCAAGCGTGACAATATTCAGATTAAAGCTCCTGAAGAAGTGGCTGGGGACTGGTATTCCCAACACTGTCTCTTCCTCCTGTATCTTTCAGGTATCTTTGTCAGTGACAAGCAAAGCAAATGTGTCCTCCAAGCCTATGCTTTGTGTTGTCATCCTTCTGATGACGCCTTTTAGTAAAGAAAAAAAAAGTTCATATGTTAATAAAAATCAGCCTCTGTAAATGTTTGGTTCTTTTAGTAGATTCTATCTCAACTTGGCAAAAATATCCATGCAACTTTTCTCTAAAATCCCTAGAAACATTTCTCTGTGCATACATGTGATGTGTGCACACACAAGTATGTGTGTGGGTGCACATTTAAGTGTGGGTGTGTGTGGCTATCCATGCCTGTGGAAGACAGAGGTTGACATCATGTATCTCCATATGTGGGAGGTGTACATGTGGGCATAAATACATGGAGGATGCAGGTTGGTATCACATGTCAGATCCACTCTTTTCATCACATGTATAATGTCTGTTACAGTATTGAAGGATGCAGCTCCCAGCTACCTCTCCAGTACCATGCCTGTCTGCCTGCTCTATGTTCCCCGCCATGATGATAATGGACTAACCCCCTGAAACTGTAAGCAAGCCCCCAATTAAATACTTCCTTTTATTGTGAGAGTTGCCTTGGTCATGTTGTCTCTTCACAGCAATAGAGCAGTGACCAAGACAAACAGCATCAAGGCTACCATGGAAGCACACTCACCATCCCATCCGACAATGTGAAATACCCTTAAATGTCTGCAGAACGGAAACAGTGCGACTGGATGGCAGACTGCCATTTACTCGAAACCACAAGTGCAGGAGACGAGATGACCAGTCACCACCTGAGCTGACAACATCTACGGCTTCCAAATTATTCTTCTGAATGAACCTCCCATGTCATGACGCGCTGCTATTTTCTGTGATCTGGTAAACAACCTGCACTGACCTTAGGGTGTGGCAGCAATTCGGCATGCATGAGATAACATTCACAAGCTCACTGACATTTTACCCTGAACGAAGGCTTCCCATTCAGGATGCCCAGCTCAGATCACTGTCGATCTTCTCTGGTGTGTTAAATATATCTTCTGTGTGGATATATTTATACAAAAGAAATCAGTGGGTACTTACCTGAAATTCAGCTGAGTGTTCAGATTTCTATTCACTAGATCCCATACTCTAAGCACCTCTTGGGCTTAGTGACTATAATCCTCATGGTTCTACCTAATAGAAATTAGTTCTTTTCTTCCTATGTTTGCTCAATCAAGTTCAATTACTTTTAATATGTAGTTCCATGGTCATTTCTCTTTTGCTGCCAATAACCCGACTGTACCATTAGAAGATTAAGCCTTACACAAAACAGTTTATATGGAGGCTCTTCAATACTTCTGTGGAGTACAAGATTTACTGTTCTGTTATTGTCTCTGTTGACTTTGTTTTAAGCACACACACACCACATTCTTTCCAGGGTGTGGAGAACAGAACGAGGTGAGAAAACAAAACAACCCTTGGTACAAAGAACACCTGCTGGGGTGGGGACTGTGGCGGGGTACAGAGGGGAGTTGGTAAAGGATCCCAGTAGAGCAGCCTTTCCAAGGACACAGCTCAGCTCAGAGGTCAGAGGATACGGAGTATGGGAAACAAGCCCTGAGGCCCTGGGTGCTGCTGGGGCTTTGCCTGGGCACTCTGGAAGTAGTCCCAGGGGCCAGCACAGACACACCAAGAGCAGCAACAGGTTCCAGGCAAAAGGCTCGGTGACCAGGGAACTAAGGAGTTTTACAGCACACCACCACTCACAGAGCTGTCCCCTCAGCAACTATGCCTTCCAGCTATAGCCCCTCTCTCGGCAGACTGTGGTCAGGATGGCTTAAGCCCAAGGCAGTTGACGCTAGCCTGGATAATGAAAAGGGATGTAAGTGGGAGACAGAAGAGGTGGAGGGAGAGAAAAGAGAGCAAGTACCCTGTCCTTCCTCATCTTGGGCCTCTCTGGTACATGCTACCTCTGTCCCCCCTCTACATGCCCCCGTCTACTGAAAGTCCCCCCAACCTCCCAACAAAGGTTGGGCTCCCACTTTCCTTGTGTGGAGTGGAGTGGGATCCTCTCCCTAGTTAACTGTGGTAGAAGCTGCTCAACTTGGCTTCCGTGGCCTCGTGAGCTAATGTAAGAGGCTGCCCTCTCCAGTGGCCATCTGGAAAATGTTACCTGTGTTCTCGACCCCACTTAGCTCAGCTCGCTCGCTTCTGCTCCAGCACTCCTTCACGTCCATTTACACCCCCAGCTGCACACTGTCTGTCCTTCAGCATCAGGGAAGGGTTCATCCTGTACCCTGCTTCTCCTCCAGGGCTGTTTCCTGTCATAGACAACCCTCACTCTGACCCCAGCCTGGTAGCACTGACCTCTGACTTCCTGATGTGCTGGGTCAAGAACGAGCCTCTGGTCCTGCTCAGGTCACTCTGCATCCCCCTAAAGCTCCTCCCAAGGCACTGACTCCACTGCCCATAGCACTTTCAACACTCTCGGGCCTTCCTTCACTATCTCCTACTTCCCACCATACACCATCCTGGAAAAACAGCACAGCCTGAACGTACCCACTGCCAAGCAGTAGTTTAACCCTTCTGCTGCCTCCTATCACAAGGAAGCTCTCAGATGCGCTTTCTCCTACAGCACACGCAGCTAGCACAGGCCCTGATGGCACGGTATGCAGAGGAGTTCAACTGCAGCACTGGGTGGGGAGGAGGAGCAGGGCTGGCTGCTACTCAGGAAGCTCGACTTGATAATGAGCCATCTCAGAATGGGCACCCTTCTTTGTGACCCCTGTCACACACCCTTCCAGAAAGGCTCTATCTAAGAGCCATCCACAAGAATGGCCATTGTAAAAATCCTCCCCTTAATTTCTATTGAATGGACAACCTTTTAGTTGCTGCAAGTTTTGAGACTTTGGTTTTCTGAGATGGGGACTAATGTAGCCGAGACTAGGCTTGCACTTGCCATGTAGTTGAGGGAGGCCTTGTCCCTCATCCTCCTGCCGCCAGCATCCCCACAAGGTCTGAAGTTACAGGCATGCGATGTGCCACAATGCATGGCATTTTGTTTCTCAGACAGAGTCTTGCTACTTAGCCCAGAGGGTCTTTGAACACACACTGCCTGCATTTGTTTTCTGTTTGTTTGTTTTGGTGGTCTCTCAGTCTGTGCCATCAAGCCCAGTAAGACTAAAGTTCTATTGCTTTTACTTTGTTTTGTGTAGGAGAGGAATCTTCAGAGAGAGGAGCAGCTGTTCCTTCTGTAAGAGGAGAGTCTAACGGGCCCACAGTGCTCATTTATAGACTGCACACTCAGAATTCTTTTGAGAAAAGAAGCCCGAATCATGAGTCTATCATTTGAGTGTCAGCTCTATGACAGGAAGCAACTAGAGACTGTATTTTCACTGTCCTGCTACTAACAGATGAGCGAAGGTTAGCAAACCTGGCTATAACTGCCAACGCGTGAGGCAGTGACAGGGCCCACCTATTCAACTACCCAAGTACTGTCATGAGACACCGAGAGAGGACCCCAGACACACTTTAAACACGTAACGATGACATACCGGAATTCACTGACACCTCTAATCCCATGTCTTCTACAGCTGCTCGGAGTTCATCTGCACTAACTATTGAGGGATCGTAAAGAACTGTTCCAGTCCCTTCGGCCACAGAGACGGAGACTCGCTGCACGCCTTCCCGCTGGGACAGCACGCCTTCGATGGGCTGAACAGACGATGTACCGGAAATGCCAGTGATGCTGAGCACCGCAGTACTGCACGGGCCCTGCTCTTGGTGTCTCTGGGAGGAAGCAGGGGAGGGAGAGCTGAAAGACCCGCTCTCGGGCTCACTCCCCTCTACTCCATCAGGGAGAGAAACTTTAAAGCGCCCAGGTGGCAGTGCCTCAATGGCCTTCTGTAGGAGCAAGGGGGTGATACAAGAAGGGTCGTACTGAATCTGGGCAGCTTTGTTCTCCAAGGACACTTGAATACTTTGAACCCCTGGGAGTTGACCTATGTTTCCTTCGATATTCAGAACGCAGGACTTACAGTGCATCCCCTCTATTCTCAGTTGGAGGGTGGCCATGTGGCTCCCTTGGTGCCCTGGGGTCTCAGAGTTATTAGAATTCTGGTTAGGAGAAACTGCTGGTCTCTTTAGGTTAGTGCTTTCCAACTTGTCTATATCAATTGGTCCCAGCCTTAGCGGAGCTGTTCTGTTCTTGATGGAAGCTTCAAATCCCATATCACAGATATGGTCCCTGAGGTCTTCGGCTTGAATGAGGTAAGGCTGATATGTGACGACAGCCTCCTGGTTGCTGAGGGAGACTTTGATTCTCACGACCCCTTGTAGCTTCCGGATCTTGCCTTCAATGGAGCTGACACAAGACTGACAGGTCATGCCCTCGACCCGGAGCTTAACCACGGCCTCCTCGGCTGCGGAGGACCTGGATGGCCAAGAGGCAGCCTTTCCTTCTGCAGCACTGGCCTCAAAGCCCATATCCTCGATCTGAAGGCAAATCTGCTGCAGGTTCATGACTGATGGCACATGTTTGACAGTGGCGCTGCCTTGTTCCAGGGAAACCTTGATGCTCACAATGCCTTTCAGACTAGAGATCCTGTCCTCGATGGACTTGACACAAGAATGGCAAGTCATGCCCAGGATGCTAACCACGCTGGTGGTGGCTTGGGATAAGGAGAGGCTGTCCAGACCCCCTTCATAGCCAATATTGTCAAAGGCGAAGCTCTGCTTCGTTGCTTGCTCCCTGGGACGTGCAGGCATGGTAAGTTTAGATAAGATCTAAAAGAAAAGGAAGTAACAATTTTATCCTTAAAACCAAGTATTTTGGGTAGGGATACCACACCTGCATTGCTAGTTGCCTAAGGACCCACTGCCTGAGGAGATGTCGTGAGTGCCTCCCTCAGGCTCCTGATGACTGACTACAAGAATCTACAACTCTGCAGAAGGTCTGTTCCTGGGCTTAGGAATCCTACTTCACCTGTGTTGGGCTGGAACTACCCCTGAAACCGTGCCAGAACATCAACAGTAAATTGCCCAAAGACTGAAAGCTAAGCCCACACAGCTGATCAACCACCTGACAAGTTGTGGTAATGGGAAACAAAGCTGGAAAGGGCACTTGACAAAAGAGAGACACGATTTTCATACCAAGCAGCCCAGTGCTCCACATCTCGCACCAGGGGACAGCAGGGTGAGTCCACCAGGTCTTCTCCAGTTGGCACCATATCCCAACCCCTAGATCCAGCCTCGGTCCCACATCCAATGACCCAGCCTCATCTGGTCAGCCCTGTCTGTACTGCCACCAACCTCCAGGCTTTGGCCAGGACATATACCTGTGCAGCCGCCCAGAACCCTCCTCCTACCACCTGATTTCATCCCTCCTGCGCTATATCCAACTTCCAGGCCCAACCTGGACCCAGATATCTTGCACTGGGATTCACCCTGGTGATTGTACCAGCTGCTACCTTCCACATGCCTTCATCAGTCCCTAGATCTAGCCCAGGCCCAAATCTAGTTCTCCCTCTTGGTCTGGTCCCAACCCACCCCTAACCTCCAGGCTTGGACCAGAATACACATCTGTGCACCAGTCCACCCCTCTGGGGCCACCTGGCTTCATCCCACCCACATCATATTTACACTTCGTTGAACCCAACCCAACCATTCTGCGCTGTGTCCCAGCATGTTACATTCATATCAGACCCAGAACTAACAAAAGAAGTCCACCTGCACAGGTCTCATGACAAAAATACAAATCTGAAAAACCAATACAGTATTCCAGCCATCCCCAAGCCCACCAATCCTCCAGAAATGTTCTCCAATGAGAATTGCCTAGATCAACTCTAAGACACAGAATTTAAAAGAATAAGCATAAACTTCAAAGAATGTGAAGTTCACCCAAGTGACACACCTCTTCCAACAAGGCCACACCCCCTTACCTTCCCAAACAGTTCCACCAACTCCAGAACATGCATTCAAATATATAAGCCTATGGGGCGATGGGTCATTTTCATTTCAAGTCACCACAAAGATGGACTTGAAAAACTCAATATCCCAACCAGAAAACTCAAGGGAAAGCCTTACAAGTAGAATGGATCAAGTAGAAGATAGAATCAGGATTTGAAGATAAAGCAGAAGTCAAGACCTACCACACAAGTAAAGAAAATAAAAGAAAAATTAAAGCATGGGGGAAGGAACATGCAAGACAACTATGAAAAGACCAAACCTTCAGGATAGTCACAAATGAAGGAGAAGAATCTTGGGTCAATGGCATAGCCCAGATTTTCACAAAGATCATCGAAGAAAACTTCCCCAAACTAAGGAAAGACACACCCACTCATACAGATACAAGAAGTACATAGAACACTAAAGAGACAAGCCCAGGAAGTCACCACAGCATAATACTAAGTTTGCAAAACAAAGAAAGGACAAGAGGAAAACCACATGTCATATATTAAGGAAAACCCATCAGAATAAGAGCTGATTTCTCAATGCAATCTTTGAAAGCCAAGAACTGCCTAGGGCAATATATTACAAGTTCTAAAAGCCCACAGCTGCCAACCTAAACTACTGTACCAGCCAAACTGTCTGCCATACCTGAAGGATAAAGAAAAGCTTACCATGCTACAAACAGACTAAAAGAATTCACATCCAGCAGACCAACCCTACACAAAATAAGGAAACAGCTACTTAAGACAGGAGAGGGGAATAATCACAGCCCAGAGAGTGTAGGAAGAGAACAAATGAAGCTGTAATTACTGAAACACAAAGTTGAACAGAGAACACAAACAACATGACTTCAATAAACACACGGGTTCCAATAACTGCAAATATTAATAGTCTCAACTCTACAAACCAAAGAAACAAACTGACAAAAAGGACCAAGAAAAAAAAAATCCACCTTTTTGTTTTCTACAAGAAACTCAGCTTTAAAGACAGGTACAAACCTTAAAGTGAGAGGCTAGAAAAAATGTCCCAAGCAATGGGACCAGGAAGCAAGCAGGCGGCAATCCTATTATCTGACAAAATGGACACCAAACCAAAACTAATCAGAAGAAATGAAAATAAGAGAAAACTTCATTCTAATCAAGGGAACAATTAACCAAGAAGACATTACAACTCTAAACAATAGACACAACAGACTGATGAACTCAATTTCATAAAAACTGGACCACTGGATGTAAAGACACAGATTAAATGGAATCCATTAATAACAGATAATTCCAATACCCTACTTCAATAGTCAAAAAATAAACAGAGAGACATCAGAATTTATTCATACCATACATTAAATAGATTTTATAGATATCCATAGAATATTTCACGCAAACACCAAAGAACAAGAAAGCGTCCCTAAAATAGACCACATCCTGAGACACAAAACAAATCTTTACAAATTCAAAAAGACTAAAACCATCCCTTATAGCCTATCTGCCCACAATGCCACAATGCCATAAAATTTAGAAATTGACAGCAAACAAATTTCTAGTAAATCCACAAACTCATGGAGGTTAGATAACTTACTACTTACTTCTTATTTCTTACTACAAAACAAATTTCCTGAAACTAAATGAAAATGGACACAGCACAACACAACTCTGCAACAACTGAAAGCAGCCCTGTGAAGGACATTTACAACCCTTTATAGTCCTCAGTGCCTACATTAAAAGTCAGAGGAAGATGGGCCGGAGAGATGGCTCAGAGGTTAAGAGCACTGTGTGCCAGAATTCCTAGCAACCACATGGTGGCTCACAACCATCTATAATGAGATTTATATGAGGTCTGGTACCCTCTTCTGTCATGCAGGCAGAACACTATAAACCTAATAAATACATCTTTTTAAAAAAAATCAGAAGAAGCACAAATAAATGACTTAATCATGCAAAGGTGGAGCCACACTTTGGCTTCTCCAAGTCTAGGAGCAGCCCAAAGGTGTCTTCACGCCCCTACCCTGGAACATAAGAATCAGCCCCAGGTAGAATAGCAGAAGAAGTCACCCCAAAAAGGTGGCTTATGACATATGGCAGCCCAGTGTGATGAGGCTCACGACATTCTAGCCTTCTCATGTTCACAAAATCCAATCCCACCTCAAAGACCCTAATGTCTCCTTGCATCCATGTTCAACCCTCAACCCTACAACTTTACTCCCTAGCAGCTCCCCATCTTCACTAACTTCCTGTACTTTGATAGCAGAGCCTGTCCTATGCTCCTTTCAGCATATATGCGCTAGTTTGAATAAGAATAGCCCCCATAGGCTCATATATTTGAATGCCTGGCTACCAGGGAGTGATACTTGTGAGGGATTAGGAGGTGCGGCCTTGTTGGGGGAAGCATGTCACTAAGGGTGGGCTTTGGGGTTTCAAAAGTCCAAGACAGTCCCAATGTCTGTCTCTTCCTGATGCCTGTGGGTCCAGATGTAGAACTCTCCAACTACTTCTCCAGCACCACGTCTGCCTGCATGCCACCATATTCCCCACCATGATGAAAATGGACTAAAACCTCTGAAACTGTAAGCCAGCCCCAATTAAATTCTTTTCTTATAAGAGTTGGTTTAGTCATGGTGTCTCTTCGCAGCAATAGAACAGACTACGATAGAAGATGGTACCAAGACTGGGGTATTGCTGTAACAAACTGACCATGCTGTTTGTTGGCAGAATGTGGACTCTGGAACTTTGGATTAGGAAGAAAGTTTAAGTGGTGTTTAACAGGCCATACTAGTAGGGATGTGAAAGACCATGGTCCTGAGAGCAATGCAGATTATGAATATCCAGTTCAAGAGTTTCAGAGAATAGTATTAATAAGTGGCCTAGAGACCACCTTGTGATATTGGCAAAGAATGTGACTACTTTTTGCCCTTGTCCAAAAAATCTGCCTGAAGCTAAATTAAATAGTTTTGGGTTAATGGCTTTGGCAGAGGAGATTTCAAGACTGCCTAGTATTGACTGTTTCATGGCTATTGGTGTCTACTCTTATGCAGATCTATAAAAAAAAAAAAGAACAACTTGAGCAAGGAAAAACATAAATGTAAAGTTTGAAGAGAAAATGAGCATCAGGGAGAGTAAGGGAATTAAGTCCCTTGCTCAGGGTGACAGAAAAAAGTTTCCAGAAAAGCCCAACAATAAATGGAATAAAAGGAAGTGGTGACCCTAGGGCAAGACCCCACCGAATATGCTTCCAACTTATGGAAAAGAATTAAAGAAAAGGGGCTGGAGAGATGGCTCAGAGGTTAAGAGCACTGACTGCTCTTCCAGAGGTCCTGAGTTCAATTCCCAGCAACCACATGGTGGCTCACAACCATCTGTAATGAAATCTGGCGCCCTCTTCGGGTGTGTGGGAAGCAGAATGTTATACACATAATAAAAAAAAATAAAAATAAAAACAAACAAAAAAGAATTAAAGAAAAGCTTAAGTACTCAAGGAAAGTATCAAAAACAGAAATCTGGTGCAAATGTAATTGAACAAGGAGGCTATGTCCCAGCCCTAGCAAGAAGCAGGACTTGTCAGCTTTGGTCGTGTGGCTCTTGCAGAGTCATGGATATGAGAAAGGGGTCACGGAATCTTCCTCCACAGCTAAGGAAAGCTGCTTAGACCGGGGGGGGGGGGTGTCCCTGCGTGGAGGCCCAGAGAGCCCACTGTGAGAAGCTGTGAAGGTGAAGCCTGGATTGCCTTAGAAACTCCAAGATGCCGGAGATGGTAGTTATGGGATTACCTGCCAAGGAAAGCTGCAGACTAGGTGTGGACCCGGCCCAAGGGAGAGAAGTATGCGCAGTCAACAAAGCAGAGTTGGAGATGTGAAGAGCATTTGGCGTGAGACAGGGAGATGCAGAGTTTGGAGTTTGCCCAGCTGGTTTTCAGACTTACTTTGTCCAGTATCTCTTCATATGATCCCTTTTCTCCCTCTTGAAATCGTAACGTATATTCTGTCTAACGGTACATTAGAAGTATATGATCTGCTTTTTAATTTTGGTTTTACAGGGGGTTACAGTTAAGAGATTACCATGAGTCTCAGAAGAAATTTTGAACTTTGGACTTTCAAACAGTATTGAAATTGTGATAGATTATAAGAACTTTTGAAGTTGGAGTGAATTCATTTTTGCAATATAATATGTCTACAAGCCTATAGAGGCCAAGGGGTATGTGCTGGTTTGAGTAAGTATGGCCCCCATAGGTTCATATATTTGAATACTTGATCATTAGGGAATGGCACGACTTGAGAGGGATTAGGAGGTGTGGCCTTGTTGGAGTAGGTGTGGCTTTTTAGGAGGAAGGTTATTACTGAAGGTAAGATTTGGGACTTCAAAAGTCCAAGCCAGTTCCAGTCCAGTGTCTCTTTATACCTGCTACCTGTGGACCCAGATATAGAACCCTCAGCTACTTTTCCAGCACCATGTCTGCCTGCATGTTGCCAAGCTCCCCACCATGATGATAATGGACTAAACCTCTAAAACTGTAAGCAAGCCCCAGATAAATTAGTTTTCTTATAAGAGTTGGCCTAGTCCTGGTGTCTCTTTACAGCAAAAGAACACTGACTAAGGCAATTAGATAAACAATACCTAATGCCCCTGACTAGTTCTTAGTGTTCCTTCAGGAGTACAAAAGAGCCGGTAATGCTATTATAAAACCTATAGCTCCAAGCCAGGTGGTGGTGGAGCATGCCTTTATTCCCAACACCTGGAAGGCAGAGGCAGGCTGATCTCTGTGAGTTCAAGGCTAATTGGGTCTAGAGAGCAAGTTCCAAGACAGTCAGGGCTATAAAGAGAAAACCTGTCATACATACACACATACACACACACACACATATACACACACACACACACACACAAACGAGTACCCATAGCTCCAAACACACAAAGCCACATGCTATAATAGCGTATCACTCATACTCCTTACACACCCTCACTACAGCTCTCCTGCTGGCTAAAGATACCATAATCAACCTACACACAGACTCCAAATACACATACAATATGATATACTCTGATGCGGCCATCTGGTGGGAACAAGCTTCCTCACCCAATATAACACTCTAACTCAAAATGGCACTTTTATACACAAATTCTTACAAGCAGCCTGGAAGCCACAACTGGACACTATCATTCACTTCAGGGGACATCAGTCAAATTCTCAATGACTCCGCACCATTAATAGTTAGGCTGAGAAATATGCTAAACAAGCCCCCACATGACCATCCTTCCAAAACTAACACTCTTTCCCCTATTACTACAGTAGAGCCAAACAAAATTACTTCTCAAGATGGCTACTGGGATGAGTCATGGTGCAATCAGAGTCAACTGTTACCTGAAGTTTTCAAACAAAAAAAGCTTTTCAGCTCTGCATAATCTCTTCCACCCAGGAGCTCCAGCCCTTACTCAGTTCCTGCGAACATGGGATTACCTGTCCCCACAGGACAAACAACTGTGACAATAGGTCTCCTCTGTTTGCAAAAACCAGTCAAACCACTACCCCAACTCTTTCCAACACATCAGGCAGGCTAGTCTCGCCCAGCTTCTGGCTGAAAGGTAGAAGATTTAACTCAAATGCCTCTGTCTAGAAAGTACGGATTATCTTCCAGTCCTACTAGACACCTTTATGGGATGAATTGAAGCCTTTCTCATCGCCAACAAAAACGACACTGCAATTCCAAAAGTCACCACTCACAAACATAACAACACTCAGCTTTGGCCTCTCTTGTACTCCATCATAGACAGTGGCTTCAAATTTACCTCCAGATGATGTCTAACCTCATTCTTTAGTGGCAAATGGGACCTACACATTCCATACTATTCCCAATCCTCTGGCAAAGTGGAACACATGAACTGTATACAGAGTCTCTAACCAAACTATCCATACACTTGCATTTAGAGTGGACCATACTTCTCCCTCTGGTCCTCAAAGGTCTGTTCCTTCCAATGTAAGCCCAGAAACCCAAGTGCCTTTCAACTTTTAGAAGGCAGGTCCCTTGTAAACCCAGAATTGTCATCTCTCTCCAATCAAATGCTTACCTTCCCTGCTCCACCTTCCTCTCCTACAACAACTCAGACAAAGCCTTTGAACCAACATGGACCAAACATTCCCACACCCGCTACTTAACCTAAACCTACATCTTGAGGCTAGATAATGGTTTATCTCAGAACTCCACACATCCCAAACACCCTATGACAAAAATGGAATGGGCAACTCAAAGTCATATATACTCACTACTTCCATAGCAGCTCAACTCCAAGGGATCCCTGCCTGGAAATCAGGAAGAACACAGGGCTGTCCACTATCTCAACTCCTTGTCTATATTGTGCTCAAAGCACTAGCTGGAGCAATAAGGCATGAAAAGAAAATTAAAATACCAAAAATGTAAGTCAAAATATCCTTCTGCATAGATGATATGGCATATACAAGAAACCCCAAGAATTCCACCAAAAACCTTCTAGAAAATATAAGAATTTCAGTGAAATAGCAGGATACAAAATTATCTTACAAAAACCAGTAGTCTTGGGGCTGGAGAGATGGCTCAGTGGTTAAGAGCATTGCCTGCTCTTCCAAAGGTCCTGAGTTCAATTCCCAGCAACCACATGGTGGCTCACAACCATCTGTAATGAGGTCCGGTGCCCTCTTCTGGCCTGCAGACATACACAGACAGAATATTGTATACATANAAAAAAAAAAAAAAAAAAACAGTAGTCTTTCTACAAACCAACATCCACACCGAGAAAGAGATCATGGAAACACTCCCATTTACAATAGCATCAATAATGATAAAGTATCTTTAAATAAGCTTAACAAAGGAAGAAAGACATCTATAATAAAAACTTTAAATCTTAGAAGATGGAAAATGCTAAAAAATGGAAAGACACTCCTTGGCCATGGATTACAATCAACATTATGAAAACAGCACAAAAAAAAAACCCACATACACACAAAACAAATGAAAACAGCACAGCTACAAACAAAATCCCCACTTCATTCCAAACAGAAACAGAAAAAACTATCCTAAAACTCATAGGGAACCACAAAAGATCCCCATAGCCAAAACAGCCCTGAACAAAAACAGCAATGCCAGAGGGATTACAATTCCAGACTTCAAAATATATTACAGAGCCATAATCATAAAAATAATATGGTTTTGGCAGAAAATTTGAGATTTCACCTTACCCTAGTCAGAATGGCAAAGATCAACTAAACAACCCACAGCAAATGTGGGACAGGATGTGGAGAAAGGGAACCCTCGTGCACTGTTGATGGGATTGAAAATCAGTACAGTCGCTTTCAAAATCACTGTGGAAAACTATCAGAAGCTGAAGATAAATCTACCAGGTGGCCCAGTTATACCATTCCCTGGCAAATGTCCAGAGGCTGGAACTCTTATTCCACAAATACTCGCTCAGTCATTTTGACTGCTACTCTGTCTGTCCACAGGAGCTAGGAGATGGAAACTACTTAAATGTTCTCCAACTGTTTGATGAAAAGTTAAGATGTGGTACATACACACAATGGAATGCTGAAGAGAAGACAGAAATCGTGAACTTGGCACGCATATGAATGGAACTAGAAAAGATCATATTGACAGAGGTAACCCAGACCAGAAAGACAAACACACGTGTTCTCTATCGTCAGAGGCTCCACCTCACATCTCTCATCAGTTCCACATCTTCAGATGTGAGTCCATAGCCTGGAGTAACTACAGAAACCAGTGACAGACAATACACAGTCCTCAGCCGCTCCTAGACAGGTGGGTTTTCCACAACAGGCATTTAGGAGACAAAGCTTTTCAAACAAGAGTTATGAAACACTTGACCATAGAGAGCCATCACCTGCATTCTTCTGTTGCGGTACTGAATGGACCTCCTGGGGCCTCCCCTGTGAGTGAGTGTCCTACCACCAAGCCACACCGTGGCTTGAACAATCTGTTGACAGTTATGCAGTGTTTGGATGGCTTTTAGTGTAGATACATAGTGTGTATATGCTCTTAAGTCCATTCTTTGATGCAGTGTTTGGAGAGAAGAAAAATGAACCCCTTACTGAGTTTTATATTTAAAATCAAGGCAGGTTTAGGTTGAAAGGTCTGTCAAACAATCCTAGATTTAGACAGAGTCCAGGGTTGAAACTGAGTGTCCAGGACCAGACAGACTTGTGGAAGCCATTGTTCCATCTCATTCCACCCAATGAGAATATCTCCTTGAGAACATTTGGGAACTTTAGCTGCAGACCTTACATCAGTTTGAGGAAGAATGTCTGCTAGCCCCTGAAAGAATCTTTTATGGTTTGTTTTTCTGTTGTCTGAAACAAGATGTCCTGTAGCTCAGAAGCATGGTTACCCTGGGCAGGTTATAGACGTGGTACTTTGCTCAGCCTCTCCTCGGAGCTCTCTGGCTATCAGACTCAAAAGGATGGACGATGAAAACGATGGCCAGACCCACAGCAGCTAACACAGGGCTAGGGGTGTGGCTCAGCAGTAAAGCGAGTACTCAGCATCGAGGATGGAAAGGGAGGAGAGAAGAGGAGGAGAGTCTGATCTCATCCAGATCATCCCAGGCATACAGATGAACAGCTGTCAATCTCTGATGTGGAAGAATGGATGTCTCTACGTTAAACACCACAAGCACACGGAGATACATACACATACACCTATTCTTTAGTACTTACTCTTTGAGGTTATCTTCAAGTATTAGAAAATAATGTTTTAAATTTATATTTTGAAACTTTTACAGCTTTAATTTAAAAGACAAGTGTTACTTTGTGTGTGTGTGCTATTTTATGTATACATGTATAGAGAGAGTGTACATGCATACATGTACATATATATACAGCATGCATCCCTAGGCATGAAGAGGTCACTGAAATTCAAGGGTCTTCCTCTACTGTCCTCTACCTTATTCTTTCACTGAACCTGGAGCTTGCCTCCCAGCAGGCTGTCCAAGGAGGCCCCAGGCTTGGCCTGTCCTCACCCCAGTGCTGGGGTTATAGTGCACATCTATACCCAGCTTTACATGGGCGCCCAGAATCCAAGCTTAGGTCCTTCTGCTAGCACAGTAAGTACGTTAGTCACTAAACTACCTCCCTAGCCAAAGTGAGTAAAACTGAAAAATAAAATTAACATATATATAATATTATAATGTTATGTTATATGTTGATTATAATGTATATTATAATGTTGATAATAATACTATCTATTCACAAAATAAAAATTCTAACCCAGTGGTAGCCTCTCCAAGTGGCTCGGTGGGGTCAGGGGCAGACAGACACAGGGCTCCACGCTGTCACCTACAGCAGCCTGAGAAATCCACTTAACCTCTTAGGTACCTAGAGGCAGGCAAAGCCAGATCCTTGGCCATAGTGCAAAGGAGAAGTCTCGTATGAGCCAGCGGAGCAGCAGAGTTAGGGTATAAAGCACAGAGACTCTCTCTCTCTCGTGGAAAGAGTAAGGCCTGGGGTGTGGGCTCCTCAGAGCAGGCCAGTGACGGGTCTCAGCATTAGCCATACACACGACTTCTCTCAAGTCACATCGCAAAGGGCTACCAGTAGCCTTTCCTCTTCTTTTTCTCTTTTAAAAATTAAAACAAATCAAAACAAAACCATTCGTGTGTAGGCCAGAATCTGGGGGTCACTGATTTGGACAAACTGGCTAGGTCAGAAGACCCCAGATCCTCCAGTCTCTGACTCCCCAGCACTGGAATTCCAGACGCAGGCCATGTACCCAGTTTTTACGGGGATGCTGGGGTCTAACTGAGGTCCTCACACTGGCATGACAAGCACTTTACCAGCCAAGACTATTTCCCAGCACCATCCTTTTCTTTCTAATAAATGAAATTATGGAGTGATTTTAGAGGTGCACTAGATGGATTACAATCTGATTTTTTAAAAAAAAATAGGACTGTACAAAGGGGTTAGACAAGTTCTTACTATAAGGGGTTTCTGATGAAATTTCTAGAAAACTGAAGGTTTTCAGCTGAGAAGGGATAAAGGCCTTAAGCAAACGTCAATCGTGCTAGAATCAGAGGCTTTGAACCAGACCCCAGGAAGGGCCGCGACTCTTCCCACGCGACATTATCTTCCCTTCCTATCCTGCCTCACCGCTTCCTCCTACACAGCTCACGTCAGCCATTTCACGGAATCCCACTGCTTCTCGCTGTTTCCACTGTAACAACTGCTCCAACGGACACACCTCTTTTCTGCTTTGGAACGTGTATTTTCTCCAGTAACACCCCACTTAAGGGAAAGTGGTTTTTCCTGCCAAACAACCAAGGCTTAATTGACAGGCTAGTCACTATCAAGTAACTGTAAAAGTCTTATATTTAAAAAAGAAAAGTTGAATAAAGTAATATCATTGAAAACCACAAGGTGGGGCTGGAAAGACGGTTTGGTGGTTAAGAGTGTGCTGTGCTCTTCCAGAAGGCTGGAGTTCCATTCCCAGCGCCCATGCCTAGGGGCTGGATTTCACAACTGCCTATAATGCCAGCTCCAGAGCATCTGATGCCCTCTTCTGTCCTCGGCGGGTACCTGCATGCATTGCACATACCTACACAGATACACATTTTATTAAAAATAAAACCAAGCAATATGATTATGTAAAAGGGCTACATGGAAGATGTAAAACACATTACCAACTCACTGGAGAGAATGCCAACATCGACTTTAACTGACATATTTACACCACATGATAGAAATCAATAGACTCGGGGTTATTTTTTGTTGCTACACTGTTAAATGATCATCCTATTTGATGAAATAATGTATTTTATTATTATAACAACTATACTACATAATGCACTAGTTCCCAACCTTCCCAATGCTATGACCCTTTAATACAGCTCTTCAAGTTGTGGTGACCCCAACCATAAAATTATTTTTGTTGCTACTTCAAAACTGTAATTTTGCTACTGTTATGAATCATAACGTAAATATCTGTGTTTTCTGTGGTCTTTGAAGGTCGTGAAACACAGGTTGATAACCGCTGCTATAGTGGCAAAGAAATGTAGTTTTTTCTACACCGAATCATAGGTAGGGCCAGCTTCGTATAAAACAGACTTACATCTTTAAAACCTTCACCGTGAGCTGGGTGGTGGTGGCTCACGCCTTTAATCCCAGCACAGGGAGGCAAACGCAAAGTGGAGCTCTGTGAGTTCGAGGCCAGTGGTCTACAGAGTGAGTTCCAAAACAGCCAGGGCCGTTACACAGAGAAACCCTGTCTTGAAAACAAAACCAAAACCAACCAAACAAACAAACAAAAACCCTTCACTGTGAATCTAGTATGTTTATAGCAACATTACCGAATAAATGCATGAAGGGAACTCACCACTACAACAGTCTTCAGAAAAGGAAATGCACGTGGTTTACAAAGCCATTTTAAAAGTAGTAAGTATGAAGGTATTAAGATAAACCATTTCCCACCAACAGGCTGGCATTTTAAAGTTCAGCGATACCGTAAGCAAGCGCATAGAGAACAATGCACAACCACTGCTTACAGAAAGGTAAGCACGCAACTTTCTGGGAAGCAGTTATCAAATAGGCAAAAATTATCAAAATGTTAAGTGCTCAATGCTTCTGTCCTAAATCCCAGAACATTTCCTCTGAAACTCGGAGGATTTCATTATATGGATATAAAATTAGATGAGAATGATCACTGTCATATTTAAATGTTAAAATTTAGAAGCCAACTAAAAACTCTGTAGACAATTAGCTACATACAGCCCACCCACAGAAAGCTGTGTTGTGACTGTAAAACAGGCAAATGTATATAAAAAGACATCGACAGTTGGTAAAAGTGAGGAGCCACAGAAGAGCGCCAGGTGCGGTGTTAGCCCTCAACCCCAGCACTTCCCACAGAGAAGCAAGAAGACTCTAGGCTCCAGGCTAGCCTGGACTATGGAAAGAAAACCCCAATCTAACTACCTCTCACCAAGAACAAAATTCTGAATCCCATTTTCCAAAAGTATAAGGAATGTGAGTTCAGCTCAGTAGTAGACTATCCCGGGAGTGTAGCTCAGGGGTGCAAGCCTACTATGCATGCATGCATACTGTGCTTGAGGATCGGGTTCCACCATCAACACAGCAAATATTAATCAACTGATGGCAAATCCATAACCTAACACCCTTGTAGCCATCACCTGTTCACTCCTCTGTCAGTCCTACATGCTCTAATATAAAGTCAGGCACAAGCCACTCATCTCTTCATCCATTAGAAGCTTGCTGCTGAGACCTAGGCGACCAAATACAGGATAAAAAAACAAAATCATCAGTCTACCACCAAATGGGGTGGGGGTGGGGGGGGTTAACTCACTGACAAGATGTGTGCATGAGACATGAGGGCCTGGGTCAATCCCCCCCAACACAACAAAAACTCTGGCAGCTCATCATGACCTGGGAGATAAATGGGGTCATCCGTGTTGTTTCTAGGAAAAAGGAGACTTCTCGACATACTTAAGTCCCCAGTAAACCCCAACCACTCCCACTCCGCAGTTACAGTAGAGGCATCAAGGAGAGGCAAGACAATGGACAGATGGATGGATACTCCTTCTTCCGGCCCTCTCCTAAGCTTAGACCTCTGCTCACTGAAGACAAGTTCCTAGGGTGGTGGGGAAAATGTACTCAGCAAAAAAGCTGCTTATTCCAATGTTTTAGAAAAAAGGGAAATTTCCCCTTCCTGTTCAAAGCACAAATAAATCAGAGTAATGATTTAATTCTAAATTGAATAGAAATGTATGCTATGTTGTATAAGACACACAAGATTCAAACAAGAAAATTCATTAATCTAAAAAGCAATTTTAAATCTTTTTAATTACATTGCGTATGTGTGTATGTTGTGTGTGTGTGTGTTTGAAGGGCATGAACATCCTATGACTTGTGTGAAGCGCATGAGCATGTTACGACACACGTGTGGAAGTCAAGAGACAACTTTCGGGAGTTGGTCCTCGTCTTTCGTTATGTGGGACGTGGAGACTGCACTAGGGTTGCAGGTCTTGACAGCAGGAGCCTTTCCCTGCTGAGCCATCTCACCGGCCCAAAAACAAATCTGAAATGCTTCCCTCAGGGCAGCTTCTGGTGTCTTGTGAACCAAGTGCCACCTAAGACTTACCCTTCCCATTCACCAGGAATCAGTAGCTCTCTACTGCTCCATACTTTCACGCCTGTCTCACCAGATATGCGAAACAGTGTTTTGATGTTATTGGAAAAGCAAGGGCTTGTCATCAGACCTAAGATTAACTCCTTCGGGAACTTATTACCTAGTCAATCAATCTGAGCTTCTGTGGCTGTTACAGACAAGGCTACCTCTTCAGGTAATGATTAAAGTAAGTGACAATTAACTCAGTCTTACTCAATCGGCAAAAAACACACAGCTCAAGAACCACACGTTCTATATAAAAGCCTAGTTTTCTGTTTGTCGTCCTCCAGAAAGTGGATGCAGACGGGATCACAGTCGTATGAGGCGGGATTCCCTCACCCGGCTTTGAAATGAGAAATATGATGCTGAGCCTCCAAGACTCCGGGTCCAATAGCCTAGAATGAAACGAGGAGTCCCTACTAAGGTTTCTTCACCAGCTTCTCTTCAGAGGGGGCTGCTGCCCTAGTCAGATTCCGGGGAATCCCACAGCCTAAGAGATTAGCACAGCCCAAACCTCGGAGGCTGAGTTTACAAAGTCTGGGAAGTCTGAAGCATTTTTCCCAAGAAAATGTTTACTATTCTTCTGCCCTAAACACTTAGCTAAAGATATAGATAGATGTCGGCTACGAGTCACATACACCAGCAACATAGGATGTGTCTTCTTAATAAACGCTTTGTTATTCCCTAGGCTTCTAAAAGCTTCAACAGTTTGCCTGCCTGGTTAATGTCATTTAAAGAGCTACAAAATGAGAACGGAACAGTGACTCTCTGGAAGCAAAGTGCCTGGAATCCCCTGAGAACGGCGTTCATGTCTGGCCTGCCTGAGACCTACTCAAACTAGCCGATTTTACACATCCCTGGCCAGGAAGAAACTTGGAAAGAGTCTCTTGGAATTGTCTACAGATTCATCAAAAAATAAAAGGCAATTAAAAATTGGGGGGAGGCCGGGCGATGGTGGCGCACGCCTTTAATCCCAGCACTCGGGAGGCAGAGGCAGGCGGATATCTGTGAGTTCGAAACCAGCCTGGTCTACAGAGCTAGTTCCAGGACAGGCTCCAAAGCTACAGAGAAACCCTGTCTCAAAAAAAAAAAAAAAATTGGGGGGCAGGGGATTATCCTGGGGATTCAACCATGATCTACACCTACTAAGCTTCATCTCTAGTCTTTAAAAAAAAAAAAAAAAGATTTTAAATTTTTAAAAATAAATATTTCAGAGTATCCTGACTAAAGAGATGAAAGCAAATAAAGAATCCTAAATAAAACTGTTTCTGTTATCAATATTCAAGTAGGTCCTTAGCATTCAACAATCTCTCTCTCTCTTTCTCTCTCTCTCTTTCTCTCTCTCTTTCTTTCTCTTTCTTTCTCTCTCTCTCTCTCTCTCTCTCTCTCTCTCTCTCTCTCTCTCTCTCTCTCTCTCTCTCACACACACACACATACCACACATTAAGCCACACAATTTGGTTTGGGGATTTTCACATGAGCACCAGCACAGGCTTGGTGGTAGCAAGCACTTGTAATCCTAGCACTTGGGACACTGAGGCAGAAGGATTGCTGTAAGTTCTGGGGTTATATAGTAAGGTTTTGGCCAGTCTGGGCTACAGAGTAAGATTCTGTATAAAATCTAAACAAACAACAACAAAATGAACAGCAGAAAAACTCCTAAAAGAGGGCAAGTATTTAATGAAGACTTCTCTTTGTCTCTAACTAGTAGGATGCCTTCAAAATGTAGGCCCCAGCCATGACAAGCTTAATAGAGGCCGGAGTCTCAGAAGTTTACCCTAAGGTAATACCTGATTCCAAGAAAGATCACAAACTGAGACCATCCTGGCACCACCCAGGAACAGACCATCCAAAGGAAATTCCTAACGTTCCAACCATTGCAGATAGGATAACCTGACAGCCCACACCCATCGCTTTTCACCTAGATAACCCCTAGACAAATAACTGCCAATCAGGGGTCTTGAACCTTAGAAATCCCTCACCCCCACCTTGCCACTATAGAATCCCAACCCTAACTGAGCTCGGGGCTCTCCGATCATTTCAATACACTGAACAAACAGAGAGTCCTCCGAGTTTGTAAATTTGTATAAGAATAAAGGCTCTTTGTTTTTACATACAGGACTCGATCCCCTAGTTAGTTTTGGGGGGGGGGGACTCCGTGATCTGGGCGTGACACAAAATGACTTTCCCCCTACCTGATATTCAAGGAAAAAAATCCCACACAGACCATTAGGAGACGCCACTAAGACCGTCGCTCTTAAATAACCCTGTACACACTCCCTGCCCCCAGTAAAAATGACTTTTGGCCTAACAAAACTTCCATGTATTTGCTTAAGAAAAGCAGCTTCCCTCTGAAGCCACGTTTTTAAAGTATTTTATCTGAGTTGAGATCAGCAAAATAAGAACGAAGTACGGGACTGAGCACTTGTGTGGCAGGCTCATCACAAATGACAAATAAACAGGAGTAAAGGAAGGCCCGTTTGTCTAGCTGGTAGTTTGGGAAGCTTGTACTTCACCAAATTTTCTGAAAATATAAAGCAACAAGACCCAAATTTCACACTCCCACCTTGACCCCAACCCCGCAGACTTGACTCCTGTCAGTATGTCACTTGTATATACATACACACACACACACACACACACACACTCACAGGGCCAAGCCTCTCCCCATAGGAGACCTGGAGCTACCTCCTGCTGCAAACTTAGCCCCAGTCTGGGGAGCCTCTCAACCTATCTTCCCGTGGACCAACCTGGGAACTCCTTTCCAGGGTTCGAGTTAAAACGCTGCCTTCTTCCTCTGGCTGGGAAGAGTCTTTCTCCTCTGAAGAGGCCAGTCTGGCCAAGCCCCCGGCCCCAGAGCTCCTCCTGAAAGAGCACCTCTTGTGCATGGACAGCAATGTCACCTGCGGGTTACTCAGAGTAGCCAGGAAGGATTGCTCCGGGTTCAGGTGCGCCTTGCCCTTAGCCTTCTCCATAGCCAGGTCCATCGTCACTCCTTCCCTTCCCACTAGAGCAGTTGGGCTTCAACGCGCTTCTGGTGGTGTGAGGAAAATGCTTTCAAAAGGTCTTGCTCAATCACTGGGACAGGCGGCCTTCCCAGCAGGGCAAATTGCAGGCAGGGAGAGGCAGTCTTCAGTCTGCAGCCAGCTCAGGAACTTGCACACACCACACACCGTCGCCGGGTGCCTGTTTGCTTTGTTTATCTCCACTCAACCCAATTGGCAGTCTCTCATTCAGCACAGGTGTGGGGTACTGTGGGCCCCGGGAACAAAATCCACATACACCCAAGCCAGGAGCCCAGCACCTAACCTCCCAAAGCCAGGCACGGCTTCCTTTTAACCACCTGTACTCCTAGAAACCTGGCGAGAGACAGAAGTGATGAGGCACTTCCTCGTAGTGCCAAGCTGCAAGCGTTTTCCTGGAATAGTTTCAGACGCCTCGTCCAGCTCCAGCACTGGCAGAGGGAGGTCTACTGGGTAAGCGAAGTATTTCCCAGACAACAGGACTTGCATTCCCAAATAAGCACTAGGAAGCTCCATGCTTCCTGCAGCTTTGCGGTCCCTCGACTTCAGTAAGAACTGACTGCGCAAACGCACGGCTAGCAAGGCTCACTCAGCCTTTATATTGGCACAATCGGCAGGAACTAATCCATAACTCAGCCTTCTCAGGCTACCTGCTGCTCCACCTGAAGATCACCAGGCAGTGTGGAAATCCAGGCAGTTGCCCTCGGTCAGGCAGGGCAGTCTCCTTTCCCGTCCCCCACCTGACCCACTAAGGAAGGTGACTTCAGGCCTTCTGGGAAGAAAATTCAGACAGACACTGGCCACATCTACTGTTGGTGTGTGGAAGGTACACAGGGCAGAGTGAACGGAATCGGTGTGTACATCATTCACTCTGGGAGCAATCATTTCTGCATTACTCCCTCCCCACAGCTGAGCACACCACGTTTAGCTCACTGAAACATGTATGTAGAATCCGTGTCCTTTTGTAGCCACACTACGACATCTCTCTCTACCTGAAAATGACCTCAAGAACTCTGGACCAAGAGATCTGTCCTTGAGTGAGTGGTGTCAAGGATAGGGCTCAAGTGGAGCCACCTAGCATGCTCCACCCTGGGTTCCAGTTCCAGTACTACAACCAACTAACCAACCCAACAATCAGCACAACAACCAACCAACCAACCCAACAACCAGCCAAACCAACAATCAGCCCAACAACCAACCAACCAACCTAGCAACTAGCCCAACAACCAACCAACCCAACAACCATTTAGGTGTGCCTAAATATCTGGGGCTTTGTTTTACTTTTTGTTTCAGTGGCACTGAGATAGAACCCCAGGACCTCCTGCATGATGGGCAAGCACACCTAGAAGAATTTCTAAGCATAAATTGTAATACATTTGTGATATGGAAATACAGTTGTTAGAACATGAAGACAGAGGAAGGGGGCATTACAGAACTTACAGGCACAGGCCACTTTCTTGAGCCAGAAGATCTAGTCCAAACTGTTCTTTTTTCATCTTTCCCTCACATCTGACCCCAGTCCTCTCTCTCAATCCCACCTCCCAAACTACTCTGATTTAGCCTTCCTCTCTTTCAAATTGCCCCTGTCCCCTATTGAAATTCCAGCGGCACCGAGGTCAACACTATCTGTGCTTGTAATTCCTGTTAGGGAAATTCAACTGTCAAGAACACTTGGAGAGACAGAAGAAACTCTTTCATTACAAGAGGCTGCAACCCAAGCTCACACTGTGAAAAGGTCCTGCAACTTTTGTAGGTCTGGTAAGAGGGGCGGTCTGAGTCCCGTGTCCACCAAAAGGAATTTTCATCAGGCACGATTACAGGAGCAGACATTTTTGTACAAAGATGTTTTGCAGGCAGCAATAAAAGAAAGTAAACATTTGCTAGAGTTATGGACCTTCAATGTGGCCAAATGAGAGAGAAGGACAAAGGGAATGGGCCAATGCATCTTCCCAATGTGGCTACATTAAATAAAACTCCTTTTTCTGATTTTCACTTTTAATTTGGCTCTTTTAATTGACCTCTTGAGAGCAGGTAGCCAGACCTGACTTAGGGCATAGGCTGGGACCCCAACCCCTACCACGCATCTCCCACCCTGAGTTCAATAACAGTAGTAGTAATTAAAGCATACAGACTTTGGCAGATAAAAGGATATCTTTTTTAGCAAATAGGATCTGCATGTGACCTTTACCAAGATAGCTGTTGTACTTAATCTTCCAGGCAGTATTTATTTTTCCCAGCAAAAGGAGTAGAGGTCTCAACCAGCAGGCAGAAATCAGTACACTTCAGTAAAGCCAACTTATTTTACTTCTACATAACCCTCTGGTTACTAGGCAACGATTTCGATGAAGCGATTATATTATAGAGTAATAATATAATTATAGAGGTATTCTCATCATCTCCTGTTCATTATCTTTCCTAGGAGTCAACCGTCCTTTGTCCACCGACTCTGCGCGCTGATTTTCCACTCTTGCTTCTATTGCTTCATAGGTGCTCAATTCTGAGAAATGGCTGAGCTCTAGATCGATGGTAATGAACAAAGTCAGGTGCTAGGTAAGTCTGTTTAAATATATTTAAATAATTGAGTTGAGCTGTATGCACACAGCAGGGAATGCTTTTTAATCAGAATTCTTTAGATGTTTTGGTCCTGTTTTTCTTTTAGATGGGTCTTACCATAGCCCCAGTTGGTCTTAAACTTACCACATAGACCATCCTGGCAATCCTTCTGCCTCTGCTTTCTGAGTGCCAGTATTATAGGCATGTTCAACCATGCCTAGAAGTTCTACCTAGAAATTGCTTTTCTGTCCCCTTTACACAAACCCAAGGGCAAGCTCCATTATCCTCTCATTCATTCCTTCTAGAACAGCAGGACTCCAAAGTGTCACCTCGCACTCATGTATTTTGACTCCCACATGTGCAAATTTTGCTGTGTCCTAAAACAAAATTCTCACACACACACACACACACACACACACACACACACACACACATTTATATACACACTCCCTTTGCTGTCCCAAACATCCATTTTGCAAGCTGAGAAGCCTGGGCCCCAAAGGCAGATGGGCAGCTCAAGTTTCCATGAGCCCCTAGGACAAAAGCGCCCTGTTCGGGGGAGGGACATCTGGCACAGCAAACATTTCACCACTCAAAAAGATTACCAGCTCGACCCAGGAGCTTTCACTAGAAGGGCCTTCAAGAAAGACCCTGGGGCGGGCCAGGCCAGCCCTCTGAGGCACAAGAAGAGTCTCAGATTCTGTGACAAGACAGGACGGCAGAATCTGACACTAAGCTGCATGCTGGACACACAGAGGCCTGGAAGTTTCCCACACTGGGAATATGGTTCTCAAACACCACATTCCCCCCCACAGCTAAGGGCCCACTGCTCATTGATCCTTCGAGCCAGAACACAGACCGGTCAGACTGAAAGGCAAATGTTAAGTGTGCACACAGCATAAGACCCCAAAACCTTGGTCTAGCCCTGTAAGTCATGCCTGACCCTCTCATCCATGTACCCTCTCAAACTTGCCAGATCTAGCTGGGGTCCCACATCCAGTGTCCCAGCCTAGTCTGGCCACCTCTGCCTGCATCACCACCAACTTCCAGGTTTCTGTCATGACCCGCTCTGCCTATCCCACAACTCACAAGTTCACCCCATACCACACAAAACCTCTGCACCAGCCATGTCTGACCCCACACACAGGCTGGAACTGGGGCATGCGCACTACCACTAACCCAGTTCCATCTGTCCACCCGACTTCATCCCACCTGACCATTTCCAACCTCTCGGCCAACATGCTTGCATGTGTGCTCTCTTCTGTCCATATCGACACAGAAATAGAGAAGTCCACACACCCAGATCTCATGGCAAAATGCAAACGACATGAAAGATCAAGTCAGTATCTCCCATTCTAAATCCACCTGTCTTGTAGAAATGTTGCTGATGAAAATTAACCACAAGAACCCAAAGGCACAGAACTGAAAAGAACAATCATAGACTTTGAATCGAAGAATTCAAAGAGTTTAAAGAAGACACAAAGAAACAGCTCAGGGGAATTAAGGAAAAAGAGATTAAGAATAAACAAAACAAACAAAAATTAAAAAGAATAAACTCCTGAATGATGGTCAACAAACACACAACAGCCAGGCGGAGGCAGAGGTAGACAGGTCTCTTTGAGTTCAAGGCTAGCCTGGTCTATGTAGTAAGTTTCAGGACAGCCAGGGCTGAGAACTTGTCAAAAAAAAAAAGAGAGAGAAAAGAAAGAAAGAGAAAAACACATACACAAGCAATATTATACAGACTGAGCAGAGTGCATTTATGTATTTAGGAATATACGTATAAACATGTATGTGTGTCATGGTAATTAATGAAAAAAGAAGCTACAAATTTGATAGAGCTCAAGGAAGGGGACATGGGAGGGTATGGAGACACAAAAGTATGCTGGGTGCTTGGCTTAATCTATAGTCACGTGAGAGGAAGAAATCCCAGGTGGAAAGAAGAAAAAAAGCCTCCATCAGATTATGCTGAAGGCAGGCCTAAGGCTAGCCTGTAGGACATATTTTAGATTGTGATTGATGTGGGAGGGCCAAACCCCTCATGGGTGGGACTACCGCTGGACTAGTGATCATGAGTCACGTAAAAAAGTAGCAGAGCAAGCCGGTCAGCAGGAGCACTTCTCCGTGGCCTCTCCATTAGCTCCTGCCTCCAGATTCCTGGCCTGACTCAGTTCCTGCCCTGACTTTCCTTGACCATAAACAATGACCTGAAAATGTAAGCCAAGGCTGGGCGGTGGTGGCGCACGCCTTTAATCCCAGCACTTGGGAGGCAGAGGCAGGCGGATCTCTACGAGTTCGAGACCAGCCTGGTCTACAAGAGCTAGTTCCAGGACAGGCTCCAAAGCCACAGAGAAACCCTGTCTAGAAAAAAACAAAAAAAAAAAAAAGTAAGCCAAATAACCCTTTCCTACCCCAGCTGCTTTTGGTCATGGTGTTTATCACAGCAATAGAAACCCTAAATGAGACAGCAAGGGGAAAATGAGGTAATTACATTAAAATCTAAAAAAAAAAAATAGCACTTTCTTTTTTTTTTTAATTGATTTTTATTGAGCTCTACATTTTCCTGTGCTCCCCTCTCCCCTTCAGTCCTTCCCCCAAGGTTCCCATGCACCCAATTTACTCAGAAGATCTTGTCTTTTCTACTTCCCATGTATATTAGATCTATGTAAGTCTCTCTTAGTATCCGCATTGTTGTCTAAGTTCTCTGGGATTGTAGTTTGTAGGCTGGCTTTCTTTGCTTTATGTTTAAGAACCACTTATGAGTGAGTACATGTGATAATTGCCTTTCTGTGTCTGGGTTACCTCATTCAAAATAATGTTTTCTAGCTCTATCCATTTGCCTGAAAAATTCAAGATGTCGTTATTTTTTTCTGCTGTGTAGTACTCCACTGTGTATATGTACCACATTTTCCTTATCCATTCTTCGGTCGAAGGACATTTAGTTTCTTTCCAGGTTCTGGCTATGACAAACAAAGCTGCTATGAACATAGTTGAGCACATGTCCTTGTGGTATGATTGAACATCCTTTGGATATATATCCAAAAGTGGTATTGCTGGGTCTTGAGAAAGGTTGTTTCCTAATTTTCTAAAAAATCACCACACTGACATCCAAAGGGGCTGTACCAGAGTTGTTTTGATTTTCATTTGTCTGATGACTAAGGATGTTGAGCATTTCCTTAAGCATCTTTCAATCATTTTAGATTCCTCTGTTGAGGGTTCTCTGTTTAGGTCTGTACTCCATTTTTTTATTGGATTATTTGTT
>NW_026067909.1:22989935-23033584 GCF_014885135.2 Alexandromys fortis | reverse complement strand
ATAGCAGCATTGTTTGTAATAGCCAGAACCTGGAAACAACCTAGATGCCCTTCAATTGAAGAATGGATGAAGAAAGTATGGAATATATACATATTAGAGTACTACTCAGCAGTAAAAAACAAGGACTTCTTGAAGTTTGCAGGCAAATGGATGGAAATAGAAAACACCACCCTGAGTGAGGTAAGCCAGACCCAAAAAGAGGAACATGGGATGTTCTCACTCATATTTGGTTTCTAGCCATAAATAAAGGACATTGAACCTATAATTCGGGTTCTTAGAGAAGCTAAATAAGAAGGAGAACCCAAAGAAAAACATATAGGCATCCTCCTGAATATTAAACTTCATCAGGCGATGAAAGGAGACAGAGATAGAGACCCACATTGGAGCACCGGACTGAAATCTCAAGGTCCAAATCAAAAATAGCACTTTCTAAAAATAACCTCTACGGGAGCACAAGAGGCATTTGCCCTTAGAACAGTAGAGGGCAGCATTCAAGTGTGAAAAGATTCTTTTAATCTTCAGGCACCCGGGTGGAGCAAGGCAGCTGCTGGTTAAAGTTCCCCATGGTCCCACACTACTACGAATGGAAGCTAATGCTTCCCAAGATGAAATAGCTAGCTCAGGAGGACTTTAACTCTAGGGCAGGAATAAGAAATGGAAACAAGCCGACCAACCACAGGCAAGCTCACTGGAGAGTGTTCTTAAAGTTCTGTTGGGCCACACAGCCTGGAGTGGGAAACAAACAGTAGTTAAATCATAGGAAGACCAGATGGGGCCAGAATGAGAAAAACCTGGAATATCAAAGGACAAGATTCTGTTTCACAAGTCATTGTGTGGACAGTCCCCTCCCTGGCTACTCTCCTCCCTGGACCCGCCTAAATAACTCTGGCTCTGCTGTAAATTCCAAAGGGTGCACACAAGGCTCAAAAAAAAAAAAAAAAAAAAAAAAAAAAAAAAGGTGAGATAAACGCCCCCTCCAGGTGCTGCCTAAGGCCTGGAGAGGGCTCTGGCGCCACCTGGAGGCCCAACGCCTCCCAGTAACCACTGCACTCCCATGTTTTAGCTCTTTGTTAAGATTCCTTGTCCCATTTCCAGCCTACGGCTCCTCTTCCTGAAATACTAAAACATGGAAACAAAAAAATAAATAAATAAACAAACAAACATGATCTTTCTTGGACTCCACCATCTTCCAGATCCCTTTCTTCTTTTTTTTTTTAAATATCTATTTATTTATTATGTATACAATATTCTGTGTGCATGTCTGCAGGCCAGAAGAGGGTACCAGACCTCTTTACAGATGGTTGTGAGCCACCATGTGGTTGCCGGGAATTGAACTCAGGACCTTTGGAAGAGCAGGCAATGCTCTTAACCACTGAGCCATCTCTCCAGCCCCCAGATCCCTTTCTTCTAATAGCTTGGAGCAACCCTTTTTGGCTGCCATGATCAGCTTCCAGGTAAGCCCATACTCCTGGGATTTCTCCTATTCTATTCCACTCTACTGTAGGTGCCAAAGTGCTAAGTGCTGGAGTGCTGCCCACTTTCTGTGGAGTCCCCTCCCACTCCCTGACCCCTCCCACTCCCCCAGCAGATCCTATAGGTCTCTTCTTCAAATGCATACATTCTCTGGTCATCTTACTCAGTCCTATGGAAATACACCTTTCTTAGTCTGATCAGGCTGGGTAACCACGCTCCCCAGGCTGGGTCTTTTGTAAATGACAACAATGGACTTCTCATAGCTTAGGTTAGGAGCCTAAGATCAAGGCGAGCAGATTTAGTGTGTGTTGGGCACCACTCCCCACGACAACAATGAGGCAGATCCCAGTAACATCCTCACATGGCAGAAGAGCTAAGGGAGTCACGCCTTCGAGCCTCTTTTCTAAATGAACAACTCCCTTTATTTTTTGAGTTTAGACTTAATTACATTATTCCCTTCTCCCCTTTTCAAGCCTCTTCTATAAAATCACCAATCCCATTAGGTCTGCCCTCCTGAGTTAACTGCTTCTAAAGACCTGACTCCAGACACAGGAATCTGGAGAAGACAGGCATTCATTCCCTGGCACCACACTTAGGGACCCAAATGCTCTGTCACCATCTCCCTTGGGTGTCAATACGCACCACAAAGTAAGCTTTCCTACAACTGAGCAGCTCCCAATACTTTCCCCTTCCCTGTCCGTTTGTTAGTCTTCGCTAATTCATGACGTTCCTCCCAGCTATGGCCCAGGACTCACTACTAATAAGAAGTGTCTCCTCTCAAATCTAGTGTCTTTAAAAACTTCTAAAGTGGTCTTGGAAGAGTGTGCCTGCATCCCAGCACTCGGGAGACTGCAGCAGGAAGACTGCCACCGGTTCAAGGACAGCCTGGGTTGCCTAGCAACTACTGGACCAGCAAAGGCAACTAACTGGGCCCTGTCTTAAAAAGCAGAAAAAATAAAAATTCCTTAGTGACCTTTGACTTCTCAACACAGAATAAACAGGAAAACTGAATAATAAATAAAATAGGAAATTGTTACTTCCCAGAGAGGATTTCAGGGAGTCCCCCACACTCAAGAGCAGAACCTAAAATCCTTACAACGACCTGTCAGAACGCTGTAAGAGAGCACGCGCACTCTCCCTGGTCTGGGGATCTCATACTCTGATGACCATTCTCACCTTCCTGTTCCTTAAATAACGGGACTTAGAACCACCTGTTCCCTTAATGCGGAGACTCCTCCCACCAGCATCCCATAGACAGATCCTCCTTTCATCAGCTCTTAGGGATCCTCACTCACTTAGGAACCTCATAAATTAGTTCCCCCAAAACTATTTCGTTTAAATTACAAATATTCCCAACTCCCTAGCAACCTTCTCCACCTTATTTTCCTCCCCAGAGCAGTCAGCCACGCTACAGTGATTACTGACATGTGGGCTGTCGGCAAATGCAGATAGGCAGGAATTAAATTCCACGGGGCAGGAATTAAATCCTTTGTCAGTTGGTGCTCACGCCTGCTGTACTCCCAGTGCTGAAACACGGCTGGACTTAGTTTCTCAACGTTTGTTGAATATATGAATGAACTCCTGTGACTGTAGAGAATTGAAATGTTGCTGGTCCTGAGCCAACTTTATTATCTTGGGTTATCTTAAGCCTTCTTAAGAACAATTGCTTGATCTAACATTCATCCTTGTGCCTAGGTAAATCCTTTTGGGATGTACAACCCTCTAAATTCGCCCAACCAAAGGCTACGAATTTCATCAGACAGCGCCTGGGACATAGAGCAAATGTTTCCCCTCCTTGGCTGTATCCCTCCTCCCTGATGTTCCCATGATGTATTTGTAATTTTCATTCTGTCTCTATATAAGCATTATAAAACCATAGCCACATTAGAGCACGGTATTTAGGGTATCTGTGTTTCCAGGCCATTGTCATTCATACTTGGCTCCAGAATAAATCATCCTGTACTCCTTTGAAGTGATAGCTGAGTTTTGCCTCAGCTGGTAAATAATAATTTTAAAAAAAAATCAAAGTCAGGTCTTTGGAAAAAGTACTGATGACTTAGATGAAGACATTTAAACAAGGATAGGGAATTGGGTTTTGGTTCCATATACAGCCAATTTTAGGATCAAATTTAAGTAGATCTCTGGAATGCCTTCAAGATCATTCTTCCATTGTCTGAAACAATGTCTATGTTAATCTCCCCATCAAGTGTTTGCTCGGCTGCACCCCCAGTGTCTTCGCCCAAGTACCCCATTACTCTTGACAGAGCAGGCTGGCTGAGGCTTTTCCATCTCAGTCTCCTTCCCTTGTTATGACAGTTTCCATTCTGGATCCATCCTCTTGTGTTCTACTCTAGAGACCGAGAGAAACCCCGCAGCACTCCACACACCCTGCTTGGTGTCTTTGTTTGTTAGGCTTTGTTTTGTTTCCATCAAATATCTTAGCTCATCGCTCTCTAGATCTACTTTCCACAAGTACCAGGCTGTGGCCACGGTTTATCCAAGTTCTTTGCCACACTGTAATAGGGATGGCCTTCCCTCCAACTCCCAGTAAGACTCCTATCATTTCTATCTGAGGTCTCATGACAATAATGGCTTTGACTGCTCTATTTGCCCCACCACTCCAATCAACCACTGAACTGTCTCTAAGGGGATCTGAGCTTTATCTACGACCGCTCCTTTCTGAGCCCTCACCAAAATCGCCCTCAACACTTTGTTTACAACAAGCCATGGTTTTTCTGGCCTGATCCAAACTCTTCCAGCTTCAACCTACTTCCCAATTCCAGGTGCCTGCTACAGCGCTCCTTCTCAACATCCATCTCTGAGTCTACCTGGGCCACTGTAAACAACACAGTAATTTATAAAGAACAGAATTTTGTGTCTCACCATTGTAGATCAAAGCCACTAGGTCAGTTGTCTAGTCGGGGTTACGTTCTATTCAGGATGATGTCTTGTTGCTGCACTATCCTGAGAGAAGGACCAGTGTCCTCATTGGTAGATGAGACAGAAAGGGGCAGGAGGTAGGAAGCAAAAACCTTCCACGAAGACTTTTCCCAATTTCATGAGGGCTCAACCCTCCTGCTCAGTCACCTCCGAAAGGGCATAGCCCTTCATATTGTTGCACCAGGATTATGTTTCAACATGAATTTAAGGACAAACACATTTAAGTCAGAGAAAGGACATTAAAATAAACATCGGGACAGATAGAACCCTGGCATTCATGGAAGATAGAGGAGAGGTTTCGGGACCGTGACGAAGGCAAAATCAGAAAGTACTCAGAAAAGCAGGGCTAGGACGGTGGCCAGTGCGTGTCGGGAGGCATAGCAAACTGTCCTGACAAACGGCTCATGCCTGTAAAAACCCACAGACCACGTCTACCTGCCAATTCCCCTTAAAGGTATACTTCCCAGGGAGAAATCTTAGAGTTGCCGTGTCTAGGTAAAAACACTAAACACACTGGTATTTTTTAAATAAATCTTAGATGTTAGCAAAACCAGATAACATCTTGTTCATCTATTCAGACACACATGAAACATTTGAAAACACAAAAGGCTGAATTACAGAGGTTGCAGATATAGCTCAATGGTGGAGTATGTGCTTGGTACACCCACAGCTCCATGTTCAAATCCAAAGCAATACAACCTGGGCTACAGCAAACACAGAACAAAGAAAGGCAGTTGACCACTACAGTGCATACTTCTGTAGATGGTAGGGAAAAAATGAGAACAGCAGGCTAGGGATACAAGTCAGTGGAAGAAACAAAAAAAAAAGTGGGAGAAGAGGAAAGAAAGGAAAGTTGGATAGACACGATACTACAAGATAATATTCTTGCTCTTTTTTGTAGTGGGTTGGGTGGGTATCCTAGGTCGTCAACTGCAGCCAGAATTAATCAAAACCCACACTGATGGTCACACCTGTGATGGATTTTCTTGATTGATCATTTGAGGTGGGAAGACCCACCCTAAATCTGGGCCACACCTTCTGGTGGTGGCCTATATAAAGGACGTGGAAAAAGGAAGTACCTGTTCTTTGCCTGCTTGCCCTCACTTCTGATGCCAAGTCTGTTCCTTCGCTGCTATTAGGGCCTACTTCTTCAGGATCTGGTGCATACTGAAGACCTAAGACATCCAGCCTTGTAGACGGGACAACTATTGGGTTCTGGACTTTCTGTGGGGAGGCAGCCACTGCTGGAATAGTAACCCTCTCTAATAAATGGTGAGGGGGGGGGGCTGGTCTATCAGTTCTCTTCCTCTAGAGAAGCCTCACTAACACATGGGGTAAACATGCATGTGTCATGAATGTGTATATCATGTAGAAGAGGACACGGGATGTTTTCCACTGTCACTCACTCAGCACGCCCTCTGTGAAGACAGGCTCTCTCACTAAAATGGAAGCTAGCCATTTTATCTAGGCTGGCTGGCCGGACAGTTCCTATCAGCCTGTTTCTGTCCCTACTTCCCACAGTGCTGGGTTAACAGGAAACCTCAGCCACAGGCAGCTCCTGCATGGGTTCTGAAACTCAAATTCAGGTCCTCATGCTTGCAAGAGGGTCACTAAGCCATCTCCTCAGTCCCAATATTCTTATTCTTAGGTCGGGTGAGGTATAGAGGCACAACCTATAGTATTACATTTTAGAACTGGATATAGATGTTTGTATGTAATTCTTCCACAGCCAATAAACTGACGAAATAATGAGAAAAATGCTAAATGATCAGAGAATGAAAACGAGGAAATGCAGGACTCTTTCTCTGGAGGGAAGCGAGTCCAACAGCTAGGGCAGGGCATAGAGTCCCGGAGAGACTTCAGAATAAAAGCCAGTAGCCGGCTTCACGGGCAGTGAGATGGGAGTGAAGGGAGGATCGGTCCCCCAGAATCCAGGCAGGCAGAGGGGAAGGTCAAAGGTCAAGCACAACCTTGAAAAGAAGACCGAACTGCCCTCTGATTCTACAGAAGAGGAGAAAACGCAGTTTGTACAGCATAGTGACATGCAGGGGAATAAGGCAGAGGTTTAAGGTCAGTCTAGGCTACATGTCCCGGCCTCAAAAAACAAAGAAAAAGGAAAAGGAGGAGGAAGGGGCAAGTTGTAGATCTCAATGAAAATTGGGGAAGGGGGGCTTGTCAAGCCAGGAAGAAAAGTTAAAAAGGACACCCAGGGGTACCATGCTCCTTGTAAGAAGGAAGGATACTTGTTGAGAGTAAGGAACAAGATTGAGTCACTGTCTCTCCTACAAATGGTAACAGTGTTTAAGGTCATAACCAGATAGATAAAGGCCAAGTCAAAGGCACAACCGAGATAAGGAACAAACTGCTAGCAGAGCCAGCTACACAGTTGCCTGGCTTTTTTGGCACCAGCAAAACTTACATTCTAAGAGGGCGGATTTCACAATTTCTGGCCATTATTTGGCTAGAGGGTTAGCTCTGTGTACAGGCACAAAGCTCTGGGTTCCAGCTTGCTCTGGCTAGTTTTCATGTCAACTTGACACAGGCTAGAGTCATTCTGGAAGAGGAAATCTCAATAATGGCAAGCCGGTGGGGAATTTTCTGAATTAATGATTGATATGGTTGGGCCCATCCCATACGGAGTGGGCGCCACCCTGGATGATATAAGCAAGCAAGCCATGACGAGCGAGTTGGTTAAGCAGCACCCCTCGGTGGCTTCTGCATCAGTTTCCGCCTCCATGCGCCTGGCCTGTTTGAGACCCCGTCCTGACTCCCCTCAGTGATGGACAGTGCAAACAAACAAACCCTTCCTCCCCCAGCTGCTTTTGGTCCCGGTGTTGATAAACAACACTAGACACAGCCCTAGCCACACAAAGGAAAATAAAGCTATTCTGCTCTGCTCTGTTGCGTCCACCTTTGAACTGCCATTTTCTTCTGTAACTTTTAAAAACCCTTTTAAAAACAAAGGGTTAGGGTGCAGCTAGCACGTATAAGGTGTGGCAAGTCCCCAACATCACGAGAAAGAAAGAAACAAACTAAACATTAACAGCCATTTTCAGAATTTCACCTGGTAATAGTTTTGGTTTTATTTTTTTGTGTTTTTTTTTTTTTCTCATTTAGTTGGGAATAATATAGAATCACTTGACCAGTGACACTTCCTTGATACCTGGGCTGTGGTTACCAGCAACCAGGGGCCACCCTCTGATTCAAACTGAAATGACTGCCCGTAAAGCATTTAAAACCCAGCTACAGGGCTGTGGGAGTGGGCTCTGCAGTTAGGTGCTTTGGCTGCTCTTCCAGAGGACCCAGATTTGATACCCAGCAGCTCACAACTGTCTGTATCTCCAATTCCAGGGGATCTACCTCTTTCTTGTGGACACGAGGCACTAATGTGGTGCACAGATATATATGCAGGTTAAAACACTCATATACCTAAAAATAAGTAAGAGAAAAGAAAGCTGTAAAAAAAAAAAAAAGAAACTGAAATTATAAAGGAAACAATAAACACAAATTAAAAGTCAGGCTTGGTACAGTGCATACCTGTAAATCAAGCATTGAAGGCCCTAAACTGCCTGGTAATTGCTGCCCCACAGAGAGGCCCCTGAAGAAAAACACAATGGGCGAAGTAATGATTCATTCACTCTTGAACAACTGAAGGGAACCTTTACAAACTATGGGGAAAAAAGGAAGCCCACTGTGGTGACTCACGCCTGTAATTCCAGGACTGGGTAGGAGGGGTGTTAAGTCTTAGACCAGCCTGCGCACCATAGTAAGTAGCAGGCCAGCCTGCGCTACCTAGCAAGACCCTCACCTCAGGAAGAAAACTATATTATGAAATATTCTCATTCCCTTCAATGAGACCCATACACCTTAAGAGCTAACTCCAACCTATATTGCTGTTAGTACTTCCCTTCGCTCTGGAGTAGCAGCTGAATGGCCTTCTCTTTACAGGGAAAGCACACTGTGGAGGATATGCTTGATATCTATCTATCTATCTATCTATCTATCTATCTATCTATCTATCCATCTATCTATCTATTTATGGGGGAGGTTGAGACAGGGTTTCTCTGTGTAACAGCCCTGATTTTGTCTTGGAATTTGCTCTGTAAACCAGGCTGGCCTTGAACTCACGGAGATTTGCCTGGCTCTGCCTCTCTAGTGCTAGGATTAAAGGTGTGCACCACCACCGCCCAGCTGAGGATATGCCTGAAATGTTTAAGTTTGACCCCCATGTTCAAGCATCTCTGAGTTGCAAAGTTAAGCCAAATCATTAGTTCAATAATACCAGATGGCATGACCAAGTATCATGAAGTCCCAACAACGGTGTGCTTTTGAGAAAGCTGGTCAGGCTGACCTAGGACCAAATACTAAATTTGCTCTTATTAGCAAGCTTCCTTGAGCAAGTTCTTTAACTGCTGCCTCAGTTTCCTCACCAACGATGCCTGGATGTTGTTTGAAGTTCTAATAGTGCCTGAAGTTAGCACAGATCTCCTGGGGCAAGGGCACAGATCCCATGGGAGTCTCTAATTCTAGGAAGTGTTACTGTACGTGGGGCGCCTGAACATCTGAGTGAGCGGCTATTAGTGGGGGTCCTGCTCAACTTTAGGATGGCCAGTTCACTACAGCAGTTCACAGGACATATATAACAGAGGGCGCAGTGAAAGGACAGTCAAGTGGAAGAGATGCTCAGAGCCAGGGGGAGGGGATGGGTTCCCAGAGGTCCCACACCTTCTGCCCACAGGCCACCCACACACCCAGCATCTTCACAAGGTTTACTTTCTGGAAGTTCCCCAAACTGTCATTTCGGAGTTATTTGCGACTAACTTATCTTCAGTCCCTCGCTTCCCCCAAGGGTGGGTTGGTTCTACTGAGAGCCGAGGATAAGGATAATCATTCTGAGGAATTTGGGAGAGGTCTGCCTCTAAGGCAAAGTGGGTGAGGTCTGCCTCCACAGACAGCAAATGGTCACCAGGTCCTAAGCAGTATCAACTCTTAGCTTCTGGATGGAATATAGATGTGTTCTTGTCCAGATATTCTACTTCATCTCCCCTGGAGAGACACCCCTGCTTCATTAACATTCCTGGTTTCCTTTGTGCTTCTCAGTAAGTACAAGGACCTCTGTGTCCCCAGCACCTACCCTGTAGTTACCATGGCCCTCCTACTCCTATTCTTCAAGAATGTAACTTCCCTAAGTCACAGCTGGAACCTCAGACCTCAGTATTTCTGACACAATCCTCAAGAAAGCATTTGTCAAACAACAGCACCAAAAAGGTAATAGAACGACCACAGCTAAAGTCAGGGCTGGCGCATGGGACGCAGTCACTGGTGGGATGTTAGGGCCCCTAAGTTGATCTTCAGCACAAAATTAAAACAAAAACCTCTATCAAAGCACTCATGAGCACAAGACCATGGATTTGATTTTCAGCACAGTAAAAAACAGAATAAAGACAGACAGGGACATAGGTTGTGAGAATTAAATGATTGTGAACACAGAGAAATATAAAAATAATACATCTAGCACATAGGAAGCCCTGTGACTTTGGCTCAAGCCATTATCAGTGTAATTCACAGGAGGGTGAGGTCGACACAGCCAGGGCAGTTAACCAATCGCTCCAAGGAGAGGCGCAGGTCTTGAATTTCGTCTCCTCAGATAGGATAGAGGCGTTGCTCTCTCACAGACAGTGGAAAAGATAGGCCATGTCTCCTCCTCTGCTCTGGCCACCACTACCCAGTGTGTGCTGTCTTCACACCACAGATCAAATGCAGTTTTCACACTGTAAGAATTACCCATTCACCACCCTCTCTCCGCCCACCCATCCATCCATCAGCCCACTCTTCTCTCATTTCTCCACACCTGAGCCTAAATGAATTTCACTAAAGGCACACTCAATAAAACTGCTGGACTAATTCATTTCAGAGGCCTGTACAAAAGGAGCAAGCTACTCCCCAATCCAGACTTCCAGACCTAAAGAAATACTCAAGAATATATACTAAAGCTGGGTGGTGGTGGCACACGCCTTTAATTCCAGCACTCAGAAGTCAGAGGCGGGCGGATCTCCGTGAGTTCAAGGCCAGCCTGGTCTACAAGACCTAGTTTCCAGGAGAGGCTCCAAAGCTACAGAGAAACCCTGTCTCAAAAAACAAAACAATAATAAAAAAAAGAATATAAAAATTAAGTATAGGACCAGCTGAATGGCTCTGTGGGTGAAGGCACCAAGCCTGATCTCCTCCCCTCCCTCTCCCATACAATAAATAAATAAATAAATAAATAAATAAATAAATAAATGTATTTTTTTAATTCGAGTACAAATAAGGCAAGATGAGTCACTGGGTAACAACACCTGCCTTTAAGCCTGATGACCTGAGTTCAGTCTGCAGGACACACACAGTGGAAAAAGAGAAATAACTCCAGCAAGCTGCCCCGACCTCCAAAACAAATGGGTGCACACACACACACACACACTCACACACACACACACACATTTAAATGATTCAAGTGCAAAGATCATGTCAACTTTGAAATAGGGAAGGAAAGAAAGCAACCAACAGGACCACCCACCCAAAAGGGAATCATCAACAGACTATTGGGGACACCTATGTCACTTGTGAAAAATCTGCAAAAAAGTCGGAGAATATAAAAAGTGATTTCTATTAGGCAAGACGAAATTTTTTTTTTTTTTTGGTTTTTCGAGACAGGGTTTCTCTGTGGCTTTGGAGCCTGTCCTGGAACTAGCTCTGTAGACCAGGCTGGTCTCGAACTCACAGAGATCCGCCTGCCTCTGCCTCCCGAGTGCTGGGATTAAAGGCGTGCGCCACCATCGCCCGGCTTAAGACGAAATATTTTAAAACAACACACCAGCACACAAATCTTCAAGAATTATTCATATGCCTGAAACCTACAAGTTTCAGTAATATTTGCTGACAGAAAACATACGTGAAGAAAATAACTGGAAAACAGATCTGCTTTTCTTGTTAAATATTTCTGTGCTGTTTGTATTTTTTCTGTACTGTTTGTATTTTTAAGAGATTGCATTAATTGACTACTTGTATTATTAAAATGAGTGCCTTGAAGCTACAAGACTTGGATGTAGACTATATGAGAAGCCAGGCTCCAGATCGCGACTAATCCACCCTCAGGTAAGAAGTTTTGAGCAACTAGAGTTTTTGCACAGCAACCCCACGCTCAGAGCCCAGCAAAGTGTCGGGCTCTAAATAGTTGAACACCAAAAGATCAAGGCAGACTCATCTCGAGTGCTTTTCCCCCCAGACCACCCCTTGAGCTGGGGTCCGGAGGGGAACGTGTCCTCAGTCACGAGTCCTAGAGGAACCGAGGAGGAAAGCGCTTCGGGCAGGTGCGCAGAGCGCGCGGTCCGAGGAAGTTAACTTACTTTCCGACTGGTCTCTTTGGCTGTGACCTGTCTCTCTTGCTCAGGCACCGTCCCCACAAACGCCAACTTCTTCCTGAGATCCATCCCGGGGCCCAAAGGTCACCTGGTCAGGGGACGGAAGAGCGACTTTACAAGCCAGAGAGAGGAGGCGCGAAGACGCGCATCCGCGGTGCCTGGGGAACACCCGGCGCTGCCGACTCGGGGCAGCGAGGTCGGCGATGCGCCGGGGAGGAGCTGCAGCCCGGGGCCACAGCCACAGGACGCCCGCTCCCGCGCAGCTCCCTCTCCAGCGACCGCCGGGGACCCGCCACCACCTCTGAGAGAGTGGACTCTGGACGGGAAGATCACCGCGCCGCCCGCCCGCACCTCCCATTGGGTCCCGACCTGCAGCCCGTACCGCGGTGGGGGCGGGGCGGGGCGCCCGTGAGGGGGGCTTCAGGACTGGGGTGGGGGGGCGAGGTCAGAGAAGCCGCTGTCCATCACAGGCCACGCCCCCCGGCCCCCCACGCCCACGACCGCCGTGGTGCGGCCCAAGTGGGCGGGCCCATGTGCGCCCCGCCCGTGGGAAGCGGCGCTGCGGCAGCCAGTAGGAAGGCGTGTAGGCCGGAGGGGCGTGGCTAGAGCGCACGCTTCCTCAGGAGCCAATAGAGGAGAAGCACAGCCAAGCACTTCCGGGCGGCGAGTCTAGGGGTGGGCAAGATGGCGGCGGACGTGGGGAGCTGGCGGCTTTACGCGCTGCTGAGGTGAGGAGCGTGGTGGCCTGAGCTCGCGAGTGTCACCTCCTTGGTGGGGGTCCCTGAGGCCACCCAGCCGAGCTCCGCCGAAGGGCTTTCTTCGTCCTGCCTCAGTTTACCGCAGCCGTTAAGCGTGCCACGCTACTGGCCGAGCAGCTGTTTCCTTACCTGTCATTGCCGCTTCTCTCTCAGCTCCGTAAACCGATTAAGTCTCTGCTTCTTGACCCTCTGTTGGTTTATTTTTTTTTCCTGCCTGATATTTAAATTATAAATATGTTGGTTTTGTTTTTAGGCTAAATATCGTTTCCTTTGTAAATATTAGGAAATAGAAATAATAATAAATAGTAATTACCACTGTCTTGATAGTTGTATATTTCAAGATCTTCCTAACCTATGAAGGCCTGCCTGAGTTCTTTCAACATCTGTACTTTTGTGCAGGATGAAATTTTAGAGCTAGCAGCCGGGGGTTGGGGGGTGGCACACACCCATAATCTCAGCACTCAGGAGGCAGAGCCAGGCGGATCTCTGAGTTCGAGGCCAGCCTGGTCTACAGCGTGAGTTCCAGGAGAGCCAGGACTGTTACACAGAGAAACCCTGGCTCGAAAAACCAAAAAAAGTAAAAAAAAAAAAAAAAAAGAGAGAGAGAGAGAGAAAATTTAGAGTTAGTATAACAGCGGTCGAAGAGCAGTGGGTACGTGCGTTCTTGCCAAAGTTTGTGTTGTATCTTCGTTTTTGTACTTTCTGCTACTAGTTCTAAAGTGATTGTTAAAAATATGACTAGGCTAGTTCTAGCACATTCTTGTTTCTTCCTGCTGTATGGAATGCCCCCAGCTCTGTACTGTGTACGTGTAGTGGCTAACTTTCTGCATTATAGTGGTGATTTGAGGAGTAGTCCATAACTGCATTATAGTTACCTTTCTTTAAAGCCATTTGCTTAAATATGGGTAAATATTGGCTAGGAATTAAATGTTTGCTTGGCATGTATAAGGCCCTGAATTTAATCACCACCAGTGAGGTGGAGGGGGGAGTATTAAAAATAATTGAATATTTTATTATTAGATTTATAAGCTACAGAAATTCTCTCTGATACTAAGATATTGAACAAATATATAAAAGTAAACTTTAATTTGTAGCCTTATTTTTAAATTGACAACAAATTAATTTTCCCCTCTTATTATTTCAGATTTTTTTATTCACTGTTCTTTCCTGGACTAATAATATGTGGAGTTCTCTGTGTATGTTTGGTCATTGTCCTTTGGATAATGAGGCGACATCTACAGAGGAGAAAAAAGTCAGTCTCAACCAGCAAAAATGGAAAAGATCAAACAGTGGTTGCCTTTTTCCATCCTTACTGCAATGCGGGCGGCGGCGGAGAGAGAGTTCTATGGTGCGCTTTGAAAGCCCTGCAGAAAAAGTAGGTATGCATCTTTCTTAGCTAATACACTACGTGGCTGCTGGCCTCCTAAGATCATACTGAATTTTAGGTTCAGCCTAGTGTTCCACAGCTGTCATCCCACCTCCTCTAGTGGCTAACCTGGGAGGATCCCTCTGAAGATCAGGTGGTGTGACTACCAAACCATCTCTCCCACCTCAAAGATTTATTTAGTTAGTTAGTTAGTTAGTTTTTCAAGACAAGGCTTCTCTGTGTGTAACAACCCTGGCTGTTCCGAAACTCGCTTATTAGACCAGGCTGACTTCGAACTCACAGAGAACCACCTGCCTCTGCCTACTGAGAGCTGGGATTAAAAGCATGCGCCACCACCACCTGACCCCAATGGCTGCCACTTTTATGTGTGTTCAGGGACTGCAAACACTGGTCCTTACACTTGTGTGGTATGTGCTTTTATCCACTGAGCCATCTCCTTGGCCAAAGTCTATAGTTTTGATATTATATTGTAATCAGGATATAATTATATATGTATATATGTATATATTACTTAGAATATGGTTAAGAGAATTTGTTATGTTAGAATTAGTTAAATAGCTGAGGAAATCTTTCTGAAAATTGGGGTACCATAAAAGGGAACAATATGTTCATAACTACTTTAAAACAAGGGAATTAATTTTTAAAAGATTTTATTTAGTTATTTTTATTTTATGTATATTATTACCTGTGTGTATGAAAGTGCAAGATATGCATGCAGTGCCCACAGAGGCCAGAAGAGGGCATTGGATTCTTATGAGCCACCATGTGGGCACTGGGAACCAAACCCAGGTCATCTCTGTAAGAGCAACAAGTACTCTTAACCACTGAGACAACCAAACTACAGCACATGGTCTCGTTTGAAATATTAAGTTAAAACCTCAAGGAAGGGTGGAGTCAGTAGTTTAAATGCAATAAATGAAAAGAGGTAGAAAACATTTTAGTAAGCTTGCTTGTGATTATGATGAAATTGTAACATTTGCCTGAATTTTAACTGAAATTAATAATATTTTGTTTCAGGTATCCTGAAGCGGTTTATGTAGTGTATACTGGTGACAGTAACGTCAGTGGTCAACAGATACTAGAAGGTGCTTTCAGAAGATTTAACATCAAGTTAGTTCACCCGGTACAATTTGTTTTCTTAAGGAAGCGCCACCTTGTGGAAGATCGTCGGTATCCCCACTTCACATTGCTGGGGCAGAGTCTTGGATCCATTCTTCTTGGCTGGGAAGCTCTGATGCAGCGTGTTCCTGATGTTTACATCGACTCTATGGGATATGCTTTCACACTCCCTCTGTTTAAATACGTGGGGGGCTGCCGAGTTGGGAGCTATGTTCATTATCCCACTATCAGCACTGACATGCTCTCTGTAGTGAAGAATCAAAACACTGGATTTAATAATGCAGCTTTCATTAGCAGGAATGCTCTTCTCAGCAAAGCAAAGCTCATCTACTACTATTTATTTGCTTTTATTTATGGCCTTGTTGGTTCTTGCAGTGATGTAGTCATGGTGAATTCCACTTGGACACTGAATCATATTCTCTCATTGTGGAAAGTTGGCCATTGCACTAACATTGTTTATCCACCTTGTGATGTGCAGACGTTTCTGGACATCCCCTTACATGAGAAAAAAGTGACCCCAGGACATTTGTTGGTTTCCATTGGCCAGTTCAGGCCTGAAAAGAATCATGCTTTGCAGATCAAAGCCTTTGCTAAATTGCTAAATGAGAAGGCACCTGAGTCACATTCTTCACTTAAACTTGTGCTTATTGGAGGGTGTCGAAACAAAGATGACGAGCTTCGCGTAAACCAACTGAGAAAACTGTCTGAGAATTTGGGTGTTCAAGAAGATGTGGAATTTAAAATAAACATTTCATTCGATGAATTGAAGAATTACCTGTCTGAAGCAACAATCGGGCTACATACCATGTGGAATGAGCATTTTGGGATTGGTGAGTTTTTCTTTTCAGCAAGTTGTTTGATACTGCAAGATATGCATTTAGGTCCTTATCTTAATTATTTTCATACTACTATGACAAACACTATTGCCAACACAATTTATAAAAGAAAAATTAGGGTGAGTTCGAGACTAGCCTGGTCTACAAGAGCTAGTTCCAGAACAGGCTCCAAAACCACAGAGAAACCCTGTCTCGAAAAACCAAAAAAAGAAAAAAAAAAAGAAAAATTAGGGAGCTCATGGTTTCAGGATTAGAATCCATATTAGCAGCACAAAGCCATGCTGACAGAAAACAACTCAAAGCTTATATCTTGTTCCACAAGTTGGAGTCAGAGAATGTGCAAGTCTTTTGAAATGTCAGGCCTGCCCCCAGTGACACACCTTCAATAAGGTCACAGCTCCTAATCTTCCCAAACAAATCCACCCACTGGAAACCACAAGTTCAAATACATAAGCTTATGGAGAGCATTCTCCTTCAAATCATCACAGTTGTTTCGATTGTTCTAGAAGCCTCTACTAAGGCTGTAAGTCACTCTAAGAATCCTGTAATATATGTACTTAGTCTGCCAGTTCTGTTCCCTTAGAGAGCCCTGACTAATACAGTGTGGCACAGGCAGCTGCAGATGTGGTGAAGATCGCTGGGGGAAAGTGTGAGAGCAAGAGGAGCCTCAGTAAAGAGCTGAGCAGGAGCAGGTGAGCAGGCAGAAGAGGGGGAGGCTACAGAAATGGCCATGGACTGTGCTTTGCAAACATGGAACTGGGGTTTAGTGACAAAAAGAAAAGGAGCAGGGCTCCAGACTGCACGGTGGGGAAGGGAAGAGGCCATCAGTGATGCAGGAAAAGATCCCTGGTAAGAGAACAGGAAGCAGAGGTAACCAGTGGGAACACCTGGAGTCTGAGTACAGAAAGCATCATGGCTAGGTCTATTTAGGAGAGGGAATGAAACACGAGTGCAACTAGGGAAGGCCGGAGAGAGTAACTTACACCTTCACATACGTCTTGTGGCAGGCAATAACCAAATCTTACCCAACTCCACCTTGCTGTTGAACACAGGCAGCTGTGTGTTTTGTGAACAGCAGCACACTTTAGTTCTCTAAGGTTGTTCACACTTTCATCTGCTGATGTTATTGAATCTCTTAAAACTTTATACTTTTGATGTTTTCTATCTTCTGGTGCTTGTTCATCTTTTATCATCTGGCAATATTGTCTAGTCTTCTACTTTGTGTAGTATATTATCCTCCCACCCCACTCCCTACTTTGAGACAAGACATGGAGGGTTCCACATAGCCAGGCCTGGAACTTGCTGTGTAACTAGGGATGGCCTTGAACTATTGATCTTCATTCATCTACCTCCCAGTGGCTAGAAATATAGGTGTGCACCATCATATGTATTGTTTAATGTGGTACTAGGGTTCAAACCCAGGGTTTCATGCATATGAGGCAACCTACTGAACTATATCCTCAGTCCCAGTGTATTGACTTCATAGAATATTTCTGTAGACCTCCATCTACTTGTCTGTTTTAATCAATAGTGGAGCAACATTATTATGACACTTTGAAGACTAAAAGGCTTAAAGGAATGGATGCTGGGGAGGTAACTCACTGAGCATCCTGCTCACAGTGCAAGCATTAGTGCCTAGGTTAAGTCCCCAGCACCCATGTATAAGGCAGGTGTGGCTGCATACCTATGACTCCACCACTGGTGGTGGGGTGTTGTGACCCCCAACCATAAAATGATTTTCATTGCTACTTCATAACTGTAATTTTGTCACTTTTATAAGTGGTAAATATCTGTGTTTTCCAGTGGTCTTAGGAGACCCTGTGAAAGGGTTGTTCGACCCCCACCCCCCAAAAAGGGTTCAACCCAGAGTTTGAGAACCACTGCTCTAGTTGATGTTTAACTCACTGGCCAGACAATCTAAACAAAACAGTGAACACCAAAATCAGCGAGTGTCTGGCAGTCAGTGAAGAGCAATAGAGCAAGCTGAAGTTAACCTTCATCTTGCGTGGGTACCTTCACAGGCAAGCACACACAAAAAATCCTTAAAATTGTTTTATTTTGTATCATGTTAAATAAGCAGATTCTAGACTCACAAATATTTAATCAAATGTTTCTAGATTTCAGAATTTTTTAAGATTTGTGTTCATCAAAAACTTAAAATTTTATATGTTTTATTGTTGTTTCTTAGGAGTTGTGGAGTGTATGGCAGCTGGCACAATTATCCTTGCACATAATTCAGGAGGCCCAAAGCTTGACATTGTCGTTCCTCATGAAGGACAAATAACTGGATTTCTGGCTGAGAGTGAAGAAGGCTATGCTGAAACCATGGCTCATATTCTCTCTCTGTCTGCAGAAAAGAGACTTCAGATCAGAAGGACTGCTAGAGCGTCTGTGAGCAGGTTTTCTGACCAGGAGTTTGAAGTCGCATTCCTGTCTTCTGTGGAGAAGTTACTCACATAATGCCAAATCTGTGCATATTCTAGATATTTTATAGAAGTGGAGCTGGGGTGTGGATCAGTGGTAGAGCCTGTGCTTGGTGTGTGCAAGGTCCTGTGTTCCACTCCAGCATCAAAAAGTAAAAGGAAATGCTTTCACGTGTAAATATTTTCTACGTTTATTCTCTATTGTAATAAAGGCGACCTGAGCAATATTCTCAGCAATGTGTGTGTGTGTGTGTGTATATATATATATATACACACACACGTGTAGTATTAAACAAAATGGCAAAATTATCTTTATGGAAAAAGTAATCTCATATAGCTTAATTTACAGATTTTACATTAATATTTGGTCTCAATATCTGAACAGTACAATTCTTAAAGAAAAAATTACCAATCAAGCCAGGCAGTGGTGGCGCACTCCTTTAATCCCAATACTCAGGAGGCAGAGATTAAACCTGGAGAGAGCCACGCTCATGGTGCACAAGTGCTTTAACCAGTGAGTGCTTTACCCCAACCCCAGGAGTCCTGGCAAACAACAGCATGGGTACCCCTTTAAGTATACCTAATAATTTTCTTAAAAGGAAAAAGAAGCTTCAAACAGACATCTTAATCCTAGTCTAAAACATCAGTCAAAAGATGGGATAGACTGATCTCTCCATGGATGTGTACAGATACGTTGAAGTCAAAACACGGGCAACAATCTTCCCCATAACTAGGTTTGTGTGGAAGTTGGGTTTTGTTTAGTGCTCACCACAGATCATTTCTATGAGTTTCACAAACATTACAGCCCCACCCACTTAAGGCTAAAAGTCAGCCTCAATTCATTTCAACAGAATAGGAAGCTAAGTTGCTTTTCTGAAGCATATCATATCATGGTGCCCACACAGTGGGGGGTGCCAGGTGGTAGTTAGTATGCTGGGCTGGACCTGGCTTCACCCTTCACAAATATCCGACCTTCTAACACTGAAGCTATGCCTTAAATTTTTTGATTCTTGGGTGTTTCATCTGAAATCAGTTTGATAATACCTTCAGAATTGTGATATAAGATGTGAAGTGTATGCAGCTACTCTGCAGATTTAGCATTGCCTTGGTAAAAGTAAGAACCAAAACTACAGTGACCTGGTAGGGGAAATGGTGTGTGGGGTGTGTATCCAGGGTGGTTTTTAGGGAAGGGGGGAGGAGGTAAATAATGGAGGGAGGCCAGTAAAATAAAAATAAGGATGTCAGAAAAAGCCACCAAGAGTCATATTATTAAGCAATACCATCAAAAAAAAATAAAAATAAAAAAGCCTGTAATACATGTAATTATGTAATTTTATGGCTAGTCTTTGAGGTAAAACTTGGCTATAGCTCACACAGCCTACCCATCCACACAAAATATTATAAAGATTATAGAAATTGGAATTTAAAAAGCAGGATGGGATGAAAGAAGAAAGGATTCTCAACTTCTTAACACTTTAACTTCAAAATTATTTTCATGTATGAAAAGCATAAAATACGGTTTACATGTATATTTTCCGGTGTTCCTAAGAAGGTTCTACAGATTTTTTTTTTTACTAGATATCAGGTACTGTGCAAAAGTCGGGGCTCGTCTTTTAACTGTCTCTAGGAAACCTGTGAGCAGCTGTTAAGTCCTCCACAGTTGTGACTTTTCAGCGGTCCACAGCAGTGGGGGTTCACATTCCTATTATAGTGTGTGAAGTCACAACTGTGAGTATATGTTCCATCGTCTGTACAATATATTTATAACTAATGTGATGTAGAGCTAGTGATACAAAATCCACTTGTCGCTAAATCTGACGGTTGATTTCTCTACTTCAATTAAAATATTTATATTATTTTTCCACTTCCCCTTACCCCTCAGACTCTTCTACCTCTGAAGTTCATGGTCTCTTTTTCCTTAATTATTGCTACATGTGTATGCAAATAAATATGTAAATGCAGCTGCTGGGTCCCTTTGGTATTGCTTGTCTGTATTGTTTTAGAGATGACCACTGGTATTAGATGACCAATAGGGGGCTCATCCCTAGGGAAAATAATTCTTTCTCACCAGTCATTAATTCCCTGTGGCTCTTAATCTATGAAAGAGGCGCTCAACCTGTGGATCAAGACCCCTTTGGGGGTCGCATATCAGACATCCTGCATAGCAGATATATTTACATTACAGTTCATAACATTAGCAAAATTACAGTTATGACGTAGCAATGAGATAATTTTATGGTTGGGGGTCACAACAACTTGAGGAACTGTATTAAAAAGTCACAGCATTAGGAAGGTTGAGAACCCTCATCTAGGGATTGAGCCATGTAAGATTTCCTCATCCGCTTTGACTATCAACTGGAGTGGTCACTCTTCAGGTCTTGTTTAGGCACATTGTTGAGATTTTGTGGGTGCAGATTCCTTTGTCATATCTAGAAAATAAGAATATTACAACAGACTACCTGATCCTCTGGCTCTTAAAATCTTTCTATCCCTCTCTTGTGGAATGTTCACTGTACCTTAGGTGTAAGGGTTGTGTTATAGATGTATCAGTTGGGACTGGGCACCCCACAGCAGCTCTTCTCTACACTGGACCAGATGTAGCTTCCTATGATGGTCTCCATCTGCTGCAGAATGAAAACTACACTTATCCATGGTATAAAGATAGACATTTAAAATGCAGTTTCATAAACAGCAGTTTATGAAAGTGGCAGCAATACGTTCTCCAAAATCCATGACCTCACTAACCAGGCATGACTTCCCTTCTCTTGAATGATCCTTCCATCCAATTTGGCAGCAATTGGTTACCACCAGTATATAAGTACCACTGTTGCACGTTTAGAGACAGCTCATGCTGGTCATTGTTGAGGCTTATAAGCATCACAGCTGAGCAAGACTAATGATTGCTATCATCCCTTGGCAGCTGACAAAGCACCTTCCTGCATTATGAAATCTAGTTTCCAGTCAAAAGAGGAAGCTTTCCAGTCAGATCACCTTGAATCCTGCAAGTCTTGTGTCCAAAGTGTGTGATGTCTTCATCAATGGGGACTTCCCTTCAATTCTGTTAGGTAACAAAGGCAGTAAGTAGCAATAGCCTATATTGTCTCGGGGGTCTCTTGATCATGGTCCCATGACAAAAAGGTTTCTGATACCGGGTACTGGGGGTTTTGTTAGTTAGTCTATGGTTCTTGTGGGAGGAGAGAACGTTGTTCTGAGTCCTCTTAGAAACCAAACCATCTCTCCAGCTCTTTATAGGGGCCTTAAGTGAGTTAGAGATAGTTGTATCTCATATAGTTGGTTTTGGTGTTGGGAATCAAACCCAAGTTCTTGTGCATGCTGAGCATCTACCTTACCTCTGAGCTATACCACCAGCCCCACATGCCCTAATTTAATAATTTCCAGAGTATTTTACAGGATCATCATGTAAGAAAAATTATGACAAGTACCAGTGTTGTTATTAGTACTTTCAGAATATTATGTAAAAGTACCCTCGACTCCTAAGCATTGCTTTGAATAAGTAAATGAGAGTGCATCTGTGTTCATGTCTGTGAATACAACAGAAAAGTTACTTCTGTTACATAGCTATGATAGGAACTTCGGAATTTCTAGAAGAAAATTGGCCTCTGCAGTTTACCTCACTTTCCCCATTGTGCTTCCTCTTAACTCTGCTCACCCCCAAAGTGTAAGATCACAATAGTTCCAGTATTCTATTGCTAAAATTTGTTCCCTTGGACTCCAAGTAAATGTTACAAGAGCCTTAAAGGGAATGGAAGGGTTAATAGAGTTTTACTACCATTTGAGCAAGGACCAGTGTAGTAACTGCCATACATAGCCAAAGCTGGGTTTTTTTTCCCTAAGAAATTTTATTTTAAAGACAAACAGGAGATATGAACAGATAGTTCCAATTTAATAGAGTTAAAGCTAAAAAACAGCATTCACCAGTTGTCCCTCAAGAGCATAATCTGGGCAAAGTATGTAAGCTCAGTGAGAGATTTTTCTTTAAGGACATCAATCACCAGCAATGAGAGGTAGGTTATTTATATGTGCACATCTTGACTGGCATTTGATGAACTGTGGTCTTAACAATGCAGATTAGACAGGCCAAACTCCAGACCTTCACTGGAGTTTCTGGCTGCCAAGTTTAGCCTTTCTTTCTCTCCTGGCTTTTCAGCATTCTTGGAGCAGCTGGGAGCCTCTTCCCTTTCTTCTGTGGAAGTTGCAAGTTTTTCTAGGGATTCTATCATTTCACTTCTCAACTCATCTTCAGACTCCTCATATTTTCTGAAATAGTAAGCAGTCAGAATCAGTGTTATGATATAAAAGCAGTAATAGAAAACACTAGTTTCCTTTTTCATTGTCTGCTTCCACCTGAGCATTATGCAAGTTGGATCTTCATCATATAGCAAATTATTGTATCAGTTTGGCTTGGGGAGGGAAGTGTATGTGACTGAATGTGTGTGCAGACATGGGCAGGTACAGGAGCCTATACACATGCAGAGGAAGTCCTTCTCTGTCACTCTACATTATTCCTGCAAGAATTCTCATACATGCTAAGTAGGCATTCTTTTACTGAGCTGTGTTCTCTCTGCCCCTACTCCCTAATTGTTTTAATTAAATAACTTAAAATATAATCTTCACAACATAATTATGAAGTTTTTCATGGCCTAGGCCTAATTCAGCTATTTCTTGTGCTTGCAGTCTCTTGTAGTAGATTCTGAGTGGCTGTGTTTTACTTTGTTTTGAAAGAGGGTCTCATCTGGCTAGATGCTGTTTTTACATTTAAGTTTAATTTAATGAACTCATCTTCATTTCTCCTGAGAAAATTCAGCATATTATAACACCTGAACGTTTTATACTTACTTCTTCTGAGATAGTAGAAGCAATAACATCCTTTAATGTAACTTTTTATGCTGGTTTCTGAGTGTGGGGGTCTCCATGCTGTGATTCAAACTCCAAATCTGAGCAAAACCAAGTCTGAGCTTACGAATTTCTTGTGGGATTTCTTCCCAAGTGTGGTAGTTTGAGTGAGAATGCCTACCCCATAAACTCAGGTATTTGAATGTTTGGTTCTCAGTTGGTGGGACTGCTTGGGAAAGATTAGGAGTGGTGGCCTTGTTGAGGTTTCAAAAGCCCACACCAGGTCTAGCCTCTCTCCCACTACCTGCCTGCCGCTACGCTCCCTGTCATGAGATCACAGACTCACCCTCTGAACCTGTAAGCAAACCCCAATTAAATGCTTCCTTTTATAAGTTTCCTTTGTCATGGTGTTTTAGCACAGCAATAGAACAGGAAGTAAGACACCAAATTGGGTCAAAATAGACAAGCCACATTACTAGAATTTTTTTTTCTAACCCCTTCTTGTTTTCCAAAGGTCACAAATGGAGCAGGACCCAAAGAAGAAAACATTGAAAGAAATGTACAAAAGGAGAGGAAGAAAAAACACCTCTTCAAAATAAGTCACAAACTATCATTAGAAAACATGTGACTAAATCTAGTGCAAAAACATGGACAAAATGGATTGTTTCAGTGTTCGGTGCTGGGAATCAAATGAGGGCTTTGTTCATGTTCAGTGCATGCTCTGCCAATGAGCTAGATACCCAACTCCATTCTTCACTAACAAGGAAGATGATGAACTAACTCTAGAGGTTATTTCTATGGGAGTAGAAGAATTGCCTTGCATTTATGGGATATTATATTTTTGAATCTCAGTACTGCCAAAATTATTATCAGAAATCATTTCAAATTAATAAAATAAGGACATATGGATATAAGAAAAATTCAGTTGGGTAAAAAATATACATAAGTGGAAAACCCAATAGATCATATCCAGATAGGTTTTTAAGAAAACATGGAAGAATGAATATATAACATGTAAAAAGTCCTAGGTTCACTCAGTCCTTAGTGCTGCCAAAAGACAAAAACTATATCAATAACAACTATAAAGTTAAGTCATACCTATAGAAGGAAATTTGAACTATTAGAAAATTCATTTTAAACTACCAGGCACAGTGAAACATGCCTGTTCCCCACTACAAGGGAGGCTGAAATAGGAAGTGCACTTGAAATGATTTGTCTATCGGCCTAGCAACATAGAAAGATCAATCCTGTTTCAAATAAAAAATAAATACACAAAGAAAATGTGGCGTGTGTGTGTGTGTGTGTGTGTGTGTGTGTGTGTGTGTGTGTGTGTGTGTGGTTTTGTTTTCTGAGACAGGGTTTCTCCATGTGTAACAGCCCTGGCTGTCCTGGAACTCACTTTGTAGACTAGGCTGGCCTTGAACTCAACAGTGCTCTGCCTGCCTCCTGAGTTCTGGAATTAAAGGCATGTGCCACCACCAACACCTGGCATGCATATATATTTAATATCATGCAATTCATCATTTTGTGGGGGAGTTGAGATACGATGCCATGTACCCTGGGCTGGCCTTCAATTTGCTTATAGCTGAAGCTGACATTGAATTCTTGATCCTCCTGCCTTTCTGCCTGGAACTGTCAAGTTTGGGTATTATCGATATATGCCCTGCTGTGAAGCAAGCTTATGAGTCAACCCTAAAACAGAAAAACATATTCTGTTAGGCACAGACACACATGCATCTCTGTACACATGCACATGTACACCACAGAGATGGGGGAGTGGGGACAGAGCCCAAACAAATCCATTTATATTATAAAACTTGGTCTCCTTAGGTAGATCTCTACAGCCATCTTCTGGCTCACTTGCATGACTGACTTACATATCACCGTCAGATCCTGGATCCAGCTGTTCATCATCCACTACAACATCAGAGGCTATTTCTGCCTCTTCCTGGTCTGCTTGAGGAAGCTGTGGTTTTATCATTCCTACTGAAAGAAACAGAGGTAGACTCATCTGTGCACTGGATGAACAACATACACCCACAGTCCTACAGTGAATGCCATTCATGATGGCAAAACAAGGTGCTGACAGGGATGCCAAAAGAAACATGCTGTGGTTTGGATGTGAAATGTCCCCCACAGGCTCAAGTATTTGAACACTTAGACCCCAGCTAGTGGCACTATGTGGTGACATTGTGCAACCTTTGGGAGGTGGATCCTGAATAGGGAAAGTGGGTTGCTAGGCAAAGAGCCTTGAGTTTTATAGTCCTGCCCTGCTTCCTGTCCCATCTCTGCTCTCTGGTGCACTAAGATGTATGCGAGCAGCTGCCACATGCTCCTGACACCACAGAGACATCTTCTTCCATGCCTTCCTGGATGGACAGCAGCTCCTCAAATCATGAACCAAAAGTCCTTTGTCCCTTAAGTTGCTTCTTGTTGAGTATTTAGTATCAATGATGAGAAAAGCAATTAATGCAATATTCAGTTGTTTGGTGCTGTACTAAAAGTAGGCAACACAAGAAAAAAAATGAGTATCATGATAAGGTTCAGACAGGAAGAGACAAAATTACCCCATTTGAAGGTTGCATAAAAATTTTAAAAGTATGAGTATCAAAACTTAAGACCTGCCAAAATTGAACCCATCCTTAAAAACTTCGCTTTACTGAAATAATTTAAGTCATGCAGTCATTTTCTTGGAATCCTCAAACCCATTTCTAACAGGCTGTCTCAAACACAAGGTATTCCAGCCTCTACTTCCAAAATGCTAGGGCCATAGTTATACAGCACCATGCCTGACCTATGCTTGATGCCCCCAGAATGAATTTAGTGTAAACTTCCTAGGGAAAAAGTTAAACAATAACACAGATGTAAACATCCCAGGAGAAAGTTAAACTGTAACAAAGGAAATTATATTTTGATTCAGCGGAAAATAAATCACTTAGTAATGAATCTAAACAAAGATGAAGAATCATATGGTAGCCATTTTGAGTCAATTAAGAAAATCTGATAATAAAAATATAATATGGATTAGTCAGGTGCGGTAGTACATGCCTTTAATTCCAGCACTCAGGAAGCACAGGCACAGAGTGTGTGTGTATCATGTGAGATTATATATATATATAGTGTGTGTATCATGTGAGATTTTATATATATATATATATATATATAGAGAGAGAGAGAGAGAGAGAGAGAGAGAGAGAGAGGAAGTTATATAATCTATAACATAGGGGGAGGAAGGAAGGAGAGTAGAAAAATATATAGCTGAATAAAAACAGTAAAAAATGAAAAATAATATATAACATATAGTATATATTGTATCTGTATGTAATGATGTGTGCTTGTCATCCTAGCTACTCAAGAAGCAGGAAGATCACTAGTGCCTATAAGCTTGACGTTTTCTTGGACAACACAAAGATTCTGGTGAGAAGGAAGGGATGGGTGTTGCTTTAAAAATGAAGACCATGGGGCTGGAGAGATGGCTCAGAGGTTAAGAGCATTGCCTGCTCTTCCAAAGGTCCTGAGTTCAATTCCCAGCAACCACATGGTGGCTCACAACCATCTGTAATGAGGTCTGGTGCCCTCTTCTGGCCTGCAGGCATACACACAGAATATTATATACATAATAAATAAATAAATATTTAAAAAATAAAAATGAAGACCACTCAGGAGGTAGAGGAAGATGGATCCCTGTGAGTTCAAGGCCAGCCTGGTCTACATAACAAAGAGTTCCAGGCTATCCAGCTGTCCAGAGCTACAAAGTGGCGTGTACTCTTTAAAAACAAAATACAGTGGAAACAAAACAAAACGAACTATTGTTGGTTTGCATTCTCATTACCCATAGGAAAATAAGGTGAGCCCCTGAATACCTATCAGATGAGCAATGCTAGATTTAGTTGCCACCTTCAAATGCTACACAAAATTATGCCTCTGTCCTTGGAAGTTCATGCCATTTGTCACATCACTTGGAAACAGCTTGGTTTGAGAGCAAATCAGACAAGGCAAGACATGTTCCCAGTTCTCTCGCAAGCCAAATATACTGTTAGCACCTTTTTGCACTCATAAAACATCGACATAAGTCCATGGGGGTAGCAGTAGCTTAGTAAGAAATAAACTACATACCAGGCTCTCCTTTCCTGGTTGACAGTGAACTGCTGCAGGCATGGGCTGCTGCCAAAGCACTCGAGGTCCCTGGTACATACCACCACTGCTTCCCACTTTCTGGACTACCTTCCATCACAACAACTTGGCCATCTATAAAGGATACTACATTAGCAAACATAAAGGTGCTTCTTTGTTCAGTTTCTCTAAGACCATAAAATGTTAGAACCATGGATGTAATCACATACCCCATTTTATTAATAAAGAAACCAGCATAAAAGCAACTTTACTGCCTTTTTGTCATGTGTTGATGAGAAGAGTCATATCTTACTGTGTGCACTGGGATGAGTTTCCATGTGCTTATTTTTTAAGCTGAGTTCACCCGTGGTCTTCCAGAATTATAAGTCAGCTCATATACTACATTAACTCACTTTCATGATACACACTTATCTCTTGGCACCCAAAGCAGATTAATTAGAATGCATCCAATGATATAAAAATCTGTGCATGTGGGCTCGAGAAATGGCTTAGCAATTGAAAGCACTTGCAGCTCTTGGAGAAGATTCAAGTTTGCTTCCCACATGGTCTCTTTCAACCACCTGTAACTCCAGCTTCAGGGAGATGCTAATGGCTGGTCTCCACAGACACTTCTCATGTGTATATCCACACACAGACACAATGGTCCATAATTAAGGGTAATAAAAGTAAAATATTTTCAAATATGTGTATGATTCAATAGTTTATAGGCAATAGGCACTATTTGCATAAAAGCTATGCACACCTTCCCACATACTTTTATAGGAGTGGGGATGAGACAGTGTCTCATGCAGTTTACACTAGCTTTGAACTGTCTATGTACCTGAGGGTGATCTTGCACTCCTGATACTCCTGGTCTCCATCTTTCCCTCCCACATGTGCCACCATGTCTAATGGCCAGCACACTTTATTCTTTAAGACTTAATTATTATTATTTTTAGCAATTATGTGTATATGTGTGAGGGTGTTGGTTTGTGCATGTGGTTGCAGTACTCAGGAGGTCAGAAGAAGGGGTTAGGTCTCCTACAGCTCAAGTTACATGTTACCACAGTTGGGTGCTGGGAACTGAGCTGCTGAGCCATCTCTCCAGCCTATTCCATAGGCTTTAAATCAACTCTAGGTGACTTGCCCAGCATAACACAATGCAAATGCTGCACAGTCATTGTTATACTGCACTACTTAGGGAACGAGGACAAGAAGACATCCGTTTGTGTTCAGCATAGACAAAGCTTTTGTTCTGAATATTTCCATTTGGGATAATTGAGTCCAAGGACATGGATGGCTGTTCACTCACCTTATACCGTGGTTTTAAACTTTAACCTGTTCTCAGGGTTATGCGATAAGAAGGAACAAAGGAAGTGAGCAATAAAAAAAAACCTCCCTGTTTATTAAGATGACTTCCAAGGGCTTGGGGTTGAGTCAGTAGTGAAAACTCCTTGTTGCATAAACATGACCACCTGTTTGCTGGAGCTTGACCTGTGCATGCTAGACGAGCTCTTGACAGCAGAGTTGCATCCCTAACCCGAAGACCAATTTTATTACTGAGGGGTAAAAGAAATCGTCGATGAAATGACAAGGCTCTAATTAGGCTGGTGTGGGAATTAAGTCCAGAAGACACCCTCCTTGTCTCCCCTCTCTCACTTCAGGAAAGACGGCAGGTGTGGTTTTCTTCCTTTCCTTTTGCATGACCAGCATCATCAACCGCTAGGAAGCCAAGTCTCAACTTGATTCTCCGGATGCCCAAACAATGTCTGTGTCAAATGTTTAGTGACTGAGAAGTGACAACTATTCCAATACGGTGTGTGCTGGCAGCACAGCTGTGCCGGGCCCCCGGGCCAACGCTAACTGACCCAAGACTCACCCTCAGGCATGGTGGGGCAGGTGGAGATGACATCCGCTGTCGCCATTATTTGCAGCAGAGTCTGAGGTGCTCGGGCATCCCACCTCCGCCTGTTCTCCACAGAGACCATCTCAGAAAAGTGGCAGCCCTCTGGGTGTAAGACAATAGCTCATTAGTTCCGGGGCAGCCAGGGAATGACAACAGCAGCACCGAGCAATTCTTAGGTACTGTCCCCATTTGCTTTCTGTTGCTGTAACAAACACCATGCCAAAAGCAGCTGTTGGAGGAAAGGGTTTATCTCATCTTACAGCATGAAATACTTCCTCACAAAGGAAGTCACGGCAGGAGCTCCAGGCAGGCACTGAAGCAGAGGCCATGGAAGAGTGCTGTTCTCAGCTCACATTCAGTCCCCTTCCTTCTGCCTCCCAAAACCACTGCCCAGGGATGGCATCATAGGTGGGGTGCTCACAATCAATAAATGGGACCTCCTGAAACTGAAAAGCTTTTGTAAAGCAAAGGACATGATCAACAAGACAAAATGGCAGCCTACAGAATGGGAAAAGATCTTCACCAACCCCACATCAGACAGAGGTCTGATCTCCAGAATATACAAAGAACTCAAGAAATTGGTCATCAAAAGAACAAGTAAAAAAAAAAAAATGGAGTACAGACCTAAACAGAGAATTCTCAACAGAGGAATCTAAAATGGCTGAAAGACACCTAAGGAAATGCTCAACATCCTCAGTCATCAGAGAAATGCAAATCAAAACAACTCTGAGATTCCATCTTACATCTGTAAGAATGGCCAAGATCAAAAACACTGATGACAACTTATGCTGGAGAGGTTGTGGGGTAAGGGGAACACCCTGCATTGCTGGTGGGAATGCAAGCTGGTACAGCACCTTTGGATATCAGTAGGGCGATTTCTCAGAAAATTAGGAAACAACCTACCTCAAGACCCAGTAATACCACTTTTGGGTGTATATCCAAAGGATGCTCAATTGTGCCACAACGACATGTGCTCAACTATGTTCATAGCAGCTTTGTTTGTCATAGCCAGAACCTGGAAACAACCTAAATGCCCCTTTACGGAAGAATGGATAAGGAAAATGTGGTATATTTACACAATGGAGTACTACACAGCAGAAAAAAATAATGACATCTTGAATTTTGCAGGCAAATGGGTAGAGCTAGAAAACATCATTTTGAGTGAGGTAACCCAGACACAGAAAGACAATTATCACATGTACTCATTCATACTTTAAACATAAAGCAAAGAAAATCAGCCTAGAAATCACAACCCCAGAGAACCTAGACAACAATGAGGACTCTAAGAGAGACTTACATAGATCTAATCTACATGGGAAGTAGAAAACACAAGATCTCCTGAGTAAATTGGGAGCATAGGTACCTCGGGAGATGGTTGAAGGGTAGGGGAGAAGAAGGGAGGGGAGCAGAGAAAAATGTAGTGCTCAATAAAAATTAATTAAAAAAAGAAGAACCAGTTCTTCCCTATTTAAGAAAATATGTATATACACATTCTTTTACTTCATTTTTAAATATGTAATCTTACATGTAATTTTTTTTAAATTTTGTTTTGTAGTATCATTGTTTAGGATCAGATTTCATATTTTTCCCAATGCAATGTTTAGTTTTAATTGTCTATTTGATATGATGAAGAATCAAGTGGAATAGAGCCTCAGCAAGGGACTGTCTGGGTCTGGGCATGTCTGTTGGGAACCTTCTTTATTTCCTCAATTGATGTGGAAGAACTCTGCATACTGTGGGCAACACAGCTCTTTAGGTTTGGCTCCTGATTATATTTGAGTAGAGAAAGTGATCTGAGCAGCAGCTACACCTGCTTCTGAGTGTAGATGTGGTGTGTCGAGAGGCTTCACACTCCTGCTGCCTTGCCTCTGGGTTCCCACATCAGGTGGCTCACAACCTCCTGTAATTCCAGGGGATCTGTCTCTGGCCTCCACCAGCACCTTCATGCAAGAGGTGCGCAAAACCCCCTGCAGGCACACATGTATAAAAGTTAATCAATCAATCAATCAATCATTTTTTATTAAGGAAAGATTATTTATTAGACACTTATCATTTAGGCAGGTACCTTGTACATATCCTTTATCACTCTTATTACTACAGCAACCCTGTAACCTGTGTGGTTATTATTACTGCTGTTTCCTATGCCTCAAAGAGGAAAAAGGGGATTTAGAACATAAAAGTAACTTGCAAAAGAGGAAATGCCCCATGACCAGAAACCCCAGTGCTAGCTAGGATTCAGACTACCACTGGCTCCAGAACCCTGGATTATGCATGGTTTCCTATGTCGCCACAGTGCTCAAGAGTGATAGAGTCCTACCTAGCAGCAGAAGACATGGAGGCAGAGGAAAAATTCAGTAGTATGTCTGAGGAGGAGATGCCCTGCGTGTGGAGAAGGAGCAATGCCTTGATCTGAAGCAAAGGTCTCTGGGAAGGAGGAGGACACACGCTGAGGTTGAGGTACTTGCTCTGTGTGTGTGTGTGTGTGTGTGTGCGCGCGCGCGTGTGTGTGTGTGTGTGTGTGTGTAATGCTAAATGAAGAGTGTGTGCAGGGAAAGAACCAAGAGTGCAATGGAGAGAGTTGGAGATGACTGCAATGAAAAATTCCCCTTTCCTCCCCTACTTTCAAGCAACATGTACCTGCTTCTGGGCCACAGAGTTCTTCAATGGCTCTGTCTGTGTAATCTTCATGCTCCTTTATAGGTCTGTACTCCTGAAACTTCACGCCATCTTCAAAGCTCAAAGTGTCATTTAGTTTATCCATTACCTAAAGAAATTTCACAATTTTTCATGAGTAAAAAGCCATATTGAGAGTTAAATGCATTAATATGTGTGTGTCCCCAAATATTCATTTCCAAGCTACATGGTGTGTAATATACGTATCTGTATACATGCATATATATAATATAGATATCTGTTAAACAAATCCATATTATTTTAAAGGTGAAACCATTTTGACTGAGACAGAAACAGCAATGTTTTCATCTCTTCTTGCAAATGGCAGCCAGCCCTGATCACGGAACAACTTGATTTCTACCTTCCAAATTGCACTACCCTCTTCAGGGTTTCCTTATCCACTTCCTATTCTCAGTATCCAACACAAAAGTCTTTTTCTTCTTCTTTTTAAAAAATATTTACTTACTTTTGTTTTAGGTGTATGAGTGTTTTATCTACATGTATGTCTATATACCACTTGTGTGTCTGGTGCCCAAGATGACCATAAGAGGGTGCTGAATCCCCTGGAACTGGCATTAGACATGACGGTGGGATGTCACATGGACAGGGAATCAAATGTCCCAGGTCCTCTGGAAGAGAAACTACTGCTCTTAAGCACTGAGCCCTCTCTCCAGCTCCCTTATTTTTCTTCCTAAGCTGGGGCCTCACGATGGTACCCGCAGTGTTCTGGAATTCCCTACCTCATCCTCCCTCAGCTTCCTCAGTAGTTGACACCATGGACACCAAGCGCACTGAACTTTACAACCAAGTTGATTAGGTCCTAAAACTGCCCCAATACTAAAATGGTCATTTTGTTTTCAGGAACAGAAAACTGAAAAAGGAAGACCATCCTAGCAGCTAAAGCCATTTTCTCAAGCTAACCTCAGCACCTCACATCATGGAAGTCATGTGATGTACCCCTCCCCAGAGCTTTTCTGCTCAGATCCCACAGCTCTGGGGCATTAGAGACCAAATGGTTGAGTAAACACTCGCTCCCGCCATGCTAATGAAGTCACTATGTACAAAATATTTGTAAAGCTACAGTGACATAAAAACTGGGAGGGCTCAACCCTGACTACTACACAGGTTAGCACGCTCTACCATTGACTTGCATTCCCAGCCCCCAAGAGATGTAAGAGGATAGAGACCATGAGATGGCTGAGGATAGCCCATTGATCATGAGAGGGCTGGGGGACAGCTCAGTGACAGAGAATTTTCCTTGCACAGTACATAAGTTCTAATCTCTAGCAGCACACAGACAAAATGAGCGTCAGGTATGATGTTCATATTTAACTTTTAATAATCTAAAAGATGAATACAGAGGAAATAAAATGGAAAAAATAAATCGGTTAATGTTGGAATTGACATTTGTTGGAAGTTCTGAAGAAAGTTGAAATAATAAAGGGATTAACATTAAGTAATAAAATGAAATCCGGGTGTTTTTCTGCACATGAGCACTTATTGCCACATCAAGGGAGTCCAGATGCACAAGTGAGATTTATCCAAAGGTAGCTGCAAAGTTATTAGATCTAAAGTAATCAAGACCCAAAATAAATGACACTTTCAGATTACTTGCTCAAAGATTTTTAAATCAACATATTAACTGTTGACTATATACCAGGCTTTTTTATTGGCAATAATAAAAAGTTAACATTATCAGGAAAATAACTTATTTATTAAAGAAACATAAATTATAGTAGAATGGTTCATCCAGGGAAATAGTCTCATCTTTTTACATGAGAAGATAAGAAGTCTTTGGAAGGTTCATTTAAGCATCAGACTCCTTGCTTCTAAGTGTATTTAGGAAATTCTCATTATAGCCCGTATAACAATTTCATGAACCTGAAGAAAAACTCTCTTCATCATAGCTGATCAGGGCAATGTGTACATAATGGCATACCTCATTCTCTTGGATGTTGTCATCCTCAGAAATACATTTATCTAGGCTAATTTCAAACTTTACTCCTCTCTAGAATAACAAGAAAAAAACCTTAGTTTATCAATTCAGTAAAACCTTCAAATTACAGCCCCTGAGATCAATTCATGCTGACGGCACACATATAAAGATCATTAGTATCCAATATAAAAGTCTTTTTCCAGTGTATATATTTCTAAAGAAAGAAGAGATGTGCCTATCACTTTAAGACTTGCCTATTAGGGCTGGGAGATGGCTCCTCATGTAAGCTCCCTTGCTGCGGAAGCACGAGGCCCTGCACTGGAACCCCTCTCCTCATCATAAAAGACTGGGAATGGCTGTGTCTGCCTGGAACCGCAACCCTGGGAAACAAACAGGCTGATCCTGGAGCTCTCTGGACAGCTGTCACAGCCTAAACAGTGAGCTTCAGGACTAGTTGTAAACCCTGTCCCTGAGAAATAAGGGAGATGGTACCCCTACATATATGGGGGCAACATTTGCTCATCATGGTTCCAGCTGTTTGTAATAGCCAAAACTATGTAAATATCCATTCATAGTTGAATTGAGAACAAATGTTGATATATTATGCAGTGGGATATGCTCAGCAGGGACCAGGGATGATAAACTCTATGAACACCATAGGTGAAACTCAACACGATTAGCATAATGATGCTTCCTGTTGCATGAAAGAAGCCAGATGAAAAGGGAACCTAAGGGATGGTGGCTTTTATGTGCTGTGCTCTCGTCTAGAAAATGAAGACTAGACGATTGTGGCAGAAAGCTCACGAGCAGCCGCCTAGAGATGATATGGGAGTGGAGGGTGGGAGGAACAGGAAAGGAAATGGCAGGATAGCACCTGAGCTTTGGAGAAGGTCCCCACCCCACTACGCCCTCACTGGAATGCTCACACACCCCTAGCAATAGCGTCTCTACCTGCGCCGAGGCCTCTTCCTCAGGAACGTCAGGGTGGGCAGGCAGGTGACTCCTCTTCACCAAATAGGTTTTATGACTGAGGTCTGCATTCTCCTTGAGTACGGATTACACACACAGTCAATGAGGTTGGCTCTATAGGCTACTTACTGTCTGTCCCTCTCTGAGAGGGCGAAGAGCTAGTCACAGACACCTCAGAGCTCTCTTGGTTTCTCCTGTACCTTGGAATTGACTTAGTTCTCATCAAATGCTTCTTTCACGGACTCTAGAAATGCCTGCTCGCTGGCCCTGGCCACACCCAATAACCTGAGTTCGATCCCCAGTACCCCAAATAAAGGTAGGAAACAGACAAGGAGGGGTGAACGCCTGCTATTCTGCTTTTCTGGATTCAGACTTCCCATTGCAGAGCCACCAAACATAAGGCTGATGGTGGCACAGGCTCCCCACCGTGAGAGAAGCGCTGCCCTAGAGAGACCCACCCCTTTACCACCAGCACAGGCCCCTGTGTGGCTTTTTTAGAACAAGTCGCTTAGCTCAGACCATCTAAAGTCCACCCCTCTTCTTGGTCCAGCCCCTGCCCTCTGTCCTTCAACTCTTCCACAGAAGCCTTCCTTCTCCTCAGTCATCTCATCTTTGCTCCTCTGCACCTAGGAGGCTCGGCTATGGCAGTCTCATTTCATTCGGTCATACGTGTGTCCTTGTGAGTAGAACTCTATCCGCTGGGAAGCAGATGTGCCAGAGGCATCCCCTTAGCTAGCCTTCGAACTGCTAAGTGGCTCTGGGTGAGTTACAGAGTTTCCTGTGGTAGGACATAAACGAAGCGCACGGCAAAATCTCCACTCACGCTCACTCGTACTAATCTTTGCACATGCGTTTGGAGGTGAGGAAGGCTGGAGGCGGCAGATCTGCCACAGCAGCATGGCAGGTCTATTCGAGGAAGGGCCTGGCGGCGGCGTCTGCAGAGCCCAGCAGACCTCAGAAAAGGAGCCATCCAGGGTGTGGTGAGGATTCATAGTGTCACAATACTTGCATGTTTTCACACAGCAGGTCAAATGCAGGCTAGCTAAGTCATCTCCTGAAGAGACGGCCATCTGCAGCACTCCAGAAGCCTGGGAAGTGCAGCACCATTGTGGGGTTTTTAAGAATGACGTCAGCTGTGACCCAGACTTTGCCTTACATAGTCTCGTAAATGAAAGAATGTTCTGGGAAATATGAGCACCATAGCATGTACGTATACAGACTAAGGTGGCAGTGACGTCAGACAATAGAGTCTTGTGAGGCCACCATTTTTCACATGGTATATCATTAACCTCAAATATCATAACTCCAGATGTGTAGATCCCAACACAAGCCAAGGACAGCCAGGACAATATGCCTCCTCCAGAAGCCATTATGCCCTATGATAACTTAACGGTCATTGCTAATATAATATATCGTTATATATTATTACCAATATAGTATCCCCCCAAAAGGAAAAGTGACACTGCACATGACCACATAGACTTGGAGCCCCTGCTCACAGCCTCTGGCCCCTTTCACTCCCCTTATGGCCATAAGAGTATACTCGTTTTGGACTTTCTGCATCTATCCAGTTCTGTCCTAAGGCAGCTGCTCAGTAAACACTGGCTTTCTGATCCGAAGAAGACAATATGTATTTTAAAGAACAGCGCTTCCTAATTAAGACCTCACATCTTGTCATCATCCTGTGTGGCCTCCAGTAAACCATCATGCTAATCTTCTGTGAGGTCTGACAGCTTTCCTATAGAGAAAGAAACCCAAGAATCACCTCTTTCTCATTTCCTGTGAGGAGATTGTGTTCTCCTCACCTGTCCATGTTTCTGTGTATATGTGTCTCTGTGTGTGTATACATGAGTGTGTATCCATCTGTGTATGTGTGGGCATGTGTGCCTGCTTGGATGCATGGGCATGTGTGTGAATGTGTGTGGATGTGAGTCCATGTTTGTGTGTGCATGCTTACATGCATGCATGTGGATATGAGTGTGTGTACATGTGTGCATGCTTGCATGCTTGTGTGTAGACGTGTGTGTAGGTGCATGTTCATGTGTGTAAATGAACATATGTGTATGTGCACGTGTGTGTGTGTGCTTGCATGTATACACAGCCCACTCTTGGGTCTTGGCTGCTTGGGTTTTGGAAACAACTTTCAGCCCTTCCTTCTACTGTTCCCAGTCCTTCGTGACTCTGTCTACTCACAGAACCTCTCTCCACCAAAGCTGACAGCCTAGTTTTAAATATTAAATTGCTTTTACTATTTAGTCATTTTGTCACCTCTAAATCAATAGACTAATGTTCCCTCTAATAGACTGACTTTACCTTCAGCTCTCGCCCCATCCTCTTTTTAATTTCCTTCATATCACTGTGGTACTGTTGGCGGATTTCCTCCAGCTGTTTCCAATATTCCTGAAAAGCAAAACCAATCTAAAACTTGAAAATAATCTCTACAAGGCCTAAAATTTTGAAATATGTAATATAAGTAATTATTAGAAAACTAGTTGTTTCTAAATGCACTGATATGCTCACTTTGGCTGTGCTACTTCATAGCTTGGGAAGAATACACTAGTATGGGACAGAGACCTTTGTTTTATTACAATTCCGAATCACATGCAGCTGCTCTGTATATTCAGTTTTTGCATTAATTGAACATGTTGCCCCTCAAAAGATGTGTAGAAGCTGGTGTGCACACCTTTAGTCCTAACTACAGGGAGAGGTGAGATGGGAGGATTACTTGAGCTTAAGAGTTCATGAGTAGCCCGGGTATCATGCAGACCATTCATCATCATTATCATCACCATCATAGTCAACATCATCGTCACCATCACCATCATCAACATCACTATCATCATCACCATCATCTATCATCATCATCACTATCATTATTACCATCATCAGCCACAATATCATCATCATTATCATCACCATCATTGTCACCGTCACCATCACCATCATCATTGTCACCATCATCATCACCACATCCATCATCATCATCACTATCATTATTACCATCATCAGATGCAATATCATCATCATCATCACCATCATCGCCATCACCACATCCACAGAAGTCTTATCACCCATTGCCCCAGAATGGGATGTGTTTGGAAACAGGGTCTTTGCAGATGTAATTAGTTAAAGTGAAGTCGTGCTGGGATAGAGTGTGCCCCTTAATGAATATTAATAGATGCCTTTTGAGAAGATGAGCAGAGCCCACTCCCATCCACTAGGGACTTGGCTGTTTGGTGTGGACCCAGGGTCCCTCTAGTTCTTCTTGGAAACACCTTTCAGCCCTTCCTTCTGCCATCTCCAGTCCTTTGTGACTCTGCCTATCCACAGATCCTCTCTCCACCAGGAACCCAACGCTGCCAGACTAGGCTGGGACTCAGGTAGGGGACCTTCATCCTCCTTCCTATCCTCCATTACAGCCTCTCCAGACTTACTCTTAGTCCTGCAGCAGCCTGCACTCAGGAACCCCTCCTCCCAGATCATCTCCATCCTCTTGGCATTCAGCCTCTTGATGCAAACCCAGGGTCTCTCTGGTTCTTCCCCACAGCCTCTCTCAACATTTCCTTCCAGAGACTCCACAACCAGCACCCGCGGCTAGGACTCAGATTGACCAATAGTAATAAAGAACTGAGCATCTATCTGATAAAGACTACACCCGAAATATACACCAAGGAGCACCTTAAACATCATAACTCCTGATGCCTAGATCCCAGCAAACACACCTACACACACACACACACACACACACACACACACACACACACACACACGAACAGCCAAGACAATACACCCCCTCCAGAAGCCAGCAACCCTACTGTGTACAGGCTTCTAGGCTCGAGCCCATGATGACCCACACTGGTTCTGGTCTTCAGCCTCCAAAATCACAAACTGATGTTACTGCTGTTTTAAGCTATCCCTTTTACTGTAGTTCATCAATAGCTGTAAAAGACGTAATAAAAAAAATCGCTTTATCAAATGTTTTGTATACTCAGTTCTCTGTGTCCACAGGGAGGCTGGAAGCAAAGATGACATATGGCAGAAAAGTCTGCAGTGTGAAAGACCATGACACACACACACACAATGGTAGAACTGGAAATTTTAAACCTGGTCCTTCATTTTGTTCTTCCTATACTGAAGCTCCTGGAGTTTAGTCTCCTCTCTGTGGCTTTGTAAGTTTTCTCTCTCGTTGGGATGTGGCTCAGCAGAAGATGGACGAAGACCCTGTTTATGAACGAAAAGAATTTATAAAGGCCTACTTGCATATTCTGGCTTAATCCAGACTATTTTCTCGAGACAAGAAGTACATCACCAAGCAGTCTGCGCGGGAGATTGCTTAGCGAGGAGCAGAACTGTCTTAACTGAAATATGAAATGCTTTCAGCAGCATTTTGAAGTTGTTTCTAAACAACAGTTGTTTTCATGCTATGACTTGGGTCCATTTGCTGAACTGGTCAGTTGTGGCTGTCAGGTCAAGCACCTCTGAGGTTTAGCAACCCTGGGGTGTGATAGCGACAATAAGAACTTGTACAGCTGAACAATTCAAAAGAAGAGCAATAGAAGCCAGGCCTGGTGGCCCATGCCTGTACTCCCCACCAGGAGGCTGAGGCAGGAGGTTCAGCAAGAGCTGGAAGTCGGCTTGCTATACATAATGAGGTCTGGGCCAATCCTGGGCTGTATAGCGAGATTCTGTCTATAAATAAAAGGTGAAAATGGCCTTGGTTTTTATAGCAGAATGAATTAGGACACATTGATGTCTGAGGGCAGAGAAACTTTGAGGAAACCCCTGAGCACAGTTGGAGTCTCACTCACCAATTGTCTTTCCACTTTTAACTTATACTGCTGAGCTTCAAGTCTCCTCTGAAGGTATGCAGCAGACCTGAGAAAATAAAATGTTCCACTTGGACATAATCCCCTCTCTGTCTCTCTCTCTCTCTGTTTCTCTCTCTCTCTCTCTGTTTCTCTCTCTCTCTCTGTTTCTCTCTCTCTCTCTCTCTCTCTCTCTCTCTCTCTCTCTCTCTCCCTCTCTCTTTCCTTCCTTCCTCCCTCCCTCCCTCTCTCCCTTCCTTTTGTCTTTTGTGGTGGTGGGGATTGGCGCATGTTCTAATGCTCAACTCCAATCCTCCAGCCCGTGAGTAAGTATTCTCACTAACTATCTCAGGTACCAAATTGATGGGTGGGTTTTCACCTCAGTGATAGAACTCTTAACTCATCTGTAGTATGAAGTTCAAAGTTACAGAATGCAACATCAGGAGAGAAAGGCTTTGGAATCAAGAGGAAAAATAATAAATAAATAAAATGCTTTTTAAAAGGAATGAAAATGAATATATGAGGAGACCCAGAGCAGACACCTTGTGATAAAGGTGAAGATTAAAGGCAGGTGATGATGGCGCACACCCTTAATCCCAGCATTCTGTGAGTTTGAGACCAGCTTGGTCTGCAGGGCGAGTTCCAGATCAATCAGGCCTACATAGAGAAACCCTGCCTTGAAAAAAAAAAGAAGAAAGGGAGGAAGAAAGGAAGGAAGGAAGGAAGGAAGGAAGGAAGGAAGGAAGGAAGGAAGGAAGGAAGGAAGGAAAGAAAGAGAAAAAAAGTGAAGGTAAGAGTTTTGCTACTGCAAACCATAGAATGGCACAGATTGCCTAGAAATCCCCCAAAGCAGAGAGGGCTCTTCACGAACAGACTCAGTGGGTAAGGGTGCCTGCCGCCAAGCCTGACAATCGACTTCAATGCTTGGTACCCACATGGAGGAAAGAATAGCCACCCCTGCAAACTGTCTCTGATCTCCATGCACACCCATGCACAGGATTAATTTTAAAAGGAAGTGGGGGAGCCTCAGTTAGGGATGCTGAAAAGATTCTCTAACCTAATGACTTTCTCCAGGGCAGGATTTGGTCTTCCTGTCCTCAGATTTGGTGAGGGGAAGGAAACAGCCAGGCCTGGCTTTTCTCCGGTTTTGTGGGATGACTAATCCACATCTCACTGCTCCCCCATGACATGCTGCTTGTCTGTTCCCTGCACACACAGGAGCTCCAGAGAGCAGGGTGTGGTCCAGCCCTTTTCCCTCTAAATGAATGAGGAGGTGATGCTACGCCCTGTGGGGACATTTAAGGAGACTGTCAGCACATCCCGGTTAGGTCTGGTCAAATCACTGTCAGACTTACGCCTATGCCCTTCCTTCTGCCTCCCCCTTCTCTCCTGCCATTGTGTAAAACCGGTCTCTAGGTGGCCCATATGGACCTCAAATTCACAATCTTCTTGCCTCTGTCTCCCAGGGGAAGGGATTGCAGGCCCGCACCACCGTGGGACTAGCTATCCTTATCTTTTTAAAGAATGCTCAAAACCCTGGATTAGAATAATTTAAAACCAAAATGAAACAATTTGAGTGTTTAAAAATTTTCCAGACCACTAATATTGACATAAGAACAAGTGAGCTGTGTCCCATGGAAAGTCACTTGGCTTTGATGGTCTACACCAGGAAGAGAAACAGTGACAAAGTACCATAGCATATGTCTTGAATAGAAAAAAATATGCTTCTAGTATTATTTTATATATTTATAGCAATAACTGCATTTTAATTTTTATTTATTTTTTAGAAAGAGTCTCATGTATTCCAGATTAGCTTCAAACTCTCCACTGAGCACCCCAGAGCTTCAGCTGATTCTTGATACCTGACTGATTTGTTCTCCTTACTTATTATCCCCACCAAACACTACCTGCATTCTTTGAATTACATCTGAGTTCTCACACTACTTTTTATTAGGTCCAAGATCCAAACTTCAGCTCCAATGGGCTTTGCAAAGTAAGTCTCAATGGGCAGTGCACCTTTTCTGTTATAGAATAAACATCACCCCATGAGAGCACAATAACTCATGATCTATGAATAGTCTACTCTGGTCTCCTCTGGACCCCCCATCACTTCGCGTCAACAAAAAGTAAGCTTTGATTTAGCCACATCAAGCATGTGTACTAGCAAGTCATGTTCTGTGACGGTTTCCTAACTAAGGAGAAGAAAGGAGCTGAGTTCCCCAGGTCACCTCCGAGCTAGATAGACAACTTCTTAGGAACATCATTTCTACCCATATAAGCAGATGATTTCAGGGTTGTTGATACACTTATATATTTTTTTTTTTTTTTAGTTTTTCGAGACAGGGTTTCTCTGTAGCTTTTGGAGCCTGTCCTGGAACTAGCTCTGTAGACCAGGCTGGCCTCGAACTCACAGAGATTCGCCTGCCTCTGCCTCCCGAGTGCTGGGATTAAAGGCGTGCGCCACCACCGCCCGGCTTACACTTATATTTTCTAACTGTCCACATTCATCACACTTACCGGAATTTCTTCCATGAGTATCAGCAATATGTCAAAACTCATGGTGTGATACACACATAATAAATTTTTTTTTTACATAACACAATTAGGGTGCTGGAATCTCAATAAAGCTTGAGACAATCACAGCCTACACAGTGGTGTGAAAACCCAGTCACACTTATGAATCAAACAAGGATATAGATATTCCTCTTTCTGTTTCTTCCATGCTAAAGATTGAACCAGGGCATCTTGCATGCTAGCCAAGGACTAACCACTGGGAAACAGCACTAACCCCAAAGAGTTGAACTTTGCACTTGTTTTTGAGAGGGTATCACAAGATAACTTTGGACTTTTTTAAATCAGGGTCAGACATAGCTTAGGTAGGCCTAGCAGTTGTGATCCAAGCAGTTGTGATCCTTTTGCCTCAGTTTCCCAAATTCTGGGATCACAGGTTTGGTGATGCTCTGCTAAGAATTGACTAGGGGGTTTTATTATTTCATTTTTCTGATGAACTCTAGGTCTTGTGCAAGCTAGTTCAGTAGTATTCCACGAAGCTCCACTCCCAGACACCACAGATGCTCTCTGAGTACATGGCTACATGATCCTTACCATGGACTACCTCCCCAGCGAGATGCGAGACCAATAGCCGCGTTCTGCATATAAGCATGGGACTCAATTCTTCTTGAATGGACCTAAAATCAAATATATGTGTCGATGACTGATCATCTACAATCTCTACCAAAACCTGGAGTCACCCCCAAACGTACCTCAGGAGAGAAGTGTCGGGCAATAAGAGTTTCTAAAAAAGGCCTTTTCAAAAGAGAGTTAACAGATGGTCGATCCTGAGGACACACTTTAAAGAGCTGAGGTATCAAGGACTGTAGGTCAGGAGAAAAGTGGGGTGATATGGGAGCGACACGACCTTGACAAATCTTCAGAACAAGATGGTGTAAGTTGTTACTCTCAAACTGAAAGGGCAAGGATAATTATACCACATTAGAGACAAGCTGAGTACTAGTAGTTAAAGTAATGAATATACCAAGAGACAAAAGATGTCTGACTGTAATCTATCAATGTGTCTGTCTGTCTGTCTATCAATGTATGTATGTATTATGTATCTGTCGTCTGTCTTTCTGCCTATCAATGTATCTATCCATCTATCTATCATCCACCTACCTACATATCTTCTCTCTACCTTCCTTCTGTCCGTCTCTCATTGTGTTTAGCATGGGCAGTGTCCTGAGCATGCCAGGCAGTTGCCCTATCCTTGAGCTGCACCCCAGCCTATGCACTTTCCTAAGCTGCAGTCTGCCGCACTATGCTCTGCCCGATCTTGTCATCAACCGTCTCCTGAGTGCATTTCAGGCAGCTACTCTGAGAGGCTGTGCTGCTCAAAACCAGATGTATAGCTTTAATAATTTCATTTTGCTTTTGGTGCTGCCAACTGAATGCGGGGCCCTCCATTTATGCCATATGTGATCTACCTATGAACACACCTCTAGTCCCTAATTTTAATTTTTTTAGCAAAAAAGTTTCCTTTTTTTTTTTTTTTTTTTTTTTT
>NW_026067909.1:22988474-22989845 GCF_014885135.2 Alexandromys fortis | reverse complement strand
TTGGTTTTTCGAGACAGGGTTTCTCTGTGGCTTTGGAGCCTGTCCTGGAACTAGCTCTGTAGACCAGGCTGGTCTCGAACTCACACAGATCCGCCTGCCTCTGCCTCCCGAGTGCTGGGATTAAAGGCGTGTGCCACCATCGCCCGGCAGTTTCCTTTATTTTTAATTTTTATTACCAAAATACCCCTTATTTACACTTAAAAAGTGAAAGACATAGGAAGTTATAAACAGGAAAGTATGTATAATTTCACAACTCAGAAGTATAATTCTGTATAATCTTTTCAAGAATACTTATTTTACAGAGATAATCATTCTGACATGACATTTTTCCTTTTGTTTTTTTCAAATACTGTAACATAAATATTTACTCATAAACTCATCCACAATCAAGTCTTCCATTGTATGAAGGAAGCATTTATTTGTACATAATAATGTTGAACATGACGGTGTGGCAATCAAGCGCAGGTTTTGTTCAGATACCAGCTGTGTGGCCTTTAACATTAACAACACCAAGAATAATGAAAACAGCTGCATAGACAAGAGTTGTCAAGCAAGCTGTCCTTGGAAAGTACTGCCTACAGCACTGGACTTGGTCTGAAGTCTCTGGGACTTGAGATTTGTAGAGAAATTCCACTCCTGCCTAAATGTTAAGATTGGCTCTCATTGTCCAAGACATTTATGCAAATAATACAAAATTTTGAACATATTGTTTGCTTCTGGGAGCCTTGGAAATTTTGTGCATGCCAGGAAAATGGTGCCTATGTGGCCACCGTCCAATAACGCATGGGTATAAGGTACCCAACAAATTCACAATACTTCACTCATCAAGACTCGTTGCTGGAAAAATCAGGATCTTCCATGTGACAACTGGAAGGCTCTCAGGAGTCTGGGCTTGATTTCCCAGAGATTCTGCCACACACTCTTTACCTTCAGAGAACATGCGTATAATGGACATGTTCCGCACGCTATTCTCTGACAGGCACTTTTTACTTTATAGTACTACCTAGATATCTCTCCATGTCAAACATATAGTTTTAATACACTTGTGTGTGTGAGAGAGTGATGGAGGAAGGTAATTGGTTAATTATAATAAACCAACTGCTTGGCCTCATAGCTTAGAACATAGGTGGGTGGAATAAACAGAATAGGATGCTGGGTGGAAGAGGAAGTGAGGTCAGACTCTGCTCTGCTCCCGGAGAGACCCGACAGCTCTGCTGGAGCAGAGACGCCATGCTCAACTCTCCCAGGATAGACAGAGGCTAGAATCTTCCCAGTAAGCGCACCTTGGGGTGCTTACACACATTATTAGAAATGGGCTAGTCCAGGTGCGAGAATTAGCCTGTAAGGGCTAGAGTTCATGGGCCAAGCAGT
>NW_026067909.1:22965528-22988290 GCF_014885135.2 Alexandromys fortis | reverse complement strand
GAGAGAGAGAGAGAGAGAGAGAGAGAGAGAGAGAGAGAGAGAGAGAGAGAGAGAGAGAGAGAGAGAGAGAGAGAGAGAGAGATGGAAACACAGAGAAACAGAGACAGAGAGTTGACATTTCGCTATGTAGACCAGGCTGGTCTCTAACACTCTCTCAGTCCTTCTGCCTCCAGCTCCTGGGTTTATTTTGTTGTTGGTTTTGACTTTCTTTTTTGAGATAGGGTTTCTCTATAGCTTTGGAGCCTGTCCTGGAACTAGCTCTTGTAGACCAGGCTGGCCTCAAACTCACAGAGATCCGCCTGCCTCTGCTTCCCGAGTGCTGGGATTAAAGGCGTGCGCCACCACTGCCCACTGGTTTTGACTTTTTAAAGATGAGTTCTCTCTCTGTTGCTCATGCTACCATACCTGGCTATCCATGTAATTTTTAAACAGTACAATAAACCCAAACAATCTTTTTCTCTCAGAAGATAATTTCCAATACATGTGTTCAGTAACTCAAGATTCACATCACGATCAACATACTTACAGGATGCTTGAGTGTGCAGAGCTCGTATAAGACACATCCAAGAGACCAAATATCCCTGGAGAAGAGAAGGGTTTACATGGCCAGAGAATGGCAACAATTACAGGCGGAAGCATTTGCCTCTCGTATCGCTTTATGTGGGTATAGCTTCATTTAATTAGGTTGGTATGTTTTCACAAGTGCTTTCAGACACCTTATCAATTCTAAGATAAAAATTAAGATATGAATCGTTTGAAATTCTTCGGAATCCTGGCAGACAACAGGTAAACAAACATTGCCACAATATGATAGATGAGTATTGACTTCATGTGCCCAAAGAAAATGTGTGTTCAGTGCCTTTAGAGGAGAAAGGCAAGCCTCGACAAATAAAATTACATGATAGTATAGTCTCAACGAACACAGGACTTGAATTTTGCTTTTTTCCATGCTTATTTAAAAACTTATTTAATGTCATACTAGGGATTAAACCTAGGGCCTTGAGCATAAAGCAAGCAATCTCCCACCCATCCACCCCCCCCAATCCCTGTTAGTAACTATAAATATATGATTGGTTTAAGGAATCATTTTAAAGAATCAAAAGTACAATTAAATCCAAAAGGCAAGAGGATGAGATGTCAAGGAGGTTGCCAAAGTGCCCAAACAAGGATTCAGTAAAGAAAAGTAGAATGGGGCAGAGGTGTGGTTCAGCGGCAGGCCACCTGGTGATACAGGTAAGAGGGAGCCACTTGTCTGAAGCATGGTGCAGGTGGTAAGCTCGGCTGGACTCACTATTGGTGTCAATGGTAAGTTCAGAAGTGCCCTGTCTAAAGTCATTTTCCTTAGGCAGAAACACTGAGGGATGGGGCAGCTACTAGACTCACCCTCGCCGTCCTGGATTCCTTGAGCAAAAGGATTTTCAGTCAAGTAGCCAGCTAGCCCACCCACATCCAACTCCATCCATCTCAAATACCCCACACATGGCTGGAGAAGACCTCAAAACTGTCTTGCCTTGGCTCTTGAAGACACGGTCTGGGCTATTGAAAAGTTTATACTAAGTTGTTTTTATGTCAGAAGCCTAATGAACTCGGAGTGATCCTCCCAGAGCGGTGCTGGGCAGACACACTGGGCTTAGTGCAAACACTCCTCTGGCTGTGTAAGCAGGCTGATCAGATTTCCACCTAGTCACCAGGAGACATCTCCTGGGCTGCTCCAGGGTTCTGCAACACCACAATAAAAGACTTTCCTTGGGTAGAATTTTCTTGTTTACTTTTCCCCCATCTTTCATTAGTCATTATTAATTTTAATAAATTGTAATCAAATTAATCATGTTCACACATACCCATTCCTCCCAGATCTACTGCTGGAAGAAGAGTCAGTTTCCTTTCAGGTGTGGCCCCCGCACACCCCCGTGTGTAGACCACCACCCTCTAGTGAGGTCACACATCCAGGAGTATATGGGAAGCGCAGGGTTTCTCTGTGTAGCCCAACTGTCCTGGAAGTCACTCTGTAGACCAGGCTGGCCTTGAACTCAGAGCTTCGCCTATCTCTGCCTCCCAAGTGCTGGATTAAAGGCAGGCGCCACCAGCATCTGGCTTTTTTTGTATTTTTAAATGAAGAGAAATTGCTTTGTCTTAAATAGGTCTAAAGTCTTTCAGGAATATTACTCACTGGAACTCTGATTTCACACAGAAGCAGAGGAAAATGCACACACGCCAGCAGCAAAGAGATTAGAACTTTAGGCTGTAATTCGCTGCCGCCCACTGGATGGACCGGCACCCTCCCACCAAGAGCAACTCACGTTTTGTTGTTGTATGGTCTGTTCTGACAAATCTCTGGGGACAGGTAGTAAGGTGTCCCAGCACATGTTTGAGCAAGTTCCATGGAACTAGGAAATTAGAGTAAATTAAAAAAAAAAATATGTCTTATTAGCAGAGTGAGAAAGGCTGAAGACATGACTATGCAAGGAAAATTGTAAACATGAACAAAAAAAGTGCACTCATTCACACACTGGAAGAAAGCAAGACATCTCATGTGAAAAACAGACGAATGAAGACAGCAGGTTTTGAACCTTAGAACTCAACCCCCAACCATGTGTGATGGATGATGCACGCCTTAACTCCCAACACCTGAGGGGCAGAAGCAAGCAGACCTCTGTAAGTCGGAGGCTAGCCTTGTTTATATAGTGACTTCTAGGACGGCCAGAGATACATGGAGAAGTCTTTGTCTCAAAAAACACAAAACAAAATCAACCTCCAAATGTATGCAGACACACACACACACACACACACAACATATATAGACACATACATACATATATGGAGAAAGAGAGAATAAGAAAGCCAGGCGTGGTAGCCCATAAGACTATATTTCTATTACAGGGAAGTGGAGGCAGAAGGATATGGTGTTCAAGGCCAGCCTCAGCTACACAACAAGTTAAAAGCTAGCCTGGGCTACGTGAGACCCTATCACACACACAAAAGTATATATGGGCTACAAAGGTGATTAAGAGCACTTGTTCTTCCGGAAGACCCAGGTTCAGTTCTCAGTACTCACACTGTGGCTCACAAATCATTCCCAACTCCAGTTCCAGCGGATCAAATGCCCTCTTCTGACCTCCACAGGCACCAGACATACATATGATGCACATGCATGCATGCAAGCAAAATACTCATGCAGATAAAGGAATCTAAAGATAAGTTAAAATTTATACACATATATTGCTATATATTTTTTAAAAATTGAAACATATCCCACGGCTAGGTATGTGAACGAGAGATTGCCCTGAATCATAGCAGTGCAAAATAGTAATAAGGATGCCAATAATAATAGCAGCAGCAGTAGTAGTAATTACATACATATTGGTTTTTTCAAGACAGGGTTTCTCTGTAGCTTTGGAGCCTGTCCTGGAACTAGCTCTTGTAGACCAGACTGGCCTCAAACTCACAAAGATCCACCTGCCTCTGCCTCCTGAGTGCCGGGATTAAAGGCGTGCACCACCACCGCCCAGCTAATAAATATATTATATATAAATAAGTACAGAATTCTTATTTAAAGATCTTTTGGGTATAATAAGATTTCTGTTTTACCAGCTACCCATGTAATGCAATTGTGTGTTCTTAAATCTGAAAAATACAAAAAGGAATTAGACTGGGGTGTAGCTCAATGGTAGAACACTTGTCTACCAAGTGAAAGACCCTGGATTAAAACCCCAAAACCATAAAGAAAAAAATTAGTGAATGAAAAATCAAGTCACCTCTAGTCAGAGTATCCCTAAAACCTATTGTGAAACTCATAAATTTCCTTCCCATCTGCTTCCACACCATTGTTTGTACACACAGCTGGCAACATGCTGTTTTGGTAGTTCACCATTCTGCTTTGCTCATGGCACAGAGCAAAATATTTCCTCATGATCCCCAGAAGTCCACAAATCAAGTACAGTACATTTAGAAATACGATTTTTCTCTGCTTTAGAACAGCCCCACCACCATTCGATTAGACACCATTTATCTTGTGAATTTTTTCTAATTTTACTCTCATTATTTATGTGTGTGCACATGTGTGTGTATGTGTGTGGGAGTGACCACAGAGGCCAGCAAAGAATGCCCTGGAGCTGGAGTCACAAGAGACACCAGAAGTGGGTGCTGCGACCAAACTCAGGTTCTCTGCAAGAGGAGCAAGCACTCTTAAGCTCTGATTCATCTCTGGAGACCCATAGCTTCAGAATTTACCACAGACAGTCAAATGATTCAACATTCATACATATTCACCTAAAATTGTGGGGATAAGAAACTTTTATTATCCTAATTAAAAATGCCTCAAAATGAGCACTTTGTCGATTTTGCATAGAAAGAAAAACAGAATTTTACAAGTACTTACTTATTCAGTGCCCTTGCCGTTCCAAAGTCCCCAAGCTTTGCCACCATCCCGTTCTTGCTAAGAAAAATGTTCTAACAGTGAAAAAAAAAATATGTTCAGGAAAAGAATAAGAGTTGTGGTGTCTTATTCATCAGTCTGAGCTATTACCTGGGATTTTATGTCCCTATGTAGTATCTTCCTGTCGTGAATGTGCTTCAGTCCTAGCGAAATCTGTACGAACCAGCACAGAATCTGCAGAAAGAAATAGAACAAATCTATAAACAGTCTGCTGGTCATTGACACAGCTTCATGGTGACATGAAAACAGAGAAATAATAATAGAAATTGATCTGATGGCTATAACACATGAATTCTGATTCATAGCCCAGAAAGATGCTTCAGATGTCATTGGTATTAATGTGAAATTTATATGTAGAAAGAGAAGAATAAAAGCCAGGAAGAGATGGTGGCCACTCAGGGCTGGCTGGCTGACTGTCTATCTGTCTTTCTATCTATCTATCTATCTATCTATCTATCTATCTATCTATCTATCTACCTACCTACCTATCTATCTATCTATCTATCTACCTACCTACCTACCTATCTATTTCTTTTTTTGAGCTGGGGTCTTCGTGGTGATTTGAATGGATTTGGCCCCCATAAACTCACAGGGAGTGGCACTATTAGGAGATGTGACATTGTTGGAGGAAGTGTGGTCTAGTCGGAGGAGGCTGGATGACACAAATTTTTAATCCAGACCTTGAGGCTAAAGGGCATGCCTTTAATCTGGGCAACACCTTCTGTTGGAAGTGTGTCACTGTGGGGGCGGGCTTCCATATACCAGATTTTTTATTCCACCCTAGCACTGAAAGAAATGACTTTTTTCTTTTTGTGATTCTGAAGTTCTGGTTTATTTCTTAGTCATAGGTATTTTATTTATCTATTTGCTTATTTAGTATTTAGTTTTCTGATACAGGGTATTTTGCTATAGCCCAAGCTGGCTTTATATTCACCGTATAGCACAGGCTAGCGTCAATTATGGCAGTCCTTCATGCTCAGCCTCCTGATGCTGAGATTACAGGTCTGTGCCACCACGTCCAGCTCAATGTTGTATTTTATATCAGCAGACAGGGAGTCACTTTAATGAAACGTTCTACACTTACAGAAATTCACTTAAAGAACTCTAAAACCCCACAAGTTCTTTGTCTGCCAAACGATACAGTAAGAAGAAAATAATATAAAATGGCCCATAGTCAGGTATTAGGGTTCAGTGAAGGAAATAATAAAAGATGGCCCATAGTCTAGGTATTAGGGTCCAGTTGACACCTTGGAATTTTTCCAACCAAAGAAAATGTAATCAAAATTTTGTCACAAAAAATCATTTTTATAAAACACAGAAAAATAATCCCTAAATAAGAAATACGTTTCTGTAAATGTAGACTTAACATATAATACAGGAATAGGGAGAATGCTTGACTGAGTTTACAGAAGTTTAAAGATATTGATTCTTTAAGCATCCATATATTCAAAATTTTTTTAGCTTTCTAGGAAGATATCACACATCTCTCTCAAATTGTACTACAGAGTTATAGTAATAAAAAATAGCCTGGTATTGGCAAAGAAACAGATGTATTGATCAACAAAATAGAATTGAAGATCCAGATGTAGACCACATACCTATAGACACCTGGTTTTTTTTTTTAATAAAGAAGCCAGAAATACATACTGGAAAAAAAAAGACCGAATCACCAATAAATGGTGCTGTTCAAGCTGGATGGCTGCCTGTAGAAGAATACACATGGATCCACACTTGCCACCCCACACAAAGCTTAACTCCAAATGCATCAAAACCTCAGCATAAGGCCAGACACCCTGAATCTGACAGAAGCAAAAGTGGGGAAGAGGCCTGAACTCACTGGCACAGGGAAGGACTCTGAATAGAACACAGACAGCATGGGCACTAATTAATAAATGGGACAGTTGATGAAATGGAAAAGCTTCTGCGTAGCAGAGGACACCTTTATTTGGACCAAGTGGCAGTCTACAGAATGGGAAATGATTTTCACCAACTGCACATCAAAAAAGGGTATTATCCAAAATATATAAAGAACTAAAACAAAAAAAAACCTGGATGTCAATAAAAACAAGTAAATTAATTAAAACATAGGTCTAAACAGAACTTTAGAAGTAGGCTTACCTGATCTTCACTGAATAACACTCCCCTCTGCCTCTGGATCCTCTGCATGAGATCCCCTCCGTCACAGTATTCCATTACAATAAAGAGCCTGTTATTCTCTGCAAAAAAACATTTGGTGCTGGAGCTTTTATCTATCGTTTGTCTTTCAAAACCCAGAACATAAAGAACATGACAGGAAAAAACAAGGCATAAGAGAGGGTGTGGCCCGAAGATGGACTGGGTTCTCATCTCGTTTGCATTTTTTTTTTTGTGTTTGGCCTCATTGAGAAAGGGTCAATTCTGTGTAGCCCAGGGAGTTCACACCAGTGGTCAGTCCGACTGGGTCCAGTCTCTCCTAGGAGACAAATCCCTGGGCATTTCTGTGAGGGTTTCTGGATTGGACTGACTAAGGAAAGAACCACCCTCAATGGAGACGGCACCATCCCCTGGGCGTAGAGCCCCTAACTGAGCAAAACGAAGGCGTGGGCACAAAACAATTGCTTGGAGCCATCAGCTACACAACCATTGGTTTCACGACAACAGAAACCAAGCACAACAGTGCAGAGATCTGTGTCTATCCTGTTCGACATTTTGAGCACTTGGTTCTAGAGCGTGCTTAGCACCTAAGAGTTAATATTTCCTGAGGGAAGTCGTTTTGCCTTAGGAAAAGATTACTAAATTATTATTATTTTTCTTTCACTGTTCCAAACTCATAAAACTTCATCTTTCATACTTGCCAGCTAATTCTTAGTAAATCAAAAGGATTAGCCAGGCAGCGTGACTGATGTAAACGTGGGCCTGGAAGTCAGGGGCAGGAGCAGTGAGTGATTTCCAGCCCCACTTCCTGCCATGTGGCGGAGCACAAAGTTTCACTTCTAGTCCAGAGCGGCCCTTCATTAACAGCCAGTAAGAAGGGGGAGCCGATATTAGATCATAGCTCCTGGAGTGAGAGATGAGCTGCCGTAGAGCCAGCAAAGCCTCTGTTTTCAGGTTCTCACAGTCAGGCGCCTCAAGACTCTGGGGTTCTTGACTAAGCCTGTGTTTTAAGAACAAACAAGCTGTCAAGCAATGTCCAGGCGGGAAGGAGGTCAATTATACTGTGAAGTGGCCTTAGCTGTGTGACTGTATCTGTCACAAAGTGTCTTCAGAAATCCACCATACATGGAACAAATGTATCCTCCTGTCTGTTTAAATCATCCAGTCCATTCATTCATTCAGCAACTGCAGTTGAGCATCTACCCTCTGCCACATGTGGAGGACCAACGTGTATATATATAAATCCCTAAGCCCATTAAATTAATGTTTACGTTTGTGTATGTGTTACTAGGCATAAAACCCAGGACCTCTTACGTGGTATACAATTATTCTACCACTGTGCAACATTCTCAACCCCTAAGTTTCTTATCTGAAGAAAAAAACAATAAGCAAATTTCTAATAATGTATATGTACAGATAGTCAAATGCATTGGTAGAAAAGTGCCCTGGGGGATAAGTGAAGGGACAGTGGCTTGGGGAAGCCTGAGAGTGAACAGAATTCAGGTAGACAAAGGATTTCAACTATAACTCACAAGATGAGGAAGAGAAAGATGGGAATAGTGGACAGAAATGCAGAGAACTTTATTCCCTGAGTGCCTTCAAAAGTTATTCAGAGTTCAGGGTGTAGCTCGGAGATAGAGCACACTTGTTCAGTCCAGTCGAGCTCAGGGCCCTGCCCCGAGAAACCTTCCCAGATCCCCGAGGGTTCCAATGCCTATCACTCATTGAAAAGGGTCATACAGAGCTGCTTTTAACTTAACTAATATTGTACAGGTTTTGAGATAGAAAGCCACTATCATACCACTGGTTAGCCAGGAACTCACTTTGTAGACCAGGCTGGCCCTGAACTGACAACAGTCCTTTGGCCTCTGCTTCTCCAGTGCTGGGATTGCAGGACTATGAGACCATGCCCGACCTCATAACTGCTCTGAATGCGGTGGTTTCTAAGCAGCAAAGAGCACTGGGCCTGCACACTATGAAAAGTTCAAGAAATAGTGGATGTATCTACAGACTTGCACGTTGCTTTCCACCCGCCCGGTGATACTCGGAGACGTCTAGGTTAACCCTTCTCTCTTAGTACCTACAGGATCTGGAGTTGGCAGTGATGTTCAACTACACAGTGCACGGAAGCTACAGAAGACCCTATTCAAAGGACAACACTCACCAGACAGGAACCAAAGACACAATTTCAGACAACAATTTAACTAGGCAGAGAAATGAACACACAAAATTGAATCAATACACAACTCATGGGGATACATATTTCCAAAGATCTGTAGTTTACTGGGATGCTTTAATGATAGGAAAATCTAACCTTGAAATGAACCAAAGAAGGTTACAATGTTGGGATGCCTCATCTGAGCCAGAAGGACCACTTCTTTCTTTGAAGCTTCTTTTTCCTGGAAGAACATCAAAGTGGTATTTCGAGACGGAAAGCAGTCAGTGTGCAAGCACGCATACATGCACGTAGTAAATACAGAAATCTTTTTAAGAGCTAAATATACCACTTAAAATTATCAGAAATTTGAACTTCTTAACTTTACCTTTGTAAAATCAGTCTCTTTTATGACACACTGACTGCTTTCCGTTTTCCGTTTCGCCAAGTACACTTTCCCATAGGCGCCTTCCCCAATGATCTTAATCAGGTCAAATTTATCCATTCTTTCAGGGGTCGGAGGTTCCTAAAATGAAGAAATAAACCTTCACTGTATACTTCTCATGACAACTAACGAGCAGAAGATGGATAAAAGGCAGAAGAACTGTTTGCTGAAACGTTCCACCCAGCTTTTGAGAGTCAAGAAATTTCCTTCTGGACACAGGAATGCCGTGAAAAGGGTTTGGTTGGTAGATTCCACACTGGATTGCCCGTCATCGTTGGGATCTTAGACGAGTTGCCACCTCACAAAACCTTTCTTCTCTAGCTTCTAAAATGGAAAAGTACTGAGGCAGGAGGATGGCAAACTCAAAGCCTACCTGAACTACTTAGAGCAATTTCAATACCAAAAGGATTGGGTCTAATCTCATTGTAGGTGTTTTGTGCCTCTAAAATGTCCAAGGGTGCCTGCAAGTCCAAGGGTTGGGGCAAGCACCTTTCTCCTCTTAGTGGAGGTACTGCCCTCTACAGGGAAGCCTAGGAATTTATTCTGTCAGTGTTTGGGGCTGCAGAGATGGGAGACATTATGGTAAGTTAAGATGAAGTTAGGGCCTGGGGTACTAGCTTTGACATTCAAAGGTCTTTGATCCCACACAGCGAGGGACGGCTGCAAAGTCACAGTTATCTGCCTCTAGAACCAAAGTATCACACGTCTATCTAAGTATCTCCCCGTGGATTAACTAGTACTTAATTTCCTAGGAAGATAAATCAGGGCTTGGTTGGATCCGGGGACTTTCCTACTAGTTGTGCTCCAATATGGGAAAAAAAAAAAAAACTGGTCTACTGAGCTGGAGTCGGTGGGAGGTCCAGAGTCTAGCAGTCGCGATCAGGGGACTGTCCTGGCACCTGGCTACAGGTGTTTACAGGTGGAAATACCACTTCCTTGTAGGTTGCCTTCCTTCTTTTCCCCTTTTATGCCACAGTTGGAGCATAACGGAGCTTTTTGTTTTGCTGTACTGGGGAATCGAACCCAGGACCACCGCATACATGCTGGGTAAGCATTCAACCACGGAGCTTTACAACTAATCCTTTTGGTAATGAAATTGCTCTAAGTAGTTCAGGTAGGCTTTGAGTTTGCCATCCTCCTGCCTCAGGCGCAATGCAGATTTCTACTACCCTGGGTGGTCTGCTGGGCAGGTTGTTTTCAAATAATTTCAAGTCATGGGTATAGAATTGTCAGTGGAGGCTCCGGCCAGCATGCGGGAGGAGGATTTGAGTCCAGGATTTTGTAGTTTGTGAGTTGCCATGGAAACTGACGCAGCCCAGGCAGTAGTCTCCTCCCGCTTGCCCAATCTCTCTCCCCTGCCTTCGAGAAGCCTGGGATAGCTCCTAAAGAACAAACACGGTGGGCTCGGCCTACCTGCTCACCGGACTTTGTGTAGTGAGTCTTTAAGTGTCCAGGTGGATCTGACCCCTGGCGGCTAAGCCTCCGGGACACTGGAGCGGGGGTTACCGTGGGGAAAGTAGGCGGAGCGCTGGGCGGGGGCAGAAGAAACCTACTGGTGCTCCTTCCACTTACCCGAGGTCGGAAGCCGAAAGTAAAACAAGCCACGTGAACGTCTCCAAACTCGCACGGTGTAAGAAGTAAGTCAGGGAAAGAAAACGAGAAGACTGAGTTCGACTTCAAAGCTGTGCGTGCACAGTTTTACTGAGAGGTTGGCACCCTGCCGCTCGGTGTCGGAGGGAGTTTTTATAGTGGAGAGCAGGGGGCGAGGAGAAACCGTTTCGAGGGCAAACTTTTCCAGAACTGAGGGTGCGAGATCAGTCAGAACTCTGCCTTGTTGCAACCTTCGGGTTCCGTGGCCCGATGTGGGTGGCCGTTTTCTAGACTTCGATGGGCAGCATCTTTTGAAGCCCACAGAGCTGGTTTCTGACTAGCGTTTTGCGCGTGGGAATGGGAGGGTTTCCAGTTCTCTGCTGTCTGCCACTTACAGAGGTTTCTGAAGAGTAAACAATGCTGAGAGAAAAAAACGTGCTGGTTGGGTTGTTGGGGGAGGCGGTGGCGATGATGCCTGGGGTCCCATACCAGCTAAGCAGCGTTCAGCTGTAATATATACTCCCTGAAGGAAGCAGGTTTCTCATGCAAGGTCTCAAATACTGCTGAGGGGTGTATAAGAATGGAACCTGGATCCACAAGCAAAACTAGGTGCTGCCCAGGTGTCTGCAAAAGGCACCCCCTCTTAACCCAGCTCCATGCTCTTAACCGAGCTCCATGCAGAACAGTGGGAGAATATACCTCTTTCAGGATGGTAAATGCTAATACAAGGGAGACAGCCAGAGCCAGTGGAATCTAAGTCCCATGACCATTTCACCATTTCATAACCCACCATTGTTTGACCCCCTCCCCCCAAAGCTCACTTCTCTTTTATCTACATCCTACTTCCTGGGTCAGAATTTTATAACAATGTAGTCTTTTAAATGCTTGAAGTCCTTCTTGATCTCCATGTTCTGAAAGAAACATATGGATGGAAATTAGCATTTCCTGCCTACAGAACCTAAGCATTTTGGGGCTTTTGTTTGTTTTTTGTGCACAGGTCTCACTATGTACCCTTGACTGACCTGGAACTCAGAGGTCCAGATGCCTGCCTCACCTCCCTGCTGAACTAAAGGTGTGTTCTTTTTAAAGCCTGTCGGGGTTGGCAGGTCTCACCCAAATAAGCAAACACGTGGAGTGTGGTTCAAAGTGGACATGGTCTGATTTCCAAGAGGATTTATAATCCGACTCTCCAGTGCTTAGTGAGATAAATAATTGTGCACATAATCCCAAATTTGCTTCGTCTGGAGTGCAACGTTTAGAGCCAGTGACTGGAGCAGATAAAGACGTGTGGAGGATGGTATGTGGAACTTGAGTGTCTTGGAGACCTCCTTGTAACTTTCATGCTTTCTTGAACACGAAACATCATCAGAAAAGTGCCAGGCTAACATTCAAGGGACGGACCTAAGAAGGATGACGCCAACCACGGAAACCACATACAAGCTCTGCTCACTAGCTGCTCACGGCAGCGAGGGTTAATGGTTTGGGCACGGCTTTGTGTGTGTGTACTGGTCTCAACATCTAAGTGGACGGCTGCAAACTGTGTTTTTCACCATCAGGGAAAACAGGTATAAAAAAAGAGCAAGAGTTCTCGAGAAGCCTGAATTAACCTTATGGGATTGGATGAGCCAGGACGTCAGTGTGAGGCCGTGTTTGACTTAATATACATCCAGATGGGGATGCACTAAACACAGGTATGTAGACAGGGCCTAGATATGCCAGGGGTAACCAGCACCCTTAGTACCCAAATAGTGGCTTTAAAACAATGAGAGGAGCCTGGCAGTGGGGGCACACTCCTTTAATCCCAGTAGTCAGGACGCATTGAGGCCAGCCTGGTCTAGAGAGTTCCAGGACATCCAGGGCTGTTACCCTGTTTGAAAAACAAACAAACAAACAAACAAAAAAAACAATGAGAGGAACTGTGGCTCTTGGGGAAAAAAATTGTTGATTCTGGAGCTGGAACAGAGAAGGTACAGGTTGATCCTACTTTAGCAAATTTAATTTAGTAATTTAAAAGGACAAGAACATCACAAAAGTGCACAGAAACCAACTTGAAAGGATTAGGCAACCAAACCAGTGACTTAGGGTAACATGAGACTCTTTGCTCTGCCAGAAGGAGAACTTGAAGCCTCTCAGCGTCAGGTTAGCAACAGTAAGAACAGGGGCAGGGAAGTCGGTGCCACGATGGGAAGCCCGGCAGAGTCTCAGTTGGCTACTGATGGAGGCACGCAGCCACTCTGTTACACCATGCTGACATCATGTACTTCCTGAGAGGACGTGAGGGGGACAGGGCTCACCTTTGTGAAGAACACTGGACACACCCAAATTGAGGATAGAAGCGGGATAACTAACTAACACTCCTCAAACTCGGCAAGGGCAGACGGAGAAGCTGCCAGAGATGGAAGACTGCAGGACTGAGAACAAGGAGACACACAGGTAGGGTGGGGACTTGCGCAGCAGCCTTTGCACGGTGAACAAAAGCTACGCTGTGCTGTAGTAGCTGTGGTGGATTACTTGCCTTGCACTCATAAGGTCCTGGGTTTGCCCAGCACTGCAGATAAGGGAGGAGAGTTACGTTGCTAAAAGCTACTCGTAGCTCCTATTTTTGCAGATCCTGGTTAATGACTAGACCGTAATTTCTGCCCACCCTCCATCATACGGGGTCAGGGGAAGCCGTTTCTTCATTGGGGAAAGATTCTCCTTTCTCTAAAGTGTCATAGCATTAAACGAGATAATACACAATGGGGGTCCATGTATGTGCACTGTGGGCCGCTTCCTAGAACACTTTCTAGTTTCTGACATCCATCATGTCTCTTTGGCTGTATTCCTGTCTCAGGTCCAGGACTGCAATCTTCTGGGAGCCCGTTCCACTCCTCTTACGGCTGATCCCCTGACCCCCTGGTTTTTTGTAAAGCCTACGAGGAACATTTAAGGACTTCTGGCAGCTGGTAACATCACTGGAAATCATTTTGAAGCATCCTCAAGTCGGGTATTATTGACAAAGAACACACATTTTTATGTCACAATTTAATATATTTAGATCGCTTTAGGAAACGTCAGAGTGTCACAGAGTAACCGTGGATACAAACACATGGGTTGCTATAACAGTCTTGGTCAGCGTTCTTATGAGGTAGGCATTATTATTCTCCCTGGATAGCTGAGAAAACGAGGGAGCACATAAGCGAAGTGACTTCCTGTTATCGCACACAGCGTTAGCCAGCAGGCTAGCATTTCACCTCTGCTCTACCGGAATGCAAAGACACAGCATCTCTAGACCTCCCTTGTGTTAAAAAAGCTCACAAGGGTTCTGGGTTGTTATTTAAGCTTGTGGTACATTTTCTTAGTCGTCACCCCGTTTCCAGGCATCAGTGTCTCCCCCACATGGCTCAGGCACACGCTCCGCAGGGTTTCCGTCAGGTGTGTCCTTCCATCCCACGTGCTTCTTTAGTTCTGACACCCAGTCAGGGTTTTCATCGTCTTCCTCAAAGTCCCTGTGGAGATGGTTTGGATGATAAGACACTGTATTAGACTTCTTGATGGGTTCAAAGCAGAATTCTACCATGTGCTATCTAAACCGTTGAAAGCTCAATCCCATAAGGTAATTGAGCAGAGGGGAAAAATGTTAGTTCCCCCCAAAATGTATCCCTGTGGGTATTTTTAACATTAAAAAATGTATTATAAAATGAATATATATATTTTCACACTCATATAATCCCAACACCTGAAAGCAGGTGCAGGAGGAGCCTAAGTGCCTCAAAATTCAGAAACAGAAACAAGTCCGGACTGAAAACATACTACGTGCAGCCCGGAAGTCACAGTAAAATGTCAGTGTTGCCCACCACACAGGAGCAAAGAGAAGTGCTCCTTCAGGATGGAAAGCAGTATAGCTAGGACTACATCTGAAATTACTGTGGTACAATGCGGCGTGTGTGTGCATACAGGCTCCATTCCCCAGCTACAGCATTCTAGGCCTGTTACGACGTACGTGTCTTCCTCGTCCAGTCGAGGTTCAAATCTCTCCGGATCCAGAATGAAGGATTCATGGTCACCATCGACACTGTCTGATGCTGTTTCTTCAGAAAGAGGGCCTTTCAAGAATCCTTCTGTACCTTCAGGGAAATAGCAATAGAAAGTATGACAGTTTTCCTGTTTATTTTTAAATGCGGTCTCACCCTGTTGCCCAGGCTGGACTCGATCTCCTAGGCTGCTCTTCGTCAGTCTCCCATATGTTAGGACGACAGAGCAGAGCCATAGTGCCTGGGGAAGCCAGCCAACTCAAACAGTATTTACTCATCAGGATTTGGGTAGACAGTAGATTCAGGAAGTAGCAGAATGTGGATTAAATTTTAAAACAATACTTTCTCGAAGAGAGCGGAGAAAAATACTCTAAACACTTGTGAAAAAAGAATCTATAGTAAAGTCTGAGCAATTTGAGGAGATCCTGTCACAAATAATAAAAAGGTCTAAAGAGTTAGCTCAGGGCCTTGTGCATGCTACACAGAGCACACCACTGCTGGGCTAGACACCAGTCCTCTTTTTCATTTTAATCATCTATATATTCGCCACTCAATAAACATCCATCAAATAAACAAACATAACGAACTCTCTTGCAACATCGTCTTTCCTGCACCAGTTTTACAAATCACGGGGAGTTGAGGAGGAAGGAATGGGGCTCTGATTTAATGTGTGCAGCTCCAGCTTTGCAAAGAAACAGAATCTGGAGCTGGCTACATAAGAACATGCATCAGTGTAAAACTACTCAACTGGACACGCAGGGAGAGGGAAGATGAGGGGCAGCTGAAGACACTTGCTGCTCTTCCAGAGGACCTGAGTTTGCTTCCCAGCACCTACATGGTGACTCACAACGGCCTATTACTCCCAGATCCAGGGATCTGATCCCCCCCCCAACTTCTGGGCTCCCGGGCACCTGCACACATGTACTGTACATTCACACAGACAATGGACAACACAAATAAAAATAAATCTTTAAAGAATTATTAACATGGTCAATTTATTCATGTTTTACAGTATATTTTAAAAGCCCAAGTGTCCTCATAGTCATATAATAGGTGAACATTACCTGGTCTATATATTGTGTACGTTTCGAACGCCAGGCTGAGATCAGCACTCTTCAGCATTGACAGCAAGGTCTCGGGGGGCTCTTTGAGCCACTGCTGACGGGCACGGTTTTCACTGTACTTTATTACAGAGCCACCTGGTTGTAAGGAGGGACATAGGACCAGGTTAAAAAAAACGAATTTCCAGTGTCTATCATATTTCAAGCAAAGTTATGACTATATTTGATGCTCACTGAAAATCCAGTACACTCACTACATGAGGAACCCCGAATGTCAGCTGCAGAGAGATATAAACTAAAACCCTAGCATGGTGAATCCTACTGGAGAGTGTTCGGTCTGACTTTCCCTGTATATCCTGGGCTCCAAATTTTTGGATCTTAAGATATTTTTTAAAAGTTAAGTCTGGAGCTGGAGAGATGGCCCAGTTGTTAAGAGCACACATTGCTCAATTATGAGGACCAGAGTTCAGATCCTGGCACCCACAATGGAAAGCACACAAATGCCTGTCACTCCAGCTCCAAGGGATCTGACACCCTCTTCTGGCTCCATACATATATGCACATATAGTCACACACATGCGCGCGCGCGCACACACACACACACACAATATCAATTAAAATTAAAAAATAAAAGCTAAGTCTGTGTTGAACATATTCACATATGCACATAATCAGTGCAGTGTGGCAACTATTTACACAGTATTTATGAACACATGGTCTAGAGGTTAACGTATACAGGAGGACGTGGGCATTGGATGCCTTTTCCATGAGGCACCTGAGCACGCATGAACTTTGGTATCTGAAACCAGACCCCAAGGGACGATAATGGTGCTAACCTCTGTCATCCTCGGCCGTGAAACTGGAGGTAAGGATGGGTGCCTTTTCCAAAGCTGCTAGAGCTGGACCGGGAACATGGCTCTCCCACTGCTGCCTGGGAGGGCTTCCTGGAGTGGCGTTCTTCTGCGGTGCTGACGGGCTACCTGATGCTCAAATGGGGAAGAGGAGGGTCAACAGTTTTGTTTTGTCATTCACCCGCATCTAAACTGTGCCCTAACAAGGCAGAAGTATTTCTTGTCTCTGTCCAGCTCAGAAAGTCTGCTACTCTCTGTTCACTAGGACTGACCTCCAATTAGGCTCCATTCCCCTAACAAAAGGAGACAACCCAGACTTAGAACCTCCATTAGGCTTATAAGGGGGCAGCACAGGGTGACAACGTAATCAAGTCCTGGTCTGCCATTAAGTCCTCTGTGCTCTTAGCAGGAAAAGCAGAATTCTGCCAGGTGGGCAGGATGACCCTGGGTAACAACAATTCAGACAATTCAGAAAGAACAATAGTGGTGTATTTAAATTCTTCTGGCAATATCTTTGCTGTGTCAGTCTCCCATCTGCCCGAGTGGCCAGACACGAAGTCTCCTGTCTCTGTTTAAACCGTTCGAGTGTGACCTGAGGCTGGGACTCCAAAGAGAGTATGTGGAACGTATAGATCAAAGCTGGTACCATTTCCCCTTTGAGGCCGGGTCCTTTTCATGCATCACCCAAACCAGCCACGGACCATTACTAATTAACTTAATTAATCCAATTAACCTAAGTGTGTGGTGATTTCTCACTGGGAAAACATACTATTTCTTCAACAGTATAGGATCTGAAGGAAACTCTGTTTAAAGAAGCAAAAAAATTGAAAATTACTGTTTTTGGTTTTTTGGTTTTTGGTTTTTTTTTGGGAGACAGGGTTTCTCTGCATAACAACTGTGGCTGTCCTGGAACTCGCTCTGTAGACCAAGCTGGCCTCAAACTGCCTGTCTCTGCCTCCTGAGTGCTGGGATTAAAGGTGTGCGCCACCACCACCCGGTGGAAATTATATTTTCTTTTTTTTAAATGATACTTTTAAAAACACACTTGAAAAATTCTTACCTTCTTTTTTTGGTTTCTTGGGCTCAGATAGTTTGGTTTCATCCAGTATCTGCTCTCCATATTCTCTGATGATCTGAGATTTAAAGATGAGCATTTAAAGATGTGAAAAACACTTTTCTATGCCCCAAGACTCCTGTCTTAGCCCACACAGCAGGGATTACTCGCCAGCATACCCAGGCCCAGCTAAAGAAAGACACTTTGCTTTGGACACCACCATAAGGTCATATACTTATAGTGCTCTTCAACACAAGAGCACTTAAAGTTGGAAAATAAGGATGCCACGTAAAAGCAAACGTAAGGAGAGGAGTATCATCCTGGATACTTGGGGGGCTAAGGCAGGCCTGCCAATGTGAGGCCAGTGTCGCCCCAAAACCACAGTCCAAACTTGATCCTTAGCAAGGAAAGAAAGGTGGGGTGTCAAATAACGTTATGATATAATTATATTATAATATATAATATATAATATATGATATATATAATATATATAATATATTATATATAATATAATATAACAGTGAGACAAACACAGACAGCTATGATGATCACTAGACTCTGCCCACCGCAAGTGAAGCCCCAGGCTCAACCCCAGTGCAGGAGAGTGTTGCAGCTACTAGAGCGAGCTGTGGAAGGGGAAGAGAGAAAAGAGGTTTACATTTTAAATACACCTCCGAATTACGTGAGTCTTTACAGGCATGTTTGAGTAAATTAAGCTTAAGAGATACAAGTTTAGGGCCAGTGAGATGGCGCAACGGTTAAAAGCACCTGCTGCCAAGCCTGATAACCCGAGTTTGTCACTGGACCCGTTAAAAGATGAAAGGAGAGAGCCGAGATGTCCTGCGACATCTCCATGAACACCACTGTACGCCCATGCCCACTGCCAGATAAGTTAAAAACACATGCTACCACGCTAGAGCCAATGAGAGACACTCCTGTCATACCTCCCGGGGTAAGCACTTCGGGACAAGCGGCACTAAACTGCCTCTGCAAAGCAGGGTGGTAGCAGAGGGGCGCTGGGAAGGGCTCCTTTTCAACATCTGCTTGACAAGATGGTGAAGCTTATCGGAATACAGAGCTGGCAGTGGGGGGATGGACCCCTGACATATTTTCAGGATAAGGTTTTTCCAACTATTTGCCTGAAACTGAAAGGTAAAAGTGACGCTTTAAAAATCAGGTATATGGAAAGAAAATATAGAAATAAGAAATATCAGCTGAAGTAAGTTCATATTTTCATGAGCTACGTTTATTTTGCAAAGGCAGCTGCTGTTGGGTCCCTTCCTTCCACGGATGCCCTTAAGGACGGTTCACAGCCTCAGGTGCTTTGGAGGAAGGTGAACATGAACATCCCCCCCCTCCACATGGAGACCGGTGTCTGTCAGTGCTGGCCTGGCACGTGTAAACTCAGGGTCGCTTCTGAGCAACAGCGGTCCCCAACTTGGGACACACTTCAGAATCGCCTGGTTTAAAAACATGAATTCGAGACCTCTTTGGAGATTCTGATTCAGGTGTGTGGAGGGGGCTGAGGCCTTGGCATTCTAAAAAGTTTTTTGACCTGTTCTCTTTTTGAAAGTGTATTTATTTTTTAAGGTTTATTTTTTATTATGTGTGCATATGCAAGAGACAGACAGAGAATGTTCAGGTGCCCAAAGGGACCAGGTGTTAAATCACCAAGAGCTGGAGTCAGAGACGTTGGTGATATGATAATAATAATAGAATAAAAAATAATAATAGTAGAATACGGACATGAACTTTAGATGGAGTTGGGGAGACACAGGAGGAATTGAAGGCTGGATATAGGGAGGGGTAGAAAGGTAAATACAGCACTCATATATAAAATTCTCAAAAGATGTTTTAATTTAAAAAAAAAATGTTAAGTGTATTGGTTAGTTTTTGTCCACTAGGCACAAGGTCCAGTGGGTAAGAGAGAACCTCAGCTGAGGTTCCCCATCAGCAGAGGACCCAGGTTCAGTTCCCAGTACCTGAATAATGGCTTACAACCATCTATAACTCCAGTTCTGGACTATCTAACACCCTCTTCTACCTTCCCTGGGCACCAGGCACACATGTGGTGCAAATACATGCAGGCCAAACACTCATATACAAGAAATAAAATAAATGAATCTTTAAAAAGGATAAATACCATAGAATTGTATTGTGTGAGATATATAGAATATACAAATTTATAGAGACAGAGAGATTAGAGGCTGGAGAGATGGCTCAAGGGTTAAGAGCACTGGCTGCTCTTCCAGAGGACCCGGGTTCAATTCCTGGCACCCATATGGCGATTCACAGCTGTTTGTAACTCCAGTTCTGGGGGATCTGACACCTTTATACCAATGCACATAAAATAAAAGTTAAATAAATTATAAAAAAAATTAGAAGTTCTCTCAAGCTGGGGAAGAAAGGAAAATAGAGCCATGATTTCCTAAGAACAAAGTTTCTGTTTGGTGTGACGGAAAAGCCCCACAAACGGACAGCAGTATCAGGATATAATATCATAAATATAATTAATCAATATAATTAATGAAGATCATAAATGTAGTTATAATACTGTGAACGTAACCAATGAATATCACAAATGTAATTAATGAATATCTTGAGTATAATTAATGAATACATGAGTGTAATTAATATCTTGAATATAATTCATGCCCCTGAATTGTGAACTTGAAAATGGCTACAATAGCAAATATTATGTTATATTTAAAAGAAAGAGGAGGAGGAGAGCTACATATAGAATTACAGCCTCTAATAGGCTTTTCCTGTTGGCACAGAACTACAGAATGGCTCCACGCAAAGATAAAAAGGGGACAAATAGAAACTTTTATAACAAATTCTTCCTGGGGAAGTGAACCCCAGTAGAAATCTGGCACATCTCTCAGGCCTTAGCAGGACTGACAAGTGGCCCTTTGGTCTGGCACCATACTTACTGGATGCTTCAGAGCACAGAGTTCGTACAGAATGCATCCCAAGGACCAGATGTCACTAGAAGCATAAAGAGACAGCATTGCAAGAACTGTTATGCTATATTATCATAGTAATACATGCATTTTATCTTATTTTATTGCACTTAATTTATCTTTGTATATGTATGAGCACACACGTGGGCCACAGGGTGTATGTGGAGGTCAGAGGACAACTTGTTCTTCTACTGCCATCTGTGTCCTGGAGCTTGAACTCGGGTCATCAAGGTTGGAGAGTTCCAATGAGAAACTCTGCCTCAAAAAGAAGTGATCAGGTGGCGCACGCCTTTAATCCCAGCACTTGGGAGGCAGAGGCAGGCGGATCTCTGTGAGTTCGAGACCAGCCTGGTCTACAAGAGCTAGTTCCAGGACAGGCACCAAAACCACAGAGAAACCCTGTCTCGAAAAACCAAAAAAAAAAAAGCATAAACAAGTCTGGAACCAGACCACCCTTACTGACTGCTGAACCTTCTTTTATCAACTAGGCCCTCACAGCTGTGATGACAATGGTTGTAAAACCAGGGCTTTCCTCTGGATTCCTGAGAATACAGATTCCATGTGACTTTAAGATCTATTTTTTATGAAATTTTACTTCTGTGATGTTGGTAATCAAATCCAAGACACGTGCTAGGCAAAATTATTCTACTCATGAACTGCAGACACCAAAGCCCCAAGCAGATCTTTGGAAAGCAGAGTGGGGAAGGTGGCTCGGCTGGTCAAACACTTGCCCCACAAAACTGGCCATTTGATTTTGACCTTCAGAATGCACGTAAGAAAGTCAGGCGCACACATCTGTGATCTCGGCACTCCAGCCTCAAGATGGAAAGAGAGATAGTAGCACCGACTAGAAGCTCGTGGGTCAGGTGGCCCAGGGTGTGCAGTGCAGCAGCAGAAACGACCAAAGAGGTAGCCCCCCTCTTCAACAAGGTGGGAGAACCAATTTCCAAAAGGGTGTCCTCTGACCTCTCTACACAGCCCATGGCACATGTATACACACTCACATAGACACTCAAGAGATAACTCAAACAAAATCTCTAAGCAAATAAGCTCTGTGCATCTGCACCAGAATCCAGCCCCTCCCGCCAAATGCCCAACACTATCCAAATAAGGACACTACCCACCTCTTATTGTTATAGGGCAGATTTTCCCAAATTTCTGGAGGCACATAATAAGGCGTTCCCACGTACGTACATGCAAAGGCCATGGGACTGAAACCACAGAAAGGCAAAGTGACTCCAAAGCTCTTCTGAAAATGGCTGTTCAGCTCTCTCTCACGTGGACGGGTACATACCTGGAGAGAAGATGGGCGGAGCCAAAATCTCCCAGTTTCACTTTTCCACTTTGGGTGAGGAAGACATTCTGCATTGGAAAAGAAGAATATAGATGCCCTGATCATCCCAGCATAAGGCCGCGGTCTCCAGGGCAGCTTTCAAAGCCCGCTGACGGTGGGGATAAGGGTAGAAATACTGACAGCTGGGTCCCAGAGAAAACAAAAGAAATAGCAAGACCCCCCTCTTAAAACAGCTGCACACTCCTCTGCCTAGGGATTCAGGATGCATGCTTTGAAATCTAACAAGCAAATGTCAGACAGCATCAGATCCAATCGGTGGGAGCCTTTGTTGGTGACTCAGTGGCTGGGACAGGTGCTGACCACTTCCTATCTGAGAACACACGCATTTATTCGGTGGGCATTAAAAGGCTCACATTCACCTAGATGTCAAAAGTGGCTTAACTCCTTTTTACATATGCTATTTTATTTGGTTGGTATAAATTCTAGGTCAAAGAGCGTAAAGTTTTACGTAGGGTAAGTCCTAAAGTCTACTGGAACTCACTCTGTAGATCAGACAGGCCTCGAACTCACAGAAATCTGCCTACCTTTGCCTCCTGAGTGCTGGGATTAAAGGCTTTGCCACAACTGCCTGACAATATATAATATTCTTGAGAATTACTAAAAGAGTAGATTTTATTTATTTATTTATTTTTCTGTGATAGGGATCTGACTCAAGTGGTCTGTGCTGACCTCAAACTAGAAATCCTCCTGCCTCACCCTCCCAGGGGC
>NW_026067909.1:22872334-22964515 GCF_014885135.2 Alexandromys fortis | reverse complement strand
CAATAGCCTTTAAGACACCAGCCCTTGGGCATGGTCTCTCTTATACTAAAATGCAGCTGTAAAGCATGTCCTTTCTCTCTTGCTTCTGGCTCTTGCCTCCAGCTGCTAGACTCGGTTCCTGTTCACTGTTTGTGCAGAGGACTGTGATCTAGGACAGTGATCTGTGAGTCTCCCTTAAATAAATAACCCTTTATTATATGTAATTCTCAACTAGTGTGGGATTATTTTGTAACTTCCATCATCAACACCTTATACTCACTTTGGACTTGATATCTCGGTGTAACACACGTTTCTTGTGAATGTGATTTACTCCAAGACAAATTTGTACGAACCAGTTAAGTATCTGGGAGAAAAAAGAATACATACATACAAAGTATCTAGGGTGAAGAATTGGAGGTAAATATGATCAATATACACTGTATAAAAGTCTAAAAGAATGAATAAAACTATTTTAAAAGAAAATAGTATGCAACACCTGTAAAAATGTAATAATTAGCTGATGTCGACTCAAATTCTGAGGAATCACTTCTAGGCCTTAATTTACTAAGATATCAGAAGAGAATTACACACACATAAAAACTACACAATTCAACTACAATTCAGTATTATCTGAGGAAATTCAGAAGCCTGGTTCCCATGTTTTGCCATCCTATGTATGATCCATATTTTAATGAAATGTCCACCACATTTTTCTTCTTCTTTTCAACTGAATATAAGTTCTTTTTTTTGTGTCTTTTGGGAGGTAAGGAAGAGATAGTCTGTATCCCAGACTGGCCTCAAACTTGCTACATTTCCAAGGATGTCTTTGAACTTCTGAGCCTTTTGCCTCTGCCTCCCAAATACTGGGATTACAGGCATGCATCACCAAGCCCGGTTTATACAGCTTTGCGGATGGAACCCAAGACTTTGCAAATACCGGGCAAATGCTCCACCACTGAGCTACATGTCCATCTCTAAGTATTACTTATTCAATTTTATTTATTTATTTATTTATTAGATTCTCACTGTGTAACTTTAGAACTCCAATTAAGGAAATGCTCCCCTAAGACTGGGCTGAAGGCAGGCCTGTAGAGCATTTTTTTAATTAGTGATTGACAGGGGAGGGCTCATCCCATTGTGGGCTGGCGGTCCTGGGTTCTATAAAAAGCAGGCTGAGCAAGCCATGGGAAAGCTGCACTCTCCATGGCCTCTGCATCAGCTCCTGCCTCCAGGTTCCTGCCCTGCTTGAGTGCTGGGTAAGTCAGTTTCTTACCGTATCTTCAGGGAGCAACTTTCCTTTCTGCTGTTTAATCTTCTGCATTAGGTCCCCTCCATCACAATACTCCATCACAATATACAGATGCCCTTCAGCTAAAACACACAGGAGACTCCTTAGGAAAGTCACAGTTGTTAAGAATCAAAATCCAGGTACGAGCATATATGGGAGAATTCATATTTACCTTCAAATGACTCTTGAAAGGCAACAATATTGGGGTGCTTCATTTTAGCTAGCAGAACAGCCTCTTTCCTAGACTTCTGTGTATCAGAGAAAGACTGAAAAAAACTTTAAATAATTATAAATTCAATGCTCAGTTTTAAAATAGCCTCAAACTAATACTTTGTATAGTTTTATATGAGACTCCAATGCTCCATGCAGGTTTGTATATCTACTTTGGCTCAAGCTTTCAAAGTCTGAAACAAAATATGCAGTGATTTTTGATTATGGCTATTTTGTATGCTTGGGATGACCAAACTTGGGCTCTATTGGAACATATTTTTTTTTCCTTCACATACATAATGCAAACTAATTTTCACATACACTTGACCTGGTGATGTGGCTTAGTGGGTAGAGCCCTCCCCCAGCAGTGCTCAAGGCCCAGGGATTGATTATCACCGCCACCACCACCACCACCAAAACCAAGAATACAAATATGTTTTAAAAGTGATGCATTGGGGAAAATGCCTAGCACTCTGAGAATTTCATTAAAATATATTTCTATAAAAAATGATCAAAAAATTACTAATGCTCATAGTATGAATTTTTACACAGGACAATTATGATACACATTAACAAGCAATCCCTGGGGGGGGGGAACAAATATGTCCCCCGAGTAGGTTTCCTAGTAACCAACTGAAGCTTTGCATTTTAACCTGGTTCTCACGGCCCTCTTTTAGGCTCTTTGGCCGTCCACACTGCACCTGACTAGGTTTGGCGGATTTTCCACATTGCTGGCATACAAAACTGGAAACTGTGATCACTGAGATCAATCAGAACATTCTGACTGCTTCTCTGTTAATCTTCCTAGCCAAACAACCACATAGAATAAATACATCAAGCCTCTGTAAAGCTCACGAATAAACCGATTACATGTCTGCGGAAAGGGTAAATGACTCATTAAACCCCAAGAACTTTCTCGATATAGGTCGTATGCTGACTTTCACCATGAGCTGATTCTGTTAGCAGTTACCTTGGGAAGTCTTACTTCCTTCATGGCAAACTTCTGATTGCTGCTTTCCTGCCGAACCAGAAGAGCCCGGCCGAAGGAGCCTTGGCCGATCACGCTCAGGACCGTGTAATCGTCCATGCTGGGCGTCCGCAATAGGGTCCCACTCCCGCCTTCACCGCTGGCTCTCCCGAACTACGTTTAAAAAACAGAATCATTTAGGAATATCCTTTAAATCCTGCTGAAAAGCCATGTCTAAGAACTAATTTGCCAAAATAATGTCTTCTCAATATTTTCTCAGTAATGAAGCTAGGCAGCAATAGTGATTTTTTTTTAAAGTTTAAAATGTGTAGGTTGAGGCATTTGGGTAGTAAGGTAATGTTCTGGTGAATAATCCCCTTTCCTCAAGTTTGAAGAATGAAAAAAAATAACAAAAAGATAGATTGTATTTTAGCAGTGATTTAAATCCAATCTTGTTTCTAGAAAACAAGTCTGGCAGGGTCTTATAAGCCATCATTATGTAAATTACCAATAAAGTACAACACTTTACTTCCACAGCGATGACACTCCAATCTTTCAGATGTTAGTCACAGGAACGAGAGGGTTTTTGCTATATTTTTAAAGGTTTTTTTTTTTTTTTTTTTTTTTTTTTTAGGCCACAGTTTACTTAATATCAACCATCCCCCCTTTTTTGCTTATTCCCCTAAAATTTTTATGTATCCAGTACATTTAATTGTGAAATGTATGTTTTTATTATGGTATATTTTCTTTTAATTTTTAAATTATCATTTATCTTTGCAATTTAAACTATACAAAATAAAATTACATTGTGGTCTTGTAAGAGCTATACAATTTCGTAACTGTACCCATAACTGCGGTAGTTCACCTGTTTCAACAGGTCAGACTCTGTTCATTTCTTATCCTTAAGACCACCTCAAAATAAGGCGGCTTTATTGTGCATTTAAAATGTACAAGAAAGAGGGGGAGTTGCTAAAACACTTCTCCTCCTCCTCTTCTTTTCTTCTTCTTCTTTGTTTTTTTTTTTTTTTTTTTTAGACTGGGTTTCTCTGTAGCTTTGGAGCCTGTCCTAGAACTAGTTCTTTGTAGATCAGGTTGGCCTCGAACTCACTGAGATCCACCTGCCTCTGCCTCCCAAGTACTGGGATTAAAGGCTTGCGCCAACACTGCACTGCTAGAACTGGTTCTTGTAGATCAGGCTGGCCTTGAACTCACTGAAATCCACCTGCCTCTGCCTCCCAAGTGCTGGGATTAAAGGCGTGCGCCAACACTTTTCTTAAAAGCAACACAAAACAGAAAAACAGAATCAATTTACTTTTAAAATGCAATATTGACTCAAAGTAGCTATCGCCACTATGACAGGCCAAGAGCACCTGTGGGTGGATGGGAGCGGATGCTGCTCTGGCACACAGTGAGTTCTGAACTGACAGGAACTGACTCTTTGCCTCTGCAAACGCAACTGACTCCACTTGTGAATGCTGCCCCCTCTCCATTGCTAGGAAAGCACCCCGGGCAAATAATGCTGGGTCCCCCAAATCTCCTTTCCTTTGTCTAATTATCTTCCCACAACTTAACACTCTTTGTTCATATGAGCCCCTAGGTCCAACACTTTGCATTTATATACATGGACTAAAACCCCTCTTGGACCCTTAATCCGTTTCTTGTCAGTTTAATTTGATGAGTCCCTAAGAAGACGGAATGTTTCTCCTTCCTCTGGGTTATCCCTGCCATCACGGCCACCCACTTTCATCGTAAGCAAATGCAGGAGGCGAGACATGGAAAGAGCTCCGCCAGCTCGCACAGAATGACCACGGGAGGGGGCATGGAAGGACAACTAGAAGTGTGTTAGGCAGAGAGAAGACTGAATGATCAGGGCAGAGGGAACCGTGTGTTGTATGAGACAAAGACTCAGTTGAGCAGCTGAAATGAGGCCACAACAGGTTGGTAGGGCAGATTTATCTGTCAACCACTGTAAGCCAAATTTTGTCGATGAATTTTATCTTTAGGGTAACTAATGGTCTGTCTCTGAATGGTTTTAAAGAACGACACAGTCAGCAGTGGGGGCGCACGCCTTTAGTCCCAGCAAGCGGGAGGCAGAGGCAGGCGGACCTCTGTGAGTTCAAGGCCAGCCTGGTCTACAGAGTGAGTTTTAGGACAGCCAGAGATGCATGGAGAAACCCTGTTTCAAAAAAAAAAAAAAAAAAAACAAAAAACAAACAAAAAAGAATGACACAGTCAGATCTGCGTAGCAGAAAAATCACTCTGTTGGGTCACAGTGTTCATGGACTGGACGGAAACGGCACAAGCGTGCCAGCTCAAAGACGGGACTCTGATAGTAGAAAAGGTGAGAAAATGAGGAAATCCAACAGGGCGGTGACCATGGCGAAATAGGAAGAAAAAAAAAAAGAAAACAGCAACAGATTCATGGGGAACAAATAGGGAAGAGAAAGGGCTCTGGTGTGAACTGTATAACGTAATACTAATTCTCAGAGGGAAAGGGAAGGCCTGGGAGTCACGTGGACAGCCTTTTTGATTTTTTTTTTTTTTTTTAAAGCACAGGAGTGTGGCTGGGGTAAGGTGAAACAGAAGAGAGGAGGAAGACCTGTGCCATTTTGGACCTACTGAGCTGGAGGCGCTTAGGACTCTAAAGGGATAGTTAAACATTCTGACTTCAAAGCCTCCATACAAAGCAACAGGAATTTTAATACACATTTGCTGCACATTAACTACACAAGCAATGAAGATTGTAAGCACAGTCTTAGGAAGACTGGTGACAACCTAACCTGTTAAATGCCCTGGACCAGATGGCAGTGGGGTATGGGAGAGGACTATACTTAGAGGTGATATTTTTTTTCATCACAAGAAAAATGCTGGAATGAATTTACTGGATGTTCCATAAAGATAAACGGTGTTTTACCGTTGTATTTGTTTAAACCACAAACAAGCAGTACACCACAGATCAAACTCCGCGGGGGGGGGGGGGGGGGCCGGGACTTCCGGTCTGTAGCTGGGGTAGAAGATATACACCATGGGTTCCAGGCCAGCCAGGGGTACACGGTGAGACACTATCTCAAAACCAACCCAACAAATATACTAAGTCTTCCAGGTTGTTTTGCAGTCTACCACAGACTTATCAGAAGATTATAGCAATAAATCCTCCCTCCACATAACTTCTGTTTCCAGAAGTGAGGTAGTTGAACACACTCAGGCACAAGTCACAAGCCTATGGCACTGGGGAGGCAGAAGTTGGTCAGTCATACACAGGAGCCAATGATGGTAAGTCGGAGTTCAACCTGTTTACACAGCGAGTTCCAGGCCAGCCCGGGCTACAAAAGAGGAAGCTGTCGCCTCACACCACTACCCGAGCCCAAAAACCTACACAAAAACAACCAAGTCCTTCGGAGCTTAACTGGCCTCTGGTTTCAATTGCAGTTTTCTATTTCTGGTGCTTGAGGACTTTAACTTATAAGACTGAAAACGACTTTCCTTGGCTGAGACCACGTTTGGACTTTTAATCTCTATGTGCTTGATATCTACACTACAGCCATAAACGCAGGCCTGAATGCACTGGGTGTGGCGAAAAGTGGGTTGGTTCCTTCCCATGTTTATAACCAAATACGCGTTTAATAAAGAAAGTAAATTTTTTTTAAAAAAAAGAGAAAGCTAAAGTAATTTGCTGTTGCCCAGAAGCAGGGTCAGGGGGGTCACTGGCCAGGCGGTTTAGGCAGCAGTCCCAAGGCACACATCCTGGAGACCCACTCTCCTCTGAAAAGAACCACTCGCTGCGGCAGATGCACGAGATCTCCCGCGCGCCTGCGCGCTCCGAGACCCGCGACCCCGGCGCGCAATCTACCGCGGCGGAGCGCTGTGTGCACGTTTCCCCGTCGCCCCGCGGCGGGCGGGCGCCTACCGGTGGGTTAGGACCCCGCCGAGAGGCCCCAGCCACTGCCTCTCTCCACCGCTGCTGGACCGATGGACCGAACCGCGCTCCTCACCCACTTCCCAGCGGCGCGCGTCGCTTCATCCCCCTTTACCGGCATTGGGCGGGGCTGTGTGGGCGGCACCGAGGGCGGGGCTTGGTGGGGCGGGGGCGGAGCGTGATTCCAGTTAAGGAGCGGAGGGTAGGGATTTAGTTCCGGCCCCAGGCGCTGTTCACACAGTAGCCTGGCGGCGCTGCAGGAGCAGTTTTAAAGCTGTTGCGCCACCTTGCAGTAGAATCGTGCTAACATTTTGGGGTGGTACCAACAGTAATATGAGTTATTGCTCCAGATTAGGCGGACGGCCCACAAACACAAATTTCACAGGAACAACGCTTCTAGCATTTATTGTATGACCTTGGAAATAGTGAAACTAGAATAAGAAAATCAGGTTCCACTCTGAAATCTGTGTATTTCTTCCCCTACATAGTAAAAAGTCATTAAGATACTGGTTGTCCCGGGATGTGGAGGCACCATGTGAAGCTGCTAAAATTGGCAAGCACATTTACCCATTAAACCATCTTGCTGACCCAATGTGGGTACTTTGAAAAGTGACTGGTATGAGTACATGTTAAGACTTCAAAGACAGCAACAACACACAATATGTCAAACTATTCCTAATAATTCTAACAATGATTATATGCTACTATATTTTGGATATATTAAGTATATTATACAAATTACATCCTCCCCCAAACAGGGTTTCTCTGTGTAGCTTTCAGAGCCTATCCTGGAACTCGCTCTATAGACCAAGCTGGCCTCGAACTCACAGAGATCCGCCTGCCTCTGCCTCCCAAGTGCTAGGTAGCATGAGCCACCACCGCCTGGCACGAATTACTTCTTTTGCTCTTCAAATTCGTAGCCACTAGGATGCTGGCAACCTATTGTTTCTAACGCTGCTCTGGAAGGGTGGCAATGGGGAGAACACCCAAAGAACTGTAAGTGAAGCCAAAGAACAAGCCGCGACAGCTCCGAGAGTCAAGAGGAACGATGACCTCTGACGACCTTGGAATCCATCACTTCATCAGGCCAAGTCCTTAAACAGCACAGAGGAGAGGGGAGCGGAATCCAGATCAGGGCTCCTGAGCTTCAGCACTGTTGACATCTGGGACTCTGTTCTTCACTGAGGCTGTGGTCCGTTGTGGTCAGTATCTCTGGCCCCTGTACCCAAGCTGACAGCAGTATGCACAACTCCATCTCCCCGTCTTTTTACTTTCTGAAATAAGGTTTCACTGTGAAGACCAGACTGGCCTGGAAACCACAGATCTGCCACCTATGCTGGGGTTAAATGTGTGAACCACTACCTTGACAACCAAAATGTCTTGATTTTGAAAATGCCCGAAGAGAAGGACAGACCCAGATTCAATTACCAGGTCCCACATGGCAGCTCACAACCTATCTGTTACTCCCGTCCCAGGAGGGCCCACACCTTCTTCTGGCTTCTGCACTCGTGTGGTACACAGATATATAGCAGGCAAAACACTCATGCACATAAAAATAAATCTCAAAAAAAAAAAAAAAAACTGCCCTGTGAAAGGTGGGAGTGGTGTGAACTGGCTGTGGGGGAGACCCAAGTCTAGATGCAGAGGTTAACATCAGAGGACAAGAACAGGGGCTAGCTGGGCAGTGGTGGCGCATGCCTTTAATCCCAGCACTCGGGAGGCAGAGGCAGGCGGATCTCTGTGAGTTCGAGACCAGCCTGGTCTACAGAGCTAGTTCCAGGACAGGCTCCAAAGCCACAGAGAAACCCTGTCTCGAAAAACCAAAGAACAGGGGCTGAGCACGTGGCTCATCCACAGTACGTGCCTAGCACCTGAAGCTTTGTTCCCCAGGCTTCACCCATTTCTGAATCTGAATTATCCCTAGTAAGCTCATTTAGAATGCCTGATCCCCAGCCTCAGGCACTGTCTGGAAGGCTGGTGAGCAGGAACCTAGAGAGCCTGTGAAGGTCACACCTGCCCTCAGTTTACCCACCACAGTGTAAGCAGTACCCTCTACCCTCTGCAGCGGACAGGCTTGTTCCTCTACCGTGCCTTCCTCGGCCTGGTGGACTGCACTCTGAAACAGTCAAAATAAACTCTCCTTTGTTTCTGTCAGGCATTTCATATCTCTCTCTCTCTCTCTCTCTCTCTCTCTCTCTCTCTCTCTCTCTCTCTCTCTCTCTCACACACACACACACACACACAGAGTAAATAATGCAAATGCAAATTTAGCAGTGTATTTCAAAGGCAAAGTTTAAATCCGGTTACTGTGGCCAAAGAATTTGTTCCTGCAGTGCTAGGGATTGGATCCACGACCTTGCCCTGTTAGGGCAGTGCTCAATTGGGACCACACTCTGAACCCACATAAATGTAGTTGTTGAAATCAATGCATATTGCAGCAGACTGTAGCCCCATAGTAGGATCCTAAAGTCAGTTCCAGCATTAACTAAGTTAATCAATAAATGTCATTAGAACATTATACAGATATTTATTATAAACATATTAGATAAAAAGTCAATGTATAATATAAATTTAAATAAAGTCCATTTTCTGGTTATGTTTCATTACTGTAAGTAATTAGTGAAGTGAAGAAGCTAACCTATTTTAAAAACAATAAACAAGCTTAGGAAGTTCACTGTATTGTACGTGGGCATATGGACGGCTTCAGACCTGCATAGGAGAACCACCAAGGAATAACACAACCCTCCTGGCTCAGGAGCACTGTTTCTGCCCCGCTAGGTCAGTCTCAGAGAACAGAGGGTACAGCGCTGCGTTAGGGCGGCAAACAAAAGCATCCTCCCCCAAATCAGACAGCTGTTCCAGGGAGGACACAGAAGGGTCGTGGTCTTTTAACATGTCCGGCAATTGTGAAGTCTTCTCCTGAATGCGGCGTGAACGTCTCACCGGTGTGAGAAACTTTAGCTCTTTAAATGTGGAATTTTTAGCATGTTGCATCTTCTTCATACTGAAAAACACAAAATTATTTCACTAATTCAAAAACATGTTCAGGTGTTTATCTTACTTTTTCTCATAGTGTGCTCCTATGTGGCAGCCATGTGAGACTGTCTTAAAGAAAGGGAGAGGTGATGCAGGTTCCCAGAAGTGAGCAATCTGCATCATGTGGACACTTGAGTAGCTGTAAAAAAGCCCGACAGTCATTAATAATACAGTGATAAATGTAAACCCAAAAAAGTCTTCCTTTTGAAAATGCTTGGTGGGAAGGGCCCAGGTTCAAATTCCAGCATCACAAGACAGGCAGGCAGCTTACAACTGTCTAGTGACTCTAGTCCCAGGGGGATGAATCCACCGCCCTCTTCTGGCTTCTGTGGGTATTACATGCATGTGGTGCAAGATACATATACAGGCCCAACACCCATATTCATAAAAATAAATCCTTAAAGCAAATGTCTGGGGAAAGCTGAGGGTGGGACAGATGGCCTGCTGTGGAAAACCAGCTCATGCTTTTGCAAAGTAGCATCATGTAGGAAAAAACAAAGCCAGTACAGTAACCAAAAGGTGAACTGTCCCAATGACCTTCTACTTCTTTGGTAATTTCCTTTCTTGTTGTGTTTTGTCTGAAACAGGGTAGTCTAGGCTGGACTTCAATCCACAGCGACCTAACTGCCTCAGTCTCCCCAGTGCTGTGACTGCACACGTGAGCCACCACAGTCAGGGTGCTGGGTCTGACCCTTGGCATTAACATTCTTTATGAAAACAAATCACACTACATTTTAAACCTTTACCTTTGCAAGCATGGTGTAGAAGATACATTATATTTAATTAGGCAGCCTGCTTCAGTTTTTGAATCAGGGGTTGTAAAATCGTTGGTTGGATCCTTTGCTTCTTGGTCTTGGCTGTTCTCACAAACCTGAACGCTCCTCTGGCACTCGTTTTCCGCTCCTGGATCTCCTGGCTCTAGAGTGACACTTGTGTCTTCAGTTTTTACTTCCTGGCTATGTCCCTTGGTTTCATGTGCCTCCTCAGTATTTTCTCCTACAGGAAAATTTGAAGATTTAAACTTGAGATTTCAAAATAACAGAACCAAAGTGCATCTCCTAGTCATTACTTTTCCTATGTAGACTGCTGCCGAGGGCTTAACAAGTATTTAATATCCTTTGTGCAATACAAATTCAAGAATGAAACCATCCCATTTCTTAAGATTATGGGTCATGCATGGTACAGTTGAAGAAGAATTGACTAGTAAATTAGATAAACATTACAGTGAAGTAAGAACAAAGGGTTGTTGTCACCTATAAAAAGGAATGGTCTAGCTACTTTTACTTCTACTTGACACAGGCTAGAGTCATTTGGGAAGAGGGAATTTGCGTTGAGAAAATGCCCACCCAAGACTGGTCTGTGGACAAGCCTGTGGGGAATTTTCTTATTAATGATAGATGTGGTTGGGCCCATCCCATAGGGAATGGTGCCACCCATGGGTAGTGGTCCTGGAAAATACAAGAAAGCAGGTTAACCCTCCCAACTCTAGCGCACTTCATCTGTCCAGGTATAGCCCACTCCAGCTGGAAGAACAGAGCACACCAACCTGAGGAGAAGACTTCAGCAGCTCAGGTGGAGACCACAGCAGTCAGAAAAAGAGGCCATACTACTAGTCAGAAGAACAAAGACCCACTGCTGCACCAAAGGACAGAGACTCCCTACTAGATCAGAGGTCAGGCCAGCCACCAGAAGTCCAGGCCACAAAGACTAGAAGACCAAAGAAGAAACAGAAAGCAAGGAGTGAAACACCATCCAACAGAGACAAACTCAGAAATCAGGATCTAGCCTTATAATCATCTCAAAACCAGATTCCTCGACTCCAGTGTAAGAATGCAATCAGCAACAGCCATGGCAGTGTGTGTCACTACCGGAGCCCACCTATCCCATGACAGCAAGACAGGGTCTTTTTGTGTAACAGCCCTGGCTGGCCTTGAACTCACAGAGACCTAGTTCCAGGACAGGCTCCAAAACTACAGAGAAACCCTGTCTCAAAAAACTAAAAAAAAAAAAAAAAAGCAGGGAAGGAAACTATTCAAGACCTGAAAATCAAAATAGAAGCAATAAAGATCACAAACTGAGGGAATGCTAGAAATGGAAAATCTAGGTAAGAAAATAGGAACTATCAAAAGAATACAAGAGAAGATAGAATAGGAAGGAAGGAAGGAAGGAAGGAAGGAAGGAAGGAAGGAAGGAAGGAAGGAAGGAAGGAAAGATGAAAGCTAAAGTGATTTGCTAGTGCCCAGAAGCTGGGTCAGGGGGTCACTGGCCAGGTAGTTTAGGCAGACTACAGATGCCAGCCCAGAACTGCTATTCCCAAAACTTCCAATCACCATAGATGGAGAAAATAAGATATTTCATGGCAAAGTCAAATTTAAATATATCTATCTACAAATCTAGCCCTACAGAAGGTACTAGAAGGAAAACTCCAAACCAAGGAAGTTAACAACACCCAGGAAAACACAGGCAATAATCTCACACCAACAAAATCCAAATAAGGGACACACACATACACACACACACAAAACCACCACCATCAACAACATAATAACAGGATCAGTGGCCATTAATATCTCTCAATATCAATGGACTCAACTGACCAATAAAAAGACACAAGCTAACAGAATGGATACAGAAACAGGATCCATCCTGCTGCACACAAGAAACACACCTCAACAACAAAGACAGGCATTACCTCAGAGTAAAGGGTTGGAAAAAGATTTTCCAATCAAATAGACCTAAGAAGCAAGTTGGTGTAGCTATGCTAATATCTAACAAGATAGACTTCAAACCAAAATTAATCAAAACAGATGGAGAAGGACATTTCATACTTATCAAAGGAAAAATCCACCAAGATGATGTCTCAGTTTTGAACATCTACGCCCCAACACAAGAGCACTCACATTTGTGAACTAACAGACATTATGACAACTAAATCTAACAGAGTTCGGTAAGATCACTGCCTTTATTTCAAGCTTTGCTCTTGACTTATGAGTTCTGAACCTTAAATTAATGCTGTTGCTGTTTGAGTCTATATAATCAAGCTTCAAACAGGTAATCCTCCAGTCTCAGCCTCCGCTCACACTGGGAATATACAGGCACTGACTACTGTGCCTAGGAACAGTGTTCTGAATGAGTTTGCTTTCCTTTCTGAATATGTGTATTAATTTCTTTTACAACTTTGAAACTTTATAAATATACAAACTTTCTAGTATACAGAACAGATCACAGAACTTAACAGGGTAACAGGTCTTTAGAGATTATCTCATCAAACAGCCTCAGTTCAACAACAACAAAAAAAGGCAGTTGTGTTGGCGATTAGGTCGCAGTGTCACCAGCCCTAACGAGAGCTACTCAATTTCAAAAGTAGGTCTGTGGGAGGACATGGAGAAGACCTCACTTTAGAAAAGCTAAATAAGATAAAAGGAAAACCACATCAGTAGATTTTAGCAAAGTCACAATTCACGTGAAGGAAAACTTACCCAAATTAACTTTTTCTTGACTCTTCGTTGTTAGAATATCTATGAGTGTTTGGCGCATCTCTTCAATAGGCTTAAATTTAAAAATGTTTTTAAAAAGAAGTAAGTTTACATGGTCAAAAATAAGGTTATATAAACAGAACATATTAGACACAGTGAAAATTTTTCCAATTTTAAGATAAACATTTGTTATTAAGATTGAAAATGGTTATTTTTTCAACTTAATAGAGTAAGAAAAATGAACTTAAAGGACAGAATTTTATCATTAAAAGAAAAAAATCCCTAATTTGTAGGCCTTTGCTAACTAATAATGCTTGCTTGACAGAACAATCGATGAGCAATGGCCAGTTACTGTCTACTCAGTACCGTCTAAAAACCCTCAAAGCCAGGAGTCCTGCTTGTACCTCGTCTCACACTATTAACTTCATCTCTCAGTACCTTAAGATGGTCAACCCAGCGTATTTCACATGTTCAAATTTAACTCTGCCGGGCAGCAGCAGCTCTTCCCAAGACTGTAAAAGGAAGCCCTGGCCCCTGGTCCTAGTTTCAGAATTCAGTTCTAGAATAATCAGTTCTGTTTTCAATTTCGCGCCCAGTTTTGATCCTGGTTTCCCAGTTCTGCACCGGTGCCCGCGCTGACCTCTACACTTTCTGCCTGTAGTACATCACTGTTGCCAGCGCCATGACTACGGAATGTCCCCCGGTTCATTGTGGGAAAGGCACAGGAGGATATTTAGTGCTAAGATACTCTGTTTCATTGAGCTTATAGTTCAGCTTCTATCTATTTTCTAAAGTCTTATAACCCTGGTACACAAATGAAGTCTACAAGGTTGAAATCATGCAGAGAGTAATCCTTGCAGCCGGCACCGCTCCTCTTGCTGCACACTGAACCCTGCCTCCATCCTCTACCGCTGACCCATATCTCCAGATCCTCTTTTGGTCTTTAAACATTCACTACTACATGTAAAATCACAATCTTATCAAGTTACACTATGATGTGCTCCAAAATAACTCTGAATTGTTACACTGTGAAACCAAAGAGCGGTAAAAATCTGACCTTACCTGAGCCCCTGCCAGGACGGCCTTCTCATAGATAGAGATAATTTTTTCAATAGGACTTGTGATTGGCTCCAAACGTACAAGACATATCCAATATTTAACAAGCTTTTTGGCATCTGGAATATTACTAATCAGGTCATTCAACTTGTCTAAAATTTCTTCTTTTGGGCACCCCTAAAATACCAAGAAATAAAATATGTGAGCTACAACTATAAACCACTGATAATCTGACTATAATCAAGAGCAGTGAGCAATATAAAAAGTTGACATAGGGAGCTGAACGCACAGCACAGCAGCCAAGAGCACTTGATGATGCTCCACCTGAGAACCTGAGCTGGTTCCTAGCACCCGTGTTGGGCAGCTCACAACTGACTTAGAGCCTCCAAATTCAAGGGATCCAGCACTTTCTAGCCTCCACTGGCACCTGCTTACATGTGATACACATAAACTCATTTAAGTACATAAACATTAATAATAATGAACAAATCTTTTTAAAAATTCTAAATTATAAAATGAAGACCCTGCCTTAGAAGGCTGGAGAGACGGTGCTGAGGTTGAGAGCACTGGCTGCTCTGCCAGGGGACCTGTGTTCAGTTCCCAGCACCCACATGGTGGCTCACAGTTGTCTGTAACTCTGGTTCCAGGGCATCTGACACCCTCTTCTAGCCTCTGCAGGCACCATGCACACACAGACATTCATTCACACAGGTAAAACAGTCATTCATACTTAAAAAAAAAAAAAAAAAAAAAAAAGGACTCTACCTTCTTATTAATCAGGTTCAGGCATTCCGAAATTGTTTTGTTTACTTTCTCAGTAAATACTCTCTGTTCATCTTCTTCTGCCATGGTAGTCCAAAAGGACCCGGTTGGGTTTTTGTTCTGTCCTTGTGGTTCAGACTGATTAGCTATTAAGTTAGGAGGCCTTTTTAGCCCTTTTTCTTTGCCAGTTCTCCACTCAGTCACCCGAGCTCTACAAGCAGAAGCAGGATATAAACGTTACTTTGATTTTAGTGATGGCATCCTGCTAACTGGAGTAGGTAAATATAGTTCAAATCTGGGGATGGATGGAGAGAAGGCTCAACAGCACCTGCTGCTCTTCCAGAGAGCCCTGGTGTGATTTCCAGTACCCATGGCAGTTCACACCACTTATAACTCTAGTTCCAAGGGCTCTGACATTCTTCTGGTCTCTATGGGCACCAGGTACACACATGGTTCACAGACACACATGTATACAAAACACCCATATACAAACCAAGAAAACTTTTAAGTCTACACATAGTTCTAAACTGGTGGGACATACAATGTTTGCAGAGGTGAACTCCTGAACATAGCAAGATCAAATATATGTTCACAGAATCCAAGAATGGGAACTGGGAGATGGCTGAGAGGTTAAGAGTGCTTTTGCAGGGGACCTGGGTTTGGTTCCTCACACCAAAAGCAGGAGGCTCACAACCACCTGTAACTCCAGTTCCAGGGGATTCAATGCCCTCCCATACACATCCCTGGGAGGCCTCTCTTTTCAGGAGAGAAATGGAGGAGGAATGGGTCTGGAGGAGCGTAGAGGTGGGGAAAGGAATTGGGAGGAGTGGAGGAGGGGAAACTGCTGTCAGGATGTAATGTGTGAGAGAATAATAATAATAAATAAATAAACATTCTAAAATAAAGAACTGAAGAATGTACTGGTATCTCTCAGCTGTTATTAACATTCAGCTGAGATCACAAAGCAACCAGCAAACTACACTTAAACACACAATTTTTTGGACTTATTACTCCATACATAAAGCTGCCTGTGTGGCAGAAAATAATCAATTAAAGAAATTCCCATACATCCAAGGAAATTAATTACAAGCCAAATTCACAAGTGGTATTCTATTGAAAACTGAGAAGACGAAGTGAATTTCATCTACTTACTTTCTGTCTTCTGTGCTTTCTCTGGGCTGAACTGACCTATGGACAGCTGCTCCTGCTACTGAGTACCTGCGCTGGTCAATAGCTTTGGACTTTTCCATCAGTCTGGTATTAGACAAATTAGTCCTGGCTATACCTTCAGATGCTATGCTTCTTGACTGTGCCTTATCTCTTTTTGTGTCCTGAGGACGCGTATCGACAACAGATACAACCCGTTCTGATCGCAGCGAGTCTTTTTCAAGAGGCCCCTTTCTGACTGTAACATTGGCAAGGGTCCTGGCGGGGCCCTGTTTCCCAGTGCCCTGGGCGTGACTGTGGAGGCTTCTAATAGGTGGTCGCACAAGTGTGTTCCTCGACGTGGTGCTCGCAGACTTGGTTTTTACAAACGTGGCAGCAGCAGTCACACTTGAGGCTCTTATGCTGACTGCGTTTCCCGGTGCAGACTGAGCCTTTGAGGCCTTCGACGTGGTAGTGGGAGGCTTTTTGGTGGCTGCTGGAGTCTCTCCTTTGACATCAGCGAGCTTTCTAAATGAGTTAATCTTAGACTGCACTACCTGACCATGGTAATAGCCAAGCACTCGCTTTTTCGACACGTTAGCGTCCTGTTTGGGCTTCTCTGCAGTTGCTTGCACCTTTTTATTGTCTTTAAGGTGACACGCCTGGTCTGATGTCATAGTCTGAGCTTGGACAGCTTGAATATTATCCTTCAAGTTGTGTATTTCTGAACTGGTGACTTCATCAGCTTTTAAAGGGATGCAGTTCTTTTCAACTGTGTTGTCGATATTTTCTTTATCAGCCTATAAAGGTTAAGAGAAGTTAATATCCCAGAACTTGTTTCTTCATAAAGAGCGTAGGAAATGTCTGTGTGCTAGACACATATCTTACCATTTCGGTTTTGAGTTTCAGAACTTTCTTCCCTTCTTGGACCGGATCTTCCGCTGTCATCACTTGCTGATCTCTATTAGTTAAAAAAAAAAATTATCAGTTCTGTACAAAGGAGATTTACTGTTAGGGAAGGGAAGGTAGATTGTGTGTACAAGCTAAGCAAATGCTCTACCACTGAGCTACAGTCAAGGCCCCATTTTTTAAATCTTAAATAGAGGTGAGAAGTGAATTAATATTTGTGTAGTTAATGGAGTAAACAAGATGGGTTTAAAGTTTTAGCCCAACTATTTTTTAGCTATAGACTAGCATAGCATCTGACGATCCTTTAGCAAAATGATACCAACTGTGCATAAAATCAAGATAGGAAATATTGTCAACTAGACATTCCAGTAATTCTAAAACAGATTCACAAATTCAGAGTACACTAAAATGTGGAAAAACATATTATTTGGTAGAACTGACAAAAGCTGATATTTTAAAACAAATGAAACTTAATTCCTAACAACATCAGAATAAGATTATCATCCCCAAACTCTGCTTTTTTATTGGATGAAGTCCACCTACGTGGAGAGTCACCTGCTGTTCTCCAAGTCATGGATTCAAATATCAGTCACACCTAAAAGATTCTCCTCTTCTGTTTTGTTTTTGTTTTTTGAGATAGGGTTTCTCTGTGTAGCCCTGACTGTCCTGGAACTCACACACAACTCACACAGAGCTAGCTCTGCCTCTCAGTGCTGGGATTAAAGGCGTGTGCTACTACGCCTGCCTTAAAAGATTCTTTTACTGCAGCACCTAGGCTACTGTTTGACCAAACAACTAGGCACTGTAGTCTAAAAGATGCATGAAACTACCCCCTACTGCTGCAGTGGTACCAACTTATGATCTGTACCTGGGTACAGAAGGAATTCAAGTTTGAGGCTAAGGTGTTTAGAATGCAGACCTTCAAACCCAAACACTGACTTTTACAGCACAGCATAGCTTCTATGTCCGTATCTCTGTGCATATACATACACTTAGCTTTCTCTTGGACCAGTGAGATGGCCCAGCAGATGCAGCTGTTTGTCTCCAAGCCCAACTACCTCAATTTGATTTAGAGGCACACACGCCTGAAGATTACTGTGACCTGCATGTGTACTGCATCTTGCATGCACCTGCACAAGTGGATGAGCAAGTGAATACACACACAGAAAAAAAATTAAGGGTGGAAGGGAAGAAGGGAGGAACGAAAGGGAGTGGGAGTATATAGACCAATAAAAACAAAATAAACAAATAAATAAATGAAAAGGAACTTAATTGTTCCCCTTTAAGAGTTTGAACACACATAGAAAATGATGATCCAGTGCATCACCCACATAAAGTAGCCATAGGCACAAACTGAGATGTCTGAAGTGGTAATATACACCAGATCTCCTCAAGTCTTGTTACCAAAGGAGAAAGTTAAATGCCGTAGTGCTTTCCCTGTGTGGTGCTTTTGGTGGCAAGCATTCTACTACTGCAATACACTTCCATTCCTCTTAATGCTTTTAAATACCACATGTTGAAATAGTATCCGGAATCTTAACTGAATTAGGTGCTATTAAAATTCATTTTGTTTTTTTAAAGTTAAATATGGTTAGTAGGAAAGTAAAAATTAGAAACGTGGTACATGTTAGGTTCTTGGTGGACAACTCTAATGTAATTCTCCAGAACTGAATTAAACTTGACCTCACCTGGATATCTGATTTTCTTGTTTGTATGGAAGCATTGTTTTTCGTATTAACAGATATTCCTTGAGTTTTTGTTTTCTTTGTTCTAAAGAGGAAGGAGTAACAAAGTCAACTTTAGTTAAAACATCAAATATGGTTGAGTAAAAGGTTATTTTACTTGGAAAATTGAGACAGTATTGTTTGTACTGATGGGAAAGTAATTCAGATGAACAGAACAGATGTTATAAAGGAGGCCCTAATGCACTGGCTTAGGAGACATTAAATCACACAAAGCAGAATTTAGTGAAGCCAGCACTGCCCCCACAAACACCCCACAGGTAAGTGAGGCTAACCAGGCAGGTTAGAGGTAAGATTTAAGCTGCCAGGATGGACTGACCAGCCTTTTGGCTCTAGTCCCATAACAAAGGACAGTCCTCTAACAGCTGCTCAAGGTGGGCACAGTAGGGTCACAACCACTAAGTCCCCTGCGCTCTTATCAGTAAAAACATAGTTCTGCCAGATGGCAGGATGACCCTAGCTAAGAGCTATTTGAAAGGAACAACACTGATGTAGTTAAGAAATACTTCTGGCCATATCTTTGCTGTGTCAGAGATATTCCCATCTGCCTGAGTGACCAGACCTGCAGGCTCCTGTCTGTTTAAACTGCTCAGAGTGTAACCTGGAGCCAGGACCCAAAGCAGACTGAAGGATGACGGCATACGTAAAGTGCACGAGCCTAAAGTGCAGATAAGCCAGCGGTCCTCCACCTGTGGGTTGTGACCCCTTTGGGGAGTCCAATGATCCTTTCACAGGGGTCACCTAAGACTGTCAGAAAATACAGACATTTATATTATGATTAATAACAGTAGTAAAATTACAGTTATGAAGCAGGGATGAAAATAATTTTATGGCTGGGGGTCACCACAATATGAATAACTGTATTAAGGGTCACAGCATTAGGAAGGTTGACAATCACTGATGTAAGCAGCTGAAATTTTCTCTTCAAGGCCGGTTCTTCTTTGGGTGTTAGCCAAAAGCCAGACAAGTGCTGTCAAAGAGCTTTTCCTCCATCGCTCCCTAGTGTGCAGAGTGATTCCTCACAAGGAAGGCTTGTTATCTCTCTAACAAATATGGAGGTCCCCGGGGACATGGCCTCCTTCACCAGCCCCTTGTGCTGCTGGAAAGGCTGCTCAAATGGCTGGGGGAGTCCTGGAAGAGGAGGAGTGCTCCCCAACACATGTCTAGCACTTCCTCTGAAGGGCGCTCCAGACTCTCCAGTCTGCTGCTCACTGGTCCACACTCAGTCAACAGGACTCCTGCAGGACAAGGACGGAGGCCACCACTGGCCTTCGCTCTCAACCAGGCCCCACACTGTGGGGTAAGGAGGGCACAGAACAAGTTTTCTAGAAAAGCTGACAGACAGGTTTTCCATTAAGAAAAACACAATGGCGGGAGCTAGGCCGTGGTGCGAGCCTTTAATCCCAGGGCTAGGAGGCAGAGGCAGGGGTCTCTAAATTCAAGGCCAACCTAGTCTACAATTCCAGGACAGGTTCCAAAGCTACCTGGAGAAACCCTGTCTGAAAAAAAAACAAACAAAAACAAAGAGGGGCTGTTGTAACCTTGGGATGAACACGGGAGCCCACGTTCATTTTTTTGTCCTGCTTTGACTTAGAAAAAAAATATACTAGGGCTCCTTCCATAGGCAGAAGGAGTTTGTAATCCTATTCAGAACAAGCAAATGGTTCTGGCGTCTCTAGCAGGTCATGAGTGGCCGTATAGTCCCCACTGAGTGGGCTCCCTGCATGAGTCCCCTACTTTCCTGCCACCGGGGAGACCAGGGCCCACGCCAGAGTGGTCACCAGGTGCACAGCTATTTTCTCTGGGCCGGAGGGACCTGGAGACAAGGTATGCTGAGTCCACACGCTTGTTCTTCCCGGAGTCTTTCTGTTCTGGGGTTCCCTTGCCTTACACTGTGGAAGAAGTCACTGTGCGCTTGAGAATAGGTAAGAGGTAAACTAGTTCCAATAGGGGCTCCTATTGTTATCTCACAGTATAAAGATGCCCATAATAAAAACAGCGAATGGAAAACTATACAAGGGAGGGCTAGAGACCCACTGTCTAAAATCTTTCAGTAGTAACTCCAGCAGCACAGATTTAACAGGGCTCCCACAGCTAAATTGTTAGATGATATAAACATGAATTTAAAGATCCACATGCTAATAAGTCAAGGTCTCCCAGCATCCTTCAGTCTCTACCTGTTACGGGGTATGGCTGGCATACCCTAACCTCTCCAGTTCAGGGGCTGGGCTGCTCTTCCCTATATAATCCAAATATTATGGTTACCCTTTCTCTCTAGTACCTCTGGCCTCCTGGCTGCTGCCCCCAGCTCCCTTCTCTCCCTTCTCCCTCCTCTCCTCAGCTCAGCCTGTCCATATCCACTCCGCACTCCCCCAACATCCTGGCTTCTGACTATGCTCTTTCCCACGTGCCTACAATCAGCTTCCTCCTCCACCTCACCCAGGAGCAGTCAGCGAGTCCTTTCCTTTCCTTTCTCTTTCTTTTTTCATTCAGTTTGCCTGGACACTTACAGGGCCTGATGGTGCACCAGGCTGTTCACAGGTGCACTGATTTAGTGCATTACCCTGTGTGTGATTTCATTCAGCTTCTTTATTAAGATGATGCTGCCGGGCGGTGGTGGCGCACTCCTTTAATCCCAGCACTGAGAGGCAGAGGCAGGCGGATCTCTGTGAGTTCGAGACCAGCCTGGTCTACAAGAGCTAGTTCCAGGACAGGCTCCAAAAGCTACAGAGAAACCCTGTCTTGAAAAACCAAAAATCAGTGACCAGTCACTTTACAAGTGATTACATGGCTGGGTGGGAGGTGCACACCTTTGGTCCCAGCACTGCAGAGGCAGAGACAGGTAGAGAGCTCTGTGGGTTCCAGGACAGCCAGGGTTACGTTGGGACACCCTGTCTCAAAATAAAATAAAATAAAAGGTAAAAAAGTAACAAATGTTCTGCATGCGCCCAGAATTGTGTTTGTAGTCACACTAAGTACAAATGTTAATTCATTTACAGAAATAAGATGAGCTGGGGAGACCAATTTACACATCCCAGCACAATCTTCTGTGTGTGCTGCCAAAGGCAATCCCTAAATCAGGCCACTAAAAACAAGTTTAAAAGCGAACTTAAAATTCGTTTAATATAAAGTACTCCTCAAAATCAGGTACATTTAAAAAAAAACAACTAATTATGGAGAATTAAATGCCCGAGTGAAATGGGTCAGGTTTACAATACACTTACACGGCAGGCTCAGGTCGTGGTGACCACCGGCCATAAAATTATCCCATTGCTGTTTCATAACTAACCTTACCACTCTTATGAATCATAATGTAAATATCTGATATGTCACCCCAAAGGGGTCACGACCCACAGGTTGGGAGTCGCTGGTTTAGGCCTTTGGACCTGGAACTCTGAACTCCTGGAGTCAGTTTCCCGCCTCTCTGTAGACTGTGATGGAACCACCTCCGTTAGAGATGGCTACTCTCTCAGGTGGTGAAAACAGACCCTACGACACAGAATTTTAAACTGGAGCTTTACAAAAGAATTTTAATAGTTCCATCTGGGGAATGACGACCCAATTTGTTCAGAAAAGAATAACACTGGTACACTTAAATAATTCTGGAATTATCTTTGCTGTGTCAATCTCCGGCCTCCCCAAGTGGACAGATGTACAGTCTCCTGTCTCTGGTTACACTGTTCAAAGTGTAACCTGGCGCTGGGACAGCAAAAGTCATGGAAGGATGACAGCGTGTGTAAAATGCGCTAGTCTAAAGTAATTTCAATATATTAAATTGTCTAGTCAAGGCTGGCTCTTCCTTGGGCACTAGCCAGAATAAAACAAATGCCACTATAGAGCACCTTAACTAGTCATAAGTGTGTGGAGTGACTCCTCCCTGGGAAAATAAATTATTTTTATATAATAGGAAATTTCTCAACTTAGAAAAATGATCCCATTCATCAGAAATTACCATAAAAGGTGCTGTCACAAGGTTACTATTGTTGTGATTAAACACTGAAAAGCAACTTGGGGAAGAAAGAATTCGTTTTATTAACAATTCCATAGAACAATTCATCCTCAAAAGCAGTAATGGGCAGGAATTTGGAGGCCAAGGAGGAAAGCTGCTTACTGGCTTGCTTTGCCAGCATTTTCACAGCGCCCAAGACCAACAACTGCCCAGGGGTGGCTCCGCCCACAATGGGCCGGGCCCTCCCCCATCAATCACCTAAGAAAGAAGCAATTAAGAAGATACCCGGGGCGTGGTTGCGCACGCTTCTATCTCCTTAAGTTAGAGACCGGCCTGCTCTACCTACGGAGCAGTTCCAGGGCAGGCTCCAAAGAACAGGCTACACAGGGAAACCCTATCTCGGACTCTGCCCTCCCCTCCAAAAAAAAAAAAAAAAAAAAAAAAAAAAAAAAGGAGAGAGAGAGACGGATAGATAGATTTAAGGGGGGGGAGGGCGGACTGGAGAGATGGTTCAGCGGTTAAGCTGCTCTTCCAGAGGACCCGGGTTCAATTCCCAGCACCCACGTGCCAGCTCACACTGTCACACTGTAATTCCTGTTCCAGGGGATCCGACACCCTCACACAGACATACATGCCGGCTAAAATCTAATCAATCAATCAAGAAAGAAGAGAGAGAGTAGATGCAATACAGACCTGCCTACAGCCTGATTTTATGGACGCATTTCTCAATGTAGGTTCTCTCCTCTCTCTCTGAGGATTCTAGTTTGTGTCTAGCATAGAGAAACCTAGCCAGCCTGACGTTCACAACTGCTCTGAGTAAGAACACATTCTCTGCAGTCCAGAAGTACCAGACAGACGGACAGACACTGCCGACAGACAGATAACCGCGTTTCCCAGGGAACATCACTTCGAACACGGTTTCAGAAAGCCAGTCTACAAAAAACAACTGCAGAGATGAGGTACCAGTCTCCAAGTTTCTGACCAACTTACAGAGCTAAGTTGGGTGAGGAAACGCTTTCCGTGTTACTGCCGCAGACCCATTCAACTCCAGTTTTCCAAAAGGTCCAGGACGTCCGCCAACAGCCCCAGCCTCGCCGGCGCTCAGAGCAAGAGAACCCGCGCGCAGGCGCAGTCGGGGTCCATGCGGCCCCGCCCCCCCACCCCCACCCCGGACCACCGCGCTAAAACCGCTGCCCGGCAGCTTGCACCGAGACGCGGGGTAGGCTCTCCGGAGGACGTGAGGCGCCGCCGCTCACCTCTGAAGGCCGGCTGGTCTCTCTTGGTCGGGGGCAGCTGCAGGTCCCGGGGCACCGGCAAGGTGTTCCTCCCAGACCGGCCTGGGAAGCGTTTCCTGGACTCTGCCATCTCTTAATGTGCGCGCCTCGGCGCCGGCGTGGATTGAACGGACCAATGAGCGAGGAGGGGGCGGGGCCTGGACGAGGGGCGGGGCCGTCCCGGAGTCTGTAGGGTTGGCAGTCTGGCGAGAATTTTCAAAAAATCAAACGATGCTCTTCCAGCTGGATGGACGACGGAGGCGGAGCGGGCTCGTTGAATCCTCAGGATCTAACAGGACTAGGGTGGACAAGTCAGGACAAGTCTTCAGACACAGCCAGATGGCTGCTGGCTGCTGGTGCTCTCACCGAGGACGCAGCTGGAAACTTCCCTGAGGAGTACATATTCACAAATGCTCTCTCGAACTGCCTAACTCAAGTGGGTTGTGACTCCATCTCTCAGGCGGGATGAGCTCAGATGTTAGGTGTCCGTGTTTGCACAGCTTGCAAACAAAATCTTAAAATGAAATCTACCTTTGAGCCGTTACTATTTAATTGAAAGTCTTGCAATGTATTGGCCTAGAACTTTCATCTTCCTTGGCCTCCTGAGTGCGTGTGAACAAGGAGAAAGGAAGAAAAAAAAGGCTGTAACTCTCTGTTCCTCTGAGGCAGTATATAATCTCCTGTGAAGATAAACTAACGCTTGTTGGACAGTTTTCTCTATGTTTGTTTATTTTGGTGTCTTGCTATAATCTTTCACTCCCGTCGTGTAAACATGTCACCTATATAAAACCCAGACAGTCGAGCAACGGCGGTTCACATCTGTAATCCCAACCCTCAGGAAGATGACGTGTGTGAAATATCTTCCCAGAAAGAGGCTACATCTTCAAAACTGGAACTCTTTATTGTGGAGAGGTTAGAATGATGCGGGTCCAGGGCCCAGCTACAATCAATCTTGGGTTATCTTTAGATAGCTATACCAGCTCCACTCCAGACGTTAAGACAACCGACACCATGTTAGAGGCCTTGTTTTATTTGAGGGAGAATGCTGTCTTCCTATTACTCGGGCCAGAGGGTCTCCCCAGCTAGCTCTCAGCTGTGGTCAACTTTTCTCCTATTTTCTCTGTTTTCCCCCCTCAGACATTTTATTAGTGCATTTTTTATTTGTTTGTTTGTTGTTGTTGTTGTTGTTTTTCGAGACAGGGTTTCTCTGTAGCTTTGAAGCCTGTCCTGGAACTAGCTCTTGTAGACCAGGCTGGCCTCACAGAGATCCACCTGCCTCTGCCCCTCAAGTACTGGGATTAAAGGCTTGTGCCACCACTGCCCGGCTATTTATTTATTTATTCAGTGCTAGTAACTGAACTCAGAGACTTTTTCAAGTGCTCTTCCATTGAGCGACAGCCCTGGCGCTTCTGTAGCTTTCCTTTCCTTTGGAAATACCCTGTTTGAGTGCAGCTTTACCAACTTTGGGAGAAGCAAGAGCTGAGCAGCTTTAAAGACACCACTGCTATTTACACACTCACCACAATATGGCTGCTGTTTACACACTCACCACAATATGGCTGCTGTTTACACACTCACCACAATATGGCTGCTGTTTACACACTCACCACAATATGGCTGCTATTTACACACTCACCACAGTATGGCTGCTATTTACACGCTCACCACAATATGGCTGATTGCTCAAGTTCCATTGGTCCGATAGCTAGTCTTGGTTGTCAACTAGACTATGACTTGGTTGTCAACTTGACTATGTCTTGGTTGTCAACTTGACTATGTCTGGAGTCAGCTAAACCCTAAGCAGCTGGGCATGTAAGAAGGATTACTCCACAGCACTGTGAAACTCACCTTAATAGCTTTTTTAAAAAGTGTCTGTGGTTAAAACAAACCCAAAACAAAAGAAAAACCATGGAGATTTCAATACACCGAGATAGTAAGAAAGCCTTGAGACTGCTATTTCCCAACATGGCAGTTTCTCCTTAATTTTCAGATATGCCCACTCCAAGAACAGAGTTTCTTTTTTTCTTTTCTTTTATGAGATTTTAACAAGACCACATCATTCTCCGTTCCCTCTACTCCTTCCAAACTCTCCCATCCACCCCTCCTTGCTCTCATTCCGACATGCCAAAGTGGATGGGGGAAAGCCCACAGGGCTCAATGTTACACAAAGAGCAGCTTGTTTTTAAATACACACACACACACACACACACACACACACAGCCATTCCACAGTGTTGGGAGGCAAGACAGATTCTTTTCTAAAAGGTCAAAGAAGACTTCTTTCAGAACAGGTCACCATCAACACAGCTGGCTATAAACTGTACACATATAATGTGGTTGATCAGCTTCTCCTGCAGGTGTGTGAAACAGGTACTGTGCTTGTGGGAGGGCAGGGTGGGTCGGTCCTAAGGACAGAAGGAGGACAGCTGGGAAACAAACGAGATAGAGAGAGCCACAGTGATGACATGGCAGAGAACTGGCGAGGTTGTGAGATCCTCAAAGGGATCTCACTAAATTCAGAAAGTAGGCGGCTCCTGGCACAAACGTTCAATGGAGAGAAACGACAGAAACTAAATGAACAGCTACAGTATGCACTCAGATCAACAACTGTGTTGTTCTAAAGATTAACACGAGATGTAAAGGACCTAGAGAAGGAAAGACAACTGTGGAAGAGTCCCAAGTGGACAAGATGTTGTCAAGAGTTATAAGACCGCGATGATTGAGACGGTATGACACAAAGACAAACAAGGGAACAGGAACACAACAATTTCAGAGCTATAACCAGGCTAGCTGACCGATTGATGTTTACAGTTTCCAAAAACAACCGTTCATAAACAGTCGTGGTAACTGAATTTTAACATGTGCACACTGCAAACTTTGATCTTTACCTCAACTTTACATTAGACAAGGACTGACAGCCTCAAGATGAAACATACACCTAGTATAAGAAAGAAAACTGTAAAACAGAAGAAGATACAGAAAAGTGCTGTTTGGCAAAAATTTCTTTTTTAAAAAATATTTTTTTATTTGCATGGATACTTTACTTACAAGTATATCTGTTGCATCAAATGCATGTTTGGTGCCCTCAAAGGCCAGAAGGAGGCTTTGAATCCCCTGGAAATGGGGTTACAGACAGTTGTGAGTGCCTTGTGGGTGTTGGGAATTGAACCTGGGTTCTTTGGAAGAGCAGTCAGTGATTTTAGCTGCTGTCCAGCTCAAAATACTTAAGTAGAAACTTAGCAACCATAGAAGGGTTAAAAAAGGAGAAATTCTTCCTTCCCTTCCCTTCCCTTCTCTTCCCTTCCCTTCCCTTCCCTTCCCTTCTCTCCCCCTCCTTTCCCCTCCCCTCTCTTCCCTTCCCTTCTCTTCCCTTTCCTTCCTTTCCTCCTTTTTTCCTTCCTTCCTTGTTCCTGTGTGGTATTTTGTTGTTGCTGCTGCTTGTTTGTTTTTAGGGTCTTACTACGGAGCCCAGGCTTACCTGGAGCACTCCNGTGTGGGACTGCAGTGAAACTGCATTTCCTATACACAACAAGGACAGTTGCACATAGGAGCTGACAGCAGCTGTAATTGCATGCACAAGATCTATATAAATTCAAGGAGAACACAATCCCAACAGGGATGGAGGAGGAGATGAGAAGTCCCACCTTTAGCTGAGGAACTATTGGCAATTGATAGCTGCGCAGAGGCTGGGAGAGAGAGAGAGAGAGAGAGAGAGAGAGAGAGAGAGAGAGAGAGAGAGAGAGAAAGTTAGTTTACATTGGACAGAATAATTAAAACCTTCTGCTCTATCTGGGTAACAGGCATGGATCTCAGCACAGACCTTCAGCTAGGCAAAACGCCCAGACACACTGAAGGTTAAAGACCTAAAAGTCTCAGGAGGGCGGAGAAACTCCAGGCAGGAAAGTTGACCTGAAGCACCAGTGGGCTGTCAGGATGCAGGAAGCCTAGGATAAGATCAGCAATCACTGAGACTGCAGGGGAACTGACTTGCAGATGGACTCTTGCATCCCGGAAGTTCCCCTTTCCAGCCCCATAAAACGCCAACCCCCAACCCCACCCCGCACTACGTGTCCAGTCTCCAGTCCCTAGGAGGGACTGGTGTCCTTCATTGTCCTTATTAAACGATAATCTGCGTGGGGTTGGTTTATGTTTTATTTTCAATGTCACCTTCATTAATATTGATCTAATGCCCATTTTTAAAAAAAAAAAAAAAAAAGGGAGTGGGGTGGTTAAATAGGTAAAGGTGCCTGCTGCCAATCCTCATAACCTGAAGTCTGATCCCCAAGATCTGCGGTGGTAGGAGAGAACCAGCTCTCATTGGGTGTCTTCTGTCTCCTATAGGCGAGCCCTTGCATGTGCCCCGCCCACACAGACATTCATAAAATAAATACAATCTTATAAAAATTAGTCTAAAACAAAACCCTGAGCGAGGAGCAGAGGGTACCACCCGATATACTGATTACAGGTGTATTAAAAACAATCCCTGCTGTCAACAGTTATTTGAAAACCAACAATAACAAAAATATCATTATTTACAACCTTTGACAAGCCTATCAACAGGCTGGGCAGGGCCAGGGAAACAAACGAGCGCACGAGAGGCCGCCGCCAGGGGGCGCTCCCTCACCCCGCCTGTCTGAGGTCGGGGTGGGGGGGCGACTCCCTCCCGGCCGCCCCACCCCCGCCGGCCACCAGGGGGCGCCGCTCGCAGCCCGGGAGCACGGGCGAGCGGCAGAGGCCGGCCCGGCGCGGCCATGGACCGCTTCGTGTGGACCAGCGGCCTCCTGGAGATCAACGAGACGCTGGTGATCCAGCAGCGCGGGGTGCGCGTCTACGACGGCGAGGAGAAGGTAGGGCGGAGGCCGCCCCGTCCCGCGGACCCTAGTGCTGGGCTCGGCACGGCCTGGTTCTCGGCCCAGGGCCCCCGGCCTCGACCTCGCGGCCCGCGGTGCACGGTGGACCGTGGAGCCGGGACGCGGGGGACCGGAGGAGGGGTGGGGGGGATCGGAGCCAGGGACTGCCCAGTTCCGGCTGATCTGGGGCGCGCCCCCGGAACGGTCCAGTTCCGCCTGATCGGGGGCGCGCCCCCGGAACGCCTTCCCCCAATCTCCTGCGGGATGGATGGGTGATGGATTTGTACTGGGCTGAGCCGCGGCCGGTCCCTCGCCCAACAGGATTTCCGAGGGAGGCAGCCGGGTCCAGCCCCTGCTTGCGTTATGGACTCATGCAGTAAGCTCTGCCTTGTAGCGCAAGCAGAAATCTTAAGGGATGGGCTTGCAAACGATAAGAGACATCCCTGATGCAAGGAAGTATTTTGTACACACTGGAAACTCCCCAAGCCTTCCTGTTCTGAATGAAATGCGCGACCTGAGAACGGGGAATAGAGCTCGCGTTCCCGCAAGCACTTTTGCTTTCCAGTTTTCATTTGTCGCGTTCCTCCTTCCTCGCTGTGGGGGAAACGAAGCCTCCCTCTGTGATTTGATACACTTTTTCCTGGCCTGGTCCGTGCTTACAGCTGTTGGAGGTGCACGCGACGTTTGACCCAGGTCCCCCGAGTTTCTTAGGGTGGTGTTTTTGAGGCAGGATCTTCTCCGCAACCGTTCTTAAACAAAGTTTGATTTAAAGTAGCTCCGATTATTCTGGTTTTGAGTAGTAAATGCAAGCTAGACAAACCTGTCTGTCGGGTTGAGAGAATAACCCACAGGAGAACTGAAGGAAACGGTGGCACAATTTCCTCCCTGGAGCCACAGCCTTTCTCGTTTCCTCACGCCCATTGATTGACAGGGCGAGTGGTACAATTCTGACAGGAACTTCAAACGTACATCCTAAACTTTGATTTCAACAAGATGAAACAAAAACTGCTCTGATCTAACTGCACTTCCAAGTTAACAAAACATTTGCTTTGAAAACGGGGGATTTCACTTAGCAGCAAAGAGATTCTTAAAATATCGTAAGCCCAGTTTTGTGTAAATTAGACCAGCCAAGACGCTTAAAGTTAGGCTGAATTGCATTCTAGAAGGTACTTGAGCTCTACTTTTTATTGTGACGTTTTTCTTATTTTTAATTGTGTATAAGTGTGCGTGTCTACATGCGGGTGTGTGCACAGAAGGGCAGGTGTCCGCCTAGGCCGGAGGTGTCAGGTTCCCTGGACTTGTGAGTTGCTCTGTGGGTGCTGGGTCCCCGTAATGGCTGAACCATCTCTCCGGTTCCCCTCCTTCTCTTTTTGAGACAGAGTCTCTCTATGTAGCCATGGCTGTCCTGGAACTCTCCATGTCGACCGGGCTGGCCTCGAACTCACCGTGGCCGCGCCTGCCTCTGCCTCTCAGTGCTGGGGTTAAAGGCCTGCGCCACCCTGCCTAGCCTTTTACTTCTGATGCAAGAAAACTCAGATTTTGTAAGTCTTTTCTCGGATAAGTCCAAGTATTCTGGTGGAATATTGCACTGTTTGGTTTTTTTTTTTTATCAACCTATCACGAGCCAGGATCATCTGGGAAGAGGGAACTTCATTTGAGAAAAGGCCTCTGTCAGATTTTTCTGTGGTCAGGTCCGTGAGGCATTTTCTGGATTAGTAATGATGGATGTGGGAGGGCCTGGCCCGTTGTGGGCAGCGCTGCCGATGGCCCGGTGGTCCTGCACTGTATAAAACAGCAAGCTCAGAGACCCATGGGGAGTAAGCCACTAGGAAGCATTATTCCATGGTCTCCACTTCAGTTCCTGCTCTGACTTCCTTTCATGATGGATTGTAAACTGTAAGCTGAAATACCCTCCCAACTCCCCCTAACCCCCACCCCCACATGTTTTTGGTCATGTATTTCTATGGCAACTAGTGTGGCTACTGGAATTAAAGGTGTGTGTTACCACCACCCAGTCTGTAAGGCTAACCAGTGGTACTGTCTGATCTTCAGGCAAGCTTTATTTACTAAAATACAAATGAAACGCTACTACAGTGGTGTTTATCACAGCGATAGAAACCTAAGTTGGCACCGAGAGAAACAATTAATAAATGGGACCTCCTGAAACTGAAAAGCTTCTGTAAAGCAAAGGACGCGGTCAACAAGACAAAACGACATCCTACAGAATGGGAAAAGATCTTCACTAGCCCCACATCAGACAGAGGTCTGATCTCTAAAATATACAAAGAACTCAAGAAATTGGACACTAAAAGATCACATAATCCAATAAAAAAAATGGAGTACAGACCTAAACAGAGAACTCTCAACAGAGGAATCTAAAATGGCTGAAAGACACTAAGGAAATGTTCAACATTCTTAGTCATCAGAGAAATGCAAATCAAAACAACTCTGAGATTCCATCTTACACCTGTAAAAATGGCCAAGATCAAAAACACTGATGACTACTTATGCTGGAGAGGTTGTGGGGAAAAGGGAACACTTCTGCATTGCTGGTAGGAATGCAAGCTGGTACAATCCCTTTGGATGTCAGTGTGGTGATTTCTCAGAAAATTAGGAAACAACCTTCCTCAAGACCCAGTAATACCACTTTTGGGTATATATCCAAAGGATGCTCAATCGTGCCGTAAGGACATGTGCTCAACTATATTCATACCAGCTTTGTTTGTCATAGCCAGAACTTGGAAACAACCTAAATGCCCCTCAACCAAAAAAAAATGGGTAATGAAAATGTGGTACATTTACACAGTGGAGTATTACACAGCAGAAAAAAATAATGACAACTTGAATTTTGCAGGCAAATGGATGGAGCTAGAAAACATTATTTTGAGTGAGGTAACTCAGACACAGAAAGACAATTACCACATGTACTCACTCATAGGTGGTTTTAAAACATAAAGCAAAGAAAGCCAGCCTACAAACCACAATCCCAGAGAACCTAGACAACAATATGGACCCAAAGAGAGACTTACATAGATCTAATCTACGTGGGAAGTAGAAAAAGACAAGATCTTCTGAATAAATTGGGAGCATGGGGACCTTGGGGGAGGGTTGGAGGGTGAAGGGGAGAGGAACGGAGTGGAGCAGAGAAAAATGATTCAACCAAATCTTATTGTATGGCAAATTCTGCTCTCTAGTGTTTAGAGAAATAGAAACTTCATATATACATTTTTAACAGCACTGGAAGGATTTGATTTATTAATCTCTTGAATACTAACTCTAAATTGGTTTATTGTCTAATTTTCAGGAATAATAATCTACGAAATTAAAACTTCAGTCATGCAGACATAGATGCCATCTTTTTCATACTATTATACAATGTATTTTTATTTTTGTGGGGAAGTGGAGAAAACAGGGTCTTCTGTAGCCTTAGCTGGCCCCAAACCTTCTGCCTTTACATCCAGAAATGGGCTCACAGATCCCTTGCTTCTTTTTCTCCCTCCCATTTCCTCACCCTTTCCTGAGACCAGTGAGTGCTTACTGTATACTCATTTAGACCTTCTCTTTGGTACTTACATGAGATGTGTGTACCCACACATATAAAGCACCTTCTGTTGGAGAATTTCATTGTGTGTAATACATTGCAAATTCCCTTTTTTTCCCATTCGCTCTGTCTTAGCATTCATTCCATGTGTGCTGTACTATAGATACATTTCATTAACTACCTCTGATACCACATGTAGGTTATTTAGAATTTTTTATAGTTCTATAATGGATATATATACATATTATATATAATATATGTGTGTAATATAATATATAGACTAAGGTATATAGCATTTCTTTTTAATTATGATAAACCTTGCTCTAAAATGTTTAATAATTTCATATATGCTAATTAGGTAAGAAAATTTGTATAATATGTAGTGATATTGATTATTTGTAACAATCTTATCGTTTTAGATAAAATTCGATGCGGGGACACTTCTTCTTAGTACACACCGGCTGATTTGGAGAGATCAGAAAAACAATGTAAGAGACTTCAGCTTTTACATCTAATTCTGGGCTGTGTTTAATTAATGTGTGAATTGGAACCGAGGGCCTTGACTATGCAGAGTGTGTGCTACATCACTGAATTATACCCTCAGCTACCTTCATTCAAGTTGTTGTTTGTGTTCTCTTTTTTTTTTTTTTTTTTGGTTTTTCGAGACAGGGTTTCTCTGTGGTTTTGGAGCCTGTCCTGGAACTAGCTCTTGTAGACCAGGCTGGTCTCGAACTCACAGAGATCTGACTGCATCTGCCTCCCGAGTGCTGGGATTAAAGGCGTGCGCCACCACCGCCTGGCCTGTTTGTGTTCTCTTGATGGTTCTTGTTTTGTTTTGAGATAACAACGTTTTACTCTCTAGCCTCGTCACACCTTGAACTTGCTGTAGACCCGTCTGGCCTCGGTCTCAAAGATCTACCTGCCTCTGCTTCCCCGGTGGTGAGACGCTTAATTCTTAGGCTTTCAAATACCAGTCCTTCCTTCCTACAGCCTGCCTCAGTGTAGGGGAGGAGTCATTCCCGTTCTGAGGGATCCTTAAAAAGACAGAAGCAGGAGTGGTGTGCCACTTGGCGAAGCAGGGGCGCTCAGCCGCAGGAATTCGAGAAAGGCCTTGCCCTGTTTCACTCAAGAAGAGGCTCCTAAACCGGGCGGTGGTGGCACACGCCTTTAATCCCAGCACTCGGGAGGCAGAGGCAGGTGGATCTCTGTGAGTTTGAGGCCAGCCTGGTCTACAAGAGCTAGTTCCAGGACAGGAACCAAAAGCTGTGGAGAAACCCTGTCTCAAAAAATCAAAGAAAAAAAAAAGAAGAGACTCCTCATTCTGATTGTATAGTTTCTAGATGGAGTGAGGTGTATGTATGAGCTGATATCTCTATTCCAAAGAATTTTAACTTTAAAGGTACAGTTGTCAACAGGAAAAACTGTCTAGTGTCTCTCTGTCTCTGTCTGTCTTTCTCTCTCTCTTTATATATATAATTATATATATAATAGATATTTTTATTCTTTCTATAGAAAGAACAGCAAATGCTCTTAACTGCTGAGCCAACCCTGCACCTCATTTTACTTTTATTTTTTGAGACAGGGTCTTACTGTATAGCTCAGGCTGGCCTTGAACTCCTTATCTTTCTGTCTCGGATTCACTAGTACCAAGATTAGAGAGGTATCACTTCCTGGTTTAATTTGATTTATTATCGTATTCTGTGTGTCCATGAGTGTGGGCATACCGCTGTGCACGTGCAGAGGGCAGCGGATAGCTTGCAGACTTCTCCCTTCCCCCGTGGGATCCCAGGGTTGGAACTCAGGTTTAGGTTTTGGGAAGGTGCCTTTTCCCTCTGAGCCATCTTGCCAGTCCTGCGCTTGCCTTTAAGTCTCTCCTTATGCTCGCCCATGCGCCAATTGGCAGCACAGAGTTTTATTTCAATTTTCCTTAAGTTTACTAAGGAGATTGGGAGTGTGACAGGCATGTGCCTTCCTGGCCTGGCTAACGTGAGCGGTTTGGTTAAGGAATACAGTGTTGATGAACAGCGCTCCCGCTGCTGACTGATCCTCTGACTGCATACAGAGCTCTCTCCTGTTGCTTTCCTCCCAGGAGTGCTGCATGGCCATTCCTCTGTCCCAGGTTGTGTTCATCGAAGAACAGGCGGCCGGAATTGGGAAGAGGTGAGGTCTAACAATCTTTCTGTTGTTTGTTTGTTTGTTGTTTTGTGTTTCTGGAACCCGCTCTGGCCTCGAACTCAACAGAGATCCCCTGCCTCTGCCTCCAAGGGCTTAGAATTAAAGGCATGCACCACCACTACCCTGAGTGAGCTCTAAAACCTTTATTCACAAAAAAAAGTTATCTCCTTCTACCGCCCTAATTAAAGCCCCCTGTGCCCATTTGTCTCATTTTCCCCTTCAAATCTGCTGTACCCTGCTATTCAAGCATCTTCTCTATTGCTCCTCCCCCCACCTTGGTCTTTTTCACTCTTTGTTTCTGAGGTTACTCCAGGATATGTACTCACACTGAAGAACCTAAAGAAGTTAAGGACCTCAGATGAGAGAGAACATGTAACATTTGTCTTTGAGTTTGCGTTACCTCAACCAATACAATATTTTCTAGTTCTGTCTACTTACCTGCAAGGTTCATGTTTTCATTTACCTTTATAGCTAAATAGTATGCCACAGTATATGTGCACCACATTTTCTCCTTTTTTAAAGATATATTTATTATTTTATTATGTATACAGTGTCTGTCTGCACTTATCCATGCAGGCCAGAAGAGGGCACCAGATCTCAGTACAGATGGTTGTGAGCCACCATGTGGTTGCTGGGAATTGAACTCAGGACCTCTGGAAGAGCAGCCAGTGCTCTTAACCTCTGAGCCATCTCTCCAGCCCATGTGTGGCACAATTTCATTATCTGTTTGCTGGTTGAAGGACATGTAGGTGTTTCCATTCCTGCTGTTGTGAACAGAGCAGCAATGAACATGGCCATCTTTGCCATTCTGACTGGAGTAAGATGGAATCTTGAAATTGTTTTGATTGTACTTCCCTAACTGCTAGGGAGAATGAACATTTTTTTTTTTTTTTTTAGATATTTCTTCTCTGTGTTCAGATCCCAAGCATATTTTTTAAATGAGTCATTTGGTTTTCGTTTCTTTGATTCTTTGTTGTTTGGGTTCTCTATATCGTGGAGGGTAATCCTCTATCAGATGAATAGCTGACGAAGATTCTCTCCCAGTCTGTGACTTCCTCTCCACACGATTGGTCGATTCTTTAGCTGTGCAGAAACTTTTTAGTCGTCAGTTTTTGGCCTTGATTCCTGAGCAAATGGCGTTTTATTCAGAAAGTCCTTCCCTAACCTGTATCACGGAAGACACTGCCCATGTTTTCTTACAGTGATGTTTCAGTGTTTCACGTTTAGGTCTTTGATCCATTTGGGGTTAGTTTTCATCCAAGGTGATAGATAGGGGTCTAATTTCATTCTCCTGCATGTCAACATCCATATTTCCCAGCACCATTTGTTGAAGATGGTTTTTTTTCCCTCCAACTTATGTTTTGTGGGGTTTTTTTTTTTTTTTACATTTTTGTCATATATTAATTGCTGAAGTTTATGTACTCATACTTGGGTCAGTTGTGTCACATTGGTTTGCGTGTCCGTCTGTGTTTTATTACTATGGCTCTGAAATGGTAACCTCTCCAGAACCATAGTTTTTGCTCAGTATTTTTGGCTCTCTGAGATCCTTGTGGTTCCATATGATTTTTAGGATAGTTTTTTTTTTTTCCTTTTTCTGTTTCAGTTCAGAGTGAGATACTGTTTTGGATTTTGATTGCATTGAATCAATAAATAGTTTTTAATAAGACAGTCATCTTCACAGTGGTGATTCTACCAATCCATGAGCACTACCTGTCTTTCCATTTTCTAGTGTGTAGATATGGGGTTTGGGCAGGGTGTGTGGGAGGAGGATCAGGAGGAGTCCCCAGGCTAGACCCTGGTGAAGCAGGTCTGTATGCATTTAACAGTGCTGAGATGCTGCTGCTGACACACACGGTCTCTCTGTAGGTCAGCAGGGTTCAGAGTTGTCCTTATCGTCAGGTCTTCCAGATCATGCTGCTGCATGAGCGGCATTTCCAGCAAACGACACTGTAGGACGTAAGTTTTGGCTGAGTTTTTATTAAAATATCAGCCAGCCCATCTTACAAGTAACTTTTCACGTGTTCTCAGGTAGGTAAGGTAGACTGCTTTGGCAGAAGTGATAGCTCCATGTGACCTCAGGTGGTGACTTTGGATGGGAAGCCTAGACATAAACCACTCAAAACATTACAAAATTATTCTGAATTCATTTGTAAAGCCATGCATTTATTTTACCTGTATAGACAATGGCATTTAGTTTATATCTTACAAGTTTTATTTTTGCAGGTTTTAATGATTCTGAATATAAATTAGAAAAGGATGTTTTTGAAATTCATTATTTCTCTATGAATTTCAGAGTGATTGGAAATGTACAACATGTTTAAAAAATAGTGCTCATTGTAGTGGCACACACTTTTAGTTTCAGCACGTGGGAGGCAGAGGCTGGGGGATCTGGCAAATTCCAGGCTTGCCAGAGCTACACAGTGAGATCCTGCCTCAAAACAATACATAAGTAGTAAGTAAATAAGCAAATGAAAAGTTATAGAAACAGAATTTTAAAAATTCATCAACATATTTGCTGTTTCATTAGTGCCAAAATCGTGGTTCATCTGCACCCAGCTCCTTCTAACAAAGAGCCCGGTCCATTCCAGAGCAGTAAAAACTCCTACATCAAACTCTCCTTCAAAGAGCATGGCCAAATCGAGGTAAGCTCCCCTATGAGTACAGCTGGATTTGAACGTGTGTTGTGTGTTATATGGTAGGAAACAGTATTGTGATTGAAGGTGTGTGCTGTGTGTTAATGCGGCAGACGACAGTATTGTGATTGAAGGTGTGTGCTGTGTGTTATTATGATCAAAGGTATGTGTTGTGTTAATGCAGTAGAAGACAGTGTTATGAAGGTTATAAACCACATTTTTACAAAAACAAAAAACAAAGCAAAACCTTTTTATGTTCCGAGTCTTATAGAGTGAAAAGCAGAGGTGTGGTTGCATGGCATCCAAAGCGGGAAGCTGCTAGAGAAGCTGCTAGGGGGTAGTTGATGGGGCATCAGACCGCAGCGTGGGAAGGGATTCAGCTGCTCTCTGAAAGCTCAGCACCAGGCAGCTGATCTCCGTTAGCTCCATAGAGAGAATGGCTCGGGTCCAATAGCCCAGTGTTGTGGTTAGAGGACCGAGTGAGGAAGCCGCTGCACACTTGTTCTTGAGACACCTGTGCTGTCTTGTGCAGCAGCCCCTGAGTGCTTCTCACACAGTTGTTTCAAAGCCAACCGAAGTGAATTGCTGTTTTAGTTAGGGTGTCTACCACTGGGAAGAGACACCAGGACCACGGCAACTCCAATAAAGGAAAACCTTTGACTGGGGCTCGCTTACAGTTCCCGAGGTTCAGTGCATATACATCATGGCGGGGAGCATGGTGACTGCAGACAGACATGGTGACATGCAGACAGACGTGGTGACATGCAGACAGACGTGGTGCTGGTGGGGAGCATGGTGACTGCAGACAGACATGGTGCTGGGGGAGTAGCTGAGACTCCTACATCTTGCGGGCAGCAGGAAATGGTCTTAGACCCTGGGAGTAGCTTGAGCATAGGAGACCTCAAAGCCCACTCCCACAGTGACGTGCTTCCTCCAACAAGGTCACACCCACTCCAACAAGGCCACACTTCCTATTGGAGTCACTCCTTTTGGGGTCCGTTTTCTTTCAAACCACCACACTTGCCAAAGGTGTTTTCACTGGAGTTGGAATACGTTGGATTATTTGTGAGCCTAGCCACATTTTGTCTCTAATTTTGTTTTAGCTTTTTTTTTATTTTGTTTTTTTTGAGATAGAGTATTATGTGACACATAGTGGCCTTGAATTTGTTATCTAGCTGAGGGTGGCCTAGCACTGATCCTTCTGTTGGGATTATAGATGTATACTATTGCATTTGACTTGTCCCTAATTTTTACCTTGTATTTTAACTACACAAATTATTCTCTGCTCTTTTTGTGGAGAAATGGTTGTGTAATTTTTCCGGACTGTTTGTTTCAGTATAGGCTGACAGCGCTCCACATCTGTAGGATTGCCTAAAGTGCGGGCGTTTGCTGAAGTGGCATTCATCTGTGGGGAGAGCACTCCGTTGTGTGTAGAGGCCAGCTCGTGTGTGTGTGTGTGTGTGTGTGTGTGTGTGCGCGCGCGCGCGTGCGCGCTTGGATATGTGTTTTGATTTCTTTGTGCTTTCTGAAGCTGATCCTAGAAGACAGCTGTTGCCTTCCTTTGCTGTCCGAGGGTCTAGTCCTGTTACTGGCAACTGAGCAGAACGTTATACTAAACAGATGTTTTAGTAGTGTGTGTGATGGCTGCCATTTGACTGACTCAAGTCTTTGCATATATGTTACAGTTTTATAGGCGTTTATCAGAGGAAATGACACAGAGAAGGTGGGAGAATGTGCCAGTTTCCCAGTCATTACAAACAAATAAAGGCCCCCAGGTATTGTTAAAGCTATTTGTAAGTTCAATATCTTCTTTTCTGTTTGTCTTCTTAAGACAGGGTAACCTAAAATCTTGTGTAGCCTTGCTGGTCCCATTCTTGAAGTGGTCCTCCTGCCTGAGCCTCCCAAGTACTGGGTGTGAGCCACAAGGCCAGCCAATGCACTGTTTTCATTTCTGTACTTAAATACTCTTTAGGAAGACTCAGTAGTGGAGCTGGTCCTGGGGTCATAAGAGCAGGAGAGCTGTCCCTGCCCCTCATCAGCTGCAGCACTGGGGAGAGTGACCCCTGTACCTGTGGCTCACTGGGGTAACACAGTAGAGCTGCCCTTGATGGTGTAGGTGTGGGAGAGCAGACCCTGAGGGCATGAAAACAGGAGAACTGGTCCCTCATTGCTGCCAGCGTGAAATAGCTGGGGCAGTGCTGGAGAGCTCACCCTGGTGGTGGGACAGGGGAGAGCAGCTGGACTGACCAACCCTGCAGCTGCCCAGGTCCAGAACCAGGCTTATGGCTTGGCCTGCCCCAACATCTACCCCATCTGTGATCTACTGGAGCATGTAAAGGGCCTGTCCTACAGACCCAGAGCTGCAGGATCTCCACAACACAGGGCAACAAGATATCCAAGAAGAGTCTCAGTGAGGGCCTGGTTTTGATGGTGTAGTAGAAACCAGAGGCTTTGAACCAGACCAGTGACCACTTGCAAGTAAAGATATATGGACAAAGGGGTTTACTGTGTGACTCACTGTGTCAAACTGCAGCTTCCATGATGAGATTTTTAATTTTTTTTTGCTTTTTAAATTTTGTTTTACTGGGGGAGGTTGCAGGGGAAGAGGACAGGTGCAGAGGGACAGGAAATGAATGGGTTCAAGATGCAGGATATGAAGGACACCGAGTAAATACAAAGAAAAGACATAGTATCTTTTCGTAAAAATAAACCATTATTAGTTATCAGTTGAAAGAAAGAAAGATCCTGTCTCAAAAAAAACAAAACACAGAAGGGGGAGGAGGAGAGGAGGAGGAGGAAGAAGACAATGACAACAAACTCTGTGATCACACACTTGTCAAAAACAATAGAGTTCTGCTTTTTTAAAAAAATTTGAATTTTCCTGGGAATTGGTCTGAGTCAGTCATCAGCTCTGGACAGACACTCACATGTGAGGAAATAGCTTGTTAATAACTTGTCGAGTACAAGAATTTTAGCTACAGTTTTATACATTTGATAGATTATTAATATCTAATATATGATAGATCTCCAAAGAATAAAAAAAGAATAAGAAGTTTAATTTTACCTAAAATACTGAGAAGTGCATGCATGTCGCTGGTTATATTTATTTTCCTTTGCTGTTGAAGGTCATTATGTAGGAACAGAAGGAGACAGATGCTTTGGAAAGGAAGCTGGATGTGATTGTTTGCTGTTTTCTGTGTGGGCTCTTTCCCACCTTTGAAAAGTCAGTGCGGCTTACAAAGGGCTTTGTTTCCTTCCGTTTTGTGTATCTTATGATCTAATTGTTTTTTGGTTTTTGTTTTTTCTTTTTTCTTTTCCAGCCAGGAAGAGTAAGAGCTGTAGGGATTGTAGGGATTGAAAGGAAACTGGAAGAAAAAAGAAAAGAAACTGACAAAAACATTTCTGAGGTAATCCCTAAACATCTTGCTACACTGTGACTAGTTACATTCTGGAATTTGGAATTTATTTAGTTTGCCCAAAAATCCATAGTCTCCGTTTCCTACGGCAGACCTCCCTCACCGTGGCACATTTTGCTCCAGCTTTTTCTTATGCTCACATATACAGAGAGGGCCGGGAATAGAGAGCTGTTCTTTGTTATTACTATTCCTGTTTCTGAAGGGGGCTTGATGTTCAAAATAAAGTTCTTTAATTTATGAACTAAACTATGCCATTTCAGGAAATAAATTATTCCCATGGATTCTCACCCTCAGAGAATCCTCCACAGGCATTATGTTGTGTTACAGAGGCTGACTTGTTTAGGAAATAGTTCTTGTTCTCCACACGTGGACTTGCGTAAGAAGCTGTGGCTACTGTCATGGTCCCCTAGGTAGGCAGGCAAACTGGCACTGTTGGCATGTGAGACATGCCTGGTGACGAGAAAGCGCGGTCTCTAGAAGGGACTCGGGACAGGGCCCTTGATGTTTGTTGGGATTTGGAAGACCTGTTAGCAGTGGGGACATGGGCTGGGAGGCCAGAAGGGTGTGTGGTGTTAGCAGTGTCAGCAGGAAGGAAGGGTCCAGCAAGAGGACTGGGATATGCAAAGGGAAGAAGCACTAGTACTGAACAGAAAATTCAGACGTGTGGGAATCGCTAATGAGATGAATAACCGGTCCCTGCAGACGAGCACATGGCGTCTGGGTTTAAAACAGAACTACAATGAAGTTTGGCTGTGGAGTGGATAACAATAGTAGAACGCTCTGTAAGCCAAGGACTTAATAATAGAATGGACGTGTGCATCTTTCTTGCTATAATTTTTATTTTATATACCTTCCCATACTTTAAGAAACTGTTACTTGTGTTTTGTAATTGATATTTTAATACTTAAAACATTTTTTAGCCAGTTCTTTTAAAGCGCTGTGGAATTTCTGTTTGTTCTACTGATTACATGTGATAAAGGATATATTCTGTGTAAACTCAATGCTTCAGGGTTTTTTTTTTTTTTTTTGCTGTGAAAATAAAGTGATTTCTCATAGCATTTTTACTTCAACAAGTGAAATAAATTTATTAACAGCTTGTGTAGAAATCTAAGTTTACATGATGTGCCTCTGTTCTAGCTTTGGTGTGTGCTCTAAAGTTAGAGTTGACTCAGTTTCATAGCCGGTGCCCGGGGCCTCCCACAAAGGCTTCCTGCATCAGCTGGCTCTTGCCGATAAGAACCCAGTGTCTAAGCCTTTGTTTATCTGAGGAAATTCCTGTGAGGTGTGTGCACGTTCCTTTTGTTTTCAGTGTTAGCTTAGTGAGCTGGCTATGAGGATCTTACACAGTTATTCTTACACTATTCTTTGAGCTAAAAAAAAAAAAAGGGTTTTCAGATGGGGGTACTTCCCGCAGATTGTCACCGCTGTTGTGTATGTCAGACCACTGTGTGCGTGGAGTTCTTGCTTAACTGACTCTCAAAAAAGAAAAAGAAAAAGAAAAAAAGAAAGAGAAAAAAGGAAGAAAGGAAATATCCATGCACATCACTTAGTTGAGAAATTCTACAGCAACCTGAAATAATTTATTAGAAATATATCTGATTGAGTTTGAAGAAGCCCTCGAAGTAGACATTTGTTGCAGTGGTTTTACTCGGTGTGTTTGAGAGGCACTGGATGCTTTGTGTGCAGTAAGTACTGCACACAAAACTGTGTCATGGCTTAATAGTCCAGATCTATGGCTCAGTTATAATTATGTCCAAAAACAGTATTCCTGCAGCTGGGTATTGTCATTTTTAACCTGGAAGGCATTTTACAATCTTTGTTGATCTATCAGAAAAAAATTAGTGATATCTCTCTCTCTCTCTCTCTCTCTCTGTCTCTCTGTCTCTCTCTCTCTCTGTCTCTGTCTCTCTGTCTCTGTCTCTCTCTCTCTCTCTCTCTGTATGTGTGTATGTGTGTGTGTTAGCCATGGCATAACCTAGAACCTCACCAATGGCAGAAAAACATTCTATTACTGAGCCATGCCCCAGACTGAGATTTTCTTGTAAGTGTTCAAAAACACTAAACAAAAACACTAGATAATCATCTATGGAACGTTTGGTTGTAATTTGTTTGAGGAAGTTTGCAGTTTCTTAAAGTAGACTTTTAAAATGAGGTGGATGTGTTGCTTATACAATTAATAGTAAATCAATATTTGTAAAAAAATTTTGTTTATTGTTGCTTTAAAACATTTTAGTTCTTTAAAAAGACTGCAATACAAACTTCATTTCTCATTTCAGGCCTTTGAAGACCTTAGCAAGCTAATGATCAAGGTAGGTGTCAAGTGTTCCACTCAGATTCAGCCATGATGACCTTGAAAGTATATTTTTCTTTTTTTTTTTTTTTAATCCGAGACAAGGTTTCTCCATAGCTTCTTTGTCCTTTCTTTTTCAGGCTAAGGAAATGGTGGAGTTATCAAAATCAATCGCTAATAAGATTAAAGAGAAACAAGGTGATGTCACAGAAGATGAGGTGAGGATGCTTTTTTTTTATCTTTGAAGTGGTAGATGCCAGATAGAAAGCAGCGATGTTCTTTTAGTTGACCGGTTCTCTCTCCCTGTGGTTGACCAGTTCTCTCTCCCTCCTACTGAGCTACGCCTGCAGCTTCTCACATTTGCTGCCTTCCAAACTTTTTTTTTATTACACTTACTTCCTTATTGGGGTGAGCTGTGCTGCAGCATTCAGGTGGTGGACGGAGGACCACTCAGAAGAACTGATTCTCGCCTTCTACCATGGATTGAATGCAGATCCTGGGCACTGAGTTCAGATGTTCAGGTGGCAAGTGTAGTTGCGCACTGAGCCATCTCACTGGCCCTGCTTTCTTAGGGTGACATTTTTATTGCTTGCGTGTGAAGTGCTAAGGAGAAATTGGATCATATTCTTTTTCGCTAGTTCTACAAGGGTCAAGATTATTCTGTGTTCTTTCTTACGGTGTAGGAAGTAAAGCTATTGAAATGTCTAAAGAGTCGCAGAGTAGCTGTCATCTGTCATCGCAGACACACCCACCCCAGCCATGTGCTCTATGGGGACCTGTGATAGGTTAGCTCTTGGATAGACACAGAGGAAATCCTAAAAGTGACTGTCCTTTTAGGAACTCCCAAACTCCCCCAGCGTCAGCAATGATAGTGAAAATCCAAACCATTTCCATTTGTCCATACAAATCTGTGCTGTCTGCCGTGTTAAGTTTGGCCAATCTGGTCAGATCCGTTTTTCCTTTGTGAGTTCTTAGTTGTAGTATTTGGTTAGCATTAAAAATAGCTTAGTTACTGCCTTTCTTTCACATAAAACGTTGAGAATGAACAGCATGAGACTGGGGCAGAAGGATGAGAATAACTAGATTTTTTTCAAGGAACAACTAAGACGCTCGCCGCTGAAGTCCACAGCATAGAAGACATGGCTATCTAGAGAAATAACGGTGCCCATTGAGCTTATGATGAAGAGTTTCAAGTGTTGTGCGGAGAAACTGTTTTCTAGTCTGCTGATGCTTTTCCCACCCTCTTACAGACCATCAGGTTTAAGTCCTACTTGCTGAGTATGGGAATAGCCAACCCAGTTACCCGGGAGACCTATGGCTCAGGCACGCAGTACCACATGCAGCTGGCCAAACAGCTGGCTGGAATATTGCAGGCACCGCTAGAGGTAGGTAAATCCAAACCCCTGCTTTCCAAACACTGCTAAATTATTTCCATGTCATCAGAAGTCTCAAGAGCCTAACTGTTTTCATCATGTGGTTTGCATTAAATGACATGGTTTTTTTTCTTCCAGGAATATTAAATTGGCTTAAGTATACTTATTAATTATCTTTAATTGTAATCTTCAAAACTACTTTTAATTTCCATTTCAGATGTTTGTACTTCATTAAGTCTGTTTGATGAGACTTTTTCCTGATTTCAAAGGATCTTTCCTTTTATAAACATATTTCTCTCTAGTCTGTATTTTTGTTTGTTTTTAAAACATGAACTCATTTTGCAGCCCAGGCTGGCTTTGAACTCACCATTCTCCTGCCTCTCTAAGGGCTGGGATTATAGACGTGAACCACCATATCTGGCTATGTTTAGGTTTTATTGTTTTGTTTTTGTTGTTGTTTCTTTGTTTGGGATTTGGGTTTTATTTGTTTGTTTTATATAGGATCTTTCTACACGGCCTTGACTGTCACGGAGCTCACCGTGCAGACCAGGTTGGCCTTGAGAGATCCACCTGCCTCTGCTTCCTGAGTTCTGGCTATAAAGGCACATACCACTGTGCCTGGCCCCATATCTAGTCTTTATAGTTCCTGCTAATAGTTTTGTAGTATACTTTCATAAAGCACTTTTTTTGGTGTATTTTAAATATATGCTAAACTAAGTGCAAATCATTGTGTGTCCATCACCTATCTTCATCAGTAAATTGTTTTAAAGCTGATCATCTTGTATGTAAATATTCTAATACCTGTAATGATACTAGACTAATTTAAACACAGCTGCAGTATCAGTATCACTCACTGTTTCACCTAAAACACTAGAAACCTTTAATGTCACATGTCTGGTCTGTGTTCATATGTTTAGTTTTTAGTTTTCTGTGCTGATGGTCAAACATAGGAATCTGCATGTCCGCCTAAGCTGCAGCTCCAGCCCCAAGTTGTGTTTTGTTTCGTTTTTATTTAATCCCAACTTCTCCGGGGAGAAACTGGTAGTTTGACTGACTCCGTGGTATTAACATGTTTCTCATTCTACACGTTCTCTGTCAATTGTTATAAATAGCAGCTTTTTATAACAAGAATATTTTATAGGGGATGTTGTACATTTCTGTCAGTAGGTATGTAGTATCTGTCTGTCTGCCTCTCTGTATACACACACATATACATAGCTAGATACATAGTTAGCAGCCCTTGACGGTCATTACTACAAAATATGATTATGTTATTTCATTAGGGCTTGCAAAATTATGGTATCACTTGTTTCTATACTTTCTTCCTTTACTAACAGAAATTAGTTAAAACATTAAATAAACATAAAAATTTGTTAACGTTTAGTGAGCCTTCCTCTAAGAGGCTTCAAGCCACCACGGCGCAGGCCCCGGTGCCCTCAGCCTTCTCCTCAGCTCTGCTGCTGAAGAGTCGGAGCAGGTCTCCAGAGCTCTGCCGTGGCTCCCGTGCACTTGCCAGTGAGGGGAGCGGCTCCAGGCTTATTTGTGGCACCACTTTCCTGAGTCTGATCCTGGACTGATGGCCACAGTTTATCAAGGCTCTGGTCCCTCTTATGTGGTTTTGCCTCATCCCACCGTCCTGAATTAACCAAGGTGATGTGTGTTGAAGCTTACCCTGTGTCAACAGGCTGCCAGTGTTACTCTGGCCTCTTGCTTCCAGGGCTTGCGGATGTGTGGCCCCCGAGTTCTCCAGTCTTTCTCAGTCTGAATCACGTCTGCAGTCAGGAGACTAAGGACAGTTTGGAAGAGTGCAGCTGCCCTCTTTTCATCTAAACGATGTTGAAGTCCATTTGTAGAATTCGAGGCATTGTGGAGGATGTGAATAGGCTCTCTTGTGTATAAATACAACTTTTTAGGAAAAAGCATGTAATTTGTGATTTCACTCAGATTATGATTTCTGTTAAGAAATGATAAATACTTGTTGTTTTTTCTCTCTCCCATTTTAACAGGAACGTGGGGGAATCATGTCGCTCACAGAGGTGTACTGTTTAGTGAACCGAGCTCGAGGGATGGAGGTAAGAACGCATGTTTCCATGGTCCCCCTCTAGTGAGCACACATTGATTGTGAACCTCAAAGCTGTTTGCAGAAGCAGCGTGATGAGAGAAACGGGATTGGCCTGGGGCTGGCTTTGCCTGCGACTGTTGAGTGACTTTGAGTGGTGCACTTCACTGCCTTGGAACTCAGTTTTGTCACCTTAAAAGTAAAGGTTTGCAGTGAGCGGTGCCTGCCAGCGCTGAGGTCTGTGTACTGCAATGAGTGGAAGGTTTTCCTCTGCAGTATTTAACTCTTGCAGGCTCAGCTGGACTCAGATTTCTTGGTAGATAGCGCAGAGACAACTTCTCCTTACTCCTTTGGCTGAGTATCAGTAGGAGCTGTTCTTTAGGCCCTATCCCAGTCACACCTGGTGCGTGGCCTCTGAGACTCTTTCCTGGTGCTCTTGGTGCCCCAGCAGTCCAGTGCAGCTTGGGTAAGCTGCCTCTTCCATATGGCTCACCAAGTCCCAGAGTGCATCCCCGTCCTGTCATCAAGCACACGAGTGTTGATGAGGCGAGCACCAGCTGTTAGCTCGCTTAGCCTCTCACTCCTGCTTTACCGCCCTTCAGGTACACCTTCAGGTAACTTGGGGATGAGGAAATTGAGGGTAGATTAGATCCACCTAGAGATGGTGGATTGACAAGTGTTGTACTTAGGCTCAGCTGGCTCTGGAGCCATCCCACGTGACTCAGAGCTATGCTTGTGTCTACCACGGCGCAGATTTATTCAGGCTGCACTATCCAGAACGGAAGCCACTAGTAGCTACACGTAGCAGTCTGAATCTATAAAACAAGTATAAGATAAACAAAGGTCAGTATCCATGCCAGTATCTCAGAAAACGTTTTTGTTGTTACTATTTATTAGAGCGCTGGAGCTTGAGCCCAGGGCCTTCTACATGGGCGAGAACTCCACTCCTCAGCTGCACTCCCAGCTCCTTCCCTTTTCTCTTTCCCTGTGGGTACTGGAGGTTGTGAGGTCATGCAGTGACCTGCACTGTGTTTCTATTGGGCAGAACTGCCGAAAGCTGACTTTGGCTTCTTTGCTTATTCTTTTGTCCTTGAAATTGAGTGACCTATAGTACTTGATGAATAGCATTTTCTTCTACTTTATAAGTTTTTAAACTTTATTATTAAAAAAAAAAACCTTGGAAATAAAAATGTCACATACCAAAACTAACCAGACCCAAAGTCTGTACAACTCAACAAACGTCTTTATAGTTAGAAATGGCATGGAAGCTATGAGGCTTCACATTAAATTTACACTTTCAGAATCATGGTTTATATACTTATCTACCATCAAAACCAAAAATTTTATGACAAAATAATAGCTAGAAAAATAGCTTTTTTAAAAATCCTCTTGCATACCCTGTGTCCATCACCGACATTCAGTTCTTCAGCCCCTTGTATTTAGCCTTTTTGTTCTCTTCTTTCTGTTACATTCTGTACCCACGCGTACATTTCTTTGCACACACACACACATACTCACACACACTCACACTCACACACACACACACACTCACATTCACACATTATTGGCTAGTCTCCACATGTCAGAGAGAACATGAAGTTTTTTTCTTGAGAATATATGACTTCAATTAATATTATACATTTTAAGATTATCCATTCTCTGTAATTTTTGACTTTATTTTTCTTTAGAGCTGAGTAATATTCCATATATGTGGGTGTATACAATATATATAAATTTTCATTATACATTCATCTGTTGATGGACAGCTAGGTCTTTGCTCTAGTGAATAAAACAGCAATAAACAAGGGTGCAGCTCTGTAGGGTACAGAGCTCTCTGGGTCATATGCCATTGACTTCCTATTCTGTTTTGGTGGTTATTACAGTTCTATAGACCCATTCTATTGCTTTGCACTGTTAACTGTTTTTTTTTTCCTCATTAGTTGCTCTCACCAGAAGATTTAGTGAATGCATGCAAGATGCTGGAGGCGCTGAAATTGCCTGTCAGGTAAAGGAATCTCCACAGGAAGTTTGTCAACTGGAGCTATGATTCTGCCTAGAGGACACCCGAAAGCCACCCAAGCCTGCTACTGTGCATGGCAAGCCAGATGATGCCCTCTTGAGGCTGTGCCATGTGCGACCCCGAGTTCTCCCCCCCACCCCCATACTGCAAGCATCTTCTGCCCTCCAGCCTTCATCCTATCAGGGATGGGTGTGTCCTAGTACAGATCATATTCAGACTTGTGATTTCCGAGAGGAAACTCAGAAGAATTCACCTCTGAACCTCCCGCGGTGCACATCTTCAACTCATAACTGCATTCTCCTTATCCTTGGGCTAAAAGCACCCTGAACTGGAAAAAACTCTATCATGTAGATTGTGGCCCATAGTTTTATTGTCTGTTAATTCTTGAGTTAATTCTGTTATAGTTACATGTAGTTATTATGGCTTAAACACTGTGTGATTGTCCTCAGGCCTGGGCATTAAGTAAAGTCGACTGTGGCTTGCTTCTCCTTTGTGGTTGAACATCTTAGAAATACCCACACTGTTCTCACATCTGTGTTTTCCAGGCTTCGGGTTTTTGACAGTGGTGTCATGGTAATTGAGCTTCAAACCCACAAAGAAGAGGAGATGGTGGCCTCAGCCCTGGAGACAGTATGTGAATCCCGTTTCCGTCAGTCCTTAGAGCTTGCCACAAAGACCCAAATGCATAGCGACTTAAGAAGCAGGATTCGCTGTTGGATTTAGCTAGAAAGCCATTCACAGGATCAGTGCTTTGTGGTAGACAGTGATGTTTTCATTCAACCAGCATCCATAGTAAAGGTTTTTGAAGTATTTGTCTCCCTTGACATCTTAATGAGGTGCTTGCTTTCCCGGTGCAGCTCAGCGGTAGGAATAGGTTTTCAAGTCACATCCTTAACTGGACCTGATTAGAACTCTGTGGGCCCCTTACCAGAGCCTGTGACACACAGAGTTTGCTGTGCTCTGGTCTTTCATACAGTGCCTTCTTCCATGAACAGCTTCATGTTGGTATATAGCCTGTGCTCTGCCTGTTCTGAGCCCATCAACTTTCCTAGACTTGAGCTCTCTAGATTCAGGTCTGCTGGACTAGAGGGCTGACCAGTGGTTCAGAACACTTGCTCTTGCAGAGGACCTAGGAGCAGTTCCTAGAACCTTCATGGTAATTCACAACCATCTGTAGCTCCAGTTCTGGGAGATCCCACCCCTCTTGATCCCTGTGGGCACCGGGCATCTCTGCAGGCGAAGCACTCACCACATAAAGATAAATCTAGAAACAGGAAGGTCTAGTTTTACAGTGACTATTTAGATTTTAGCAGAAAACCCAGTAAAGCATTTCCTTCCTGCACTGGTGTGCATTCCTCTCAGTGTAGTGAAATAATTATGGTTGTTGGTGTTTTGTCTTGTTTGTTTTCTGCTGTGTGTTATCACTAGGTTTCAGAAAGGGGATCTTTAACCTCAGAAGAGTTTGCCAAACTTGTGGGGATGTCTGTCCTCCTAGCTAAAGAAAGGTATGTAAGCCCTCGCGCCCTCACTGTGCTGTGTGGTATGTTTCTGGATGAGCAGGTCATTGTGGGATTTCTCTTCTTTGTTCCCAGGCTGCTTCTCGCTGAGAAGATGGGCCATCTTTGCCGAGATGACTCCGTGGAAGGCTTGCGGTTCTACCCAAATTTATTTATGACACAGAACTAAGAATTTTGTATCTGATAGACCTTTGTCAATACACTTGGCATCGTGCCAAGGTCAGATGACATTGAGTTAAGCGATGAACACAAATAAACCAAGAATTTGTTAGAACTTCACAGGATAATATAAAACTCTTACTCTTTCCCTAAAATTATGGTCTCAGAAGTATATTTACATGTAGGAAAAGACAGAACAGTGAATGGATATGCATTTAAAGTCATGCTGTACTTGTGTAGAACTCCTGGGATTTCACTTGAAACATGGTGGATTTTAATTTGATTCTTGAATTTAGATCCTCAGGGGGAGAAGAAGTAAAGTTGCATGTTTGGATCCATAAGGTAATCATTTTTTCTGTGACTAAACTTCACCAAATTGTGAATGTTTTTCTCTGCATCTGACATGCCCATCTTGGGCATTCATGAAGGAAGCAATAGCTACACTGTAGTTCAAGAACCAATAGCACTGGAATAGAAGGTCGGATTGCAGAGTGCCTGCCAGGCGCTTCCTCGGGGCTTGGGAAGCAGACCTAGGTATATCTCTCCCCGGTCAGATAAAACACCTTTAAAAAGGCTAGGGTCTAGCTTACTTGGCGAGCATTTGCCTAGAATACAGAGGCCTTTGATTTCAGACCAACCACCCCAATAATGGGGGGGGGGGGAGAAATTGTTAAGCACTTACTCCTCAGATTCTTTGTAGTTTTTAAGTGATAATTTCATGACTGGCATTTTTAAAGACTCCAGCAGTATGATTTTGTTTAAGAAATGTGGATTTGGACACTGAATGAAAGAGCTATATAGACACACCCAGAGCTGTAAGTACAAGTCTGAGAGTTGGACAGTTCTGGAAAGGCATTAACTGCATAGGACCTTAAGTGCTCTTCTTCTGGAAGCCAAGGGTGTGAAACAGGAAGGTTGGCAGATCTCCTTTCTCCTCACAAGGAGTCCCAACGCTCAACTAGAGACATTACTATCGTAGTCCAGCCATTTGCCCTTCTTCACGCCCTACATATTTTAAGTTGTGTGGAGGAAACATCAGAGAAAAAGGAAAGTTTTTGATAGCAAAACCTGGTGTTGCCGGGCGATGGTGGCGCACGCCTTTAATCCCAGCACTCGTGAGGCAGAGGCAGGTGGATCTCTGTGAGTTCGAGACCAGCCTGGTCTACAGAGCTAGTTCCAGGACAGGCTCCAAAGCCACAGAGAAACCCTGTCTCGAAAAACCAAAAAAAAAAAAAGAAAGAAAGAAAAAAACTGGTGTTATCATCTCTAGATGGCTGGAGTTAAGTAGGTTGCCTGACTTTATGGATTGCACGTTGGCATTACCTCAGACTCAGGGAGTCAGTCCTTTCTGAAGCTTAGCTGGAAGAGGAAGGGGAGGGACAGTGTCGCCCGGGAGCTACAGGGAGGGTGCCCAGACACACAGTCGCTTGAGGGTGCCTTGCAGATGAGTTGAGGCCACTGCATGGCTGTGGAGAAGTGCCAGTGTCTTCAGCTGCAAACCAGGGAACCCCACTCCTGATCCCTTCCTGGGAAGTGACTGCCCACTGCTTCTGTCCTGCAGTATTAATGAGAACGCTGCAGCCAAGGCAGCCTCCTTCAGTGTGGTTTTCAAATCTGTCACTTAATTTCAAGTATGGTGACATCTCCCCTGATCACCTCATTGTTTATCTCAGGTTTACTTTATGGTTAATTCAGTGTTGGCTACCAAATCGTCTAGGAATTGTTTAGACCATCGTGTCTGTTAGTATGTCTCACCGCTATCTGGACTGCACGTAGTCTGTCACGTGACTCTGGCAGACTTCTCCGCGCGCTCGAGCGCGCGCACACACACACACATACTCCTTATCTGACTGAGGGCCTTTAAGTCAGCAGGTTACTGATCATCAGCCCTACCACTTGGGTTGGTTGTGAGGTTATTGGGTTATAGGAGCTGCTGAATCCAGCTCTAATGGTTTGGATTCATCACAACAAACACAAAATACATTTGTTTATTCAGTGTGACACCCGATCAACAAAAATGGAGCAATCTGATTTGTAGAATGTGAATGAAAGATGAAAAGTGACATAAATATACTTTGAAAAAGTCACATTAACTAAAAAAAAATTTATTTTTCAATCACTGTTTCCAGATCTTGGTTTATCTGTTTGACTTTTTTTCTTGCCAAATGTGTTGTTCTGGTCCTTTTGTTGCAGGCTGTCTTTAAATACAAACCAATCAAACCTAGGTGCAAAAATGTTCTGCTTTGGTGCTCATCACTGTAATTTTTGTTCTCACGTTGCTCTTAGGAGAATGAGTCTCTTTGTAAATTTACAATGGAATAGTTTAGTTATGTAAAGAAAAATAATTTACATTATGTAATCAAAGGCCGTTTCCAGGGTTAGATGATCGGTGTTAATGTAGATAGAGTCAAATTATTGTGAAACTTTAAAACTAATTTTCTTAACTTGGTGTTCTTTTTAAAATTCTCTGTAAAATACATGAAAATGATAAATGTTTAGTCACACTAAGCCAGTATGAGAATTTTTCTAGATTATAAAGCATTGCTTATGAGTTGTCTTTGAAGTTTTGTAATTTTGTTATCTTAAAAAGTGGGAAACAAGTCATGAGCTATGTATGATTCAGATCTCATAAGGCCAGCTGTGTACATTCACGTGGGTGGGTTACCACGTGTGCCCGGTCACTAGACTAAGCTGACCAGTTTCACACACACCATGTTTAAGAAGGTTATCTTTTGCCCAACAACCTCCGCATCTCCATCTCGGTACAGTGGGTTCACATCTTGTCAGGAGGCTAGGTTTTTAAAACTTTGTCTGAGGTCAAAATAAAGCATGCTCAAAACGACCCTTGAAAAGTCTCTAAATGGCGGATGGAGTTCCTCCTGTGGTCCTGCATTGTGAGCCCCTGGGGAATGTATGGAGGTATAGATCTGTTCTGCATACAGTAAACACGATCTGTGATGCTGCACATGCCAACAGTGGACTTCTAACAATACTCACACTGTTGGAATGTGTGCTTTGCCCTACTTGCCAGGAGATATAGTTGGATTTATGTAAGTTTGTTACATATCCTTCCTTTTAGGGTAGACCTAGAGTGCAAGCTTAACAAGGACAGATTTTTCTGGCTTGTTCGTGGATCTATTCCCCAGAGTCTGGAACAAGGTTTGGCACACAGTAAGCATTCAGTAAATATTTACTGAATAAATTGTGTCTGTCTATATAGTTAACTATCCATCCGTCCATCCATCCATCCATCTATGTAACACACACACACACACACACACTTATTGATAACTAGGCTTCACTTCACTTTACTTAAACTCTCATTCAGTTTAGTTAAAATGACTTTTCTAGAATACATAGGGATTTTAAACTCTGAGAAGAAAGTAACATCTTAGGAAAACAGCAGTGGAAACAACTCTCACTGAAGGCAGGGATCGCAGGAGTGAACCCTCACACCTGATTGAAGGAACCGTCTAAACGGTCTGTAGTTTCTATTTTTCTTAGCCCTATGAGAACTCCATACAATGGATTTTGATCCTCATCACCCGCTTGTACCCCCAGATCCATCTGCTCCCCTCCTTCACTGCCCACTCATACTTCTCTCTTAAAACCCATGAAGTAGTTCTGCTCCCCATATACTCCTGGATATGTGTGGGCCTTAAGGGGCCACGCCCTAAAGGAAAACTGACTCCTCCCAGCAGCTGTAGTTTGCTTCCTAGTAGGGGCGGGATTTCATGTCCATTCCCCTGCTGAGGGTTGGCTTGAGCTTGTGAGGTCTGGTGCTTAACCTACTCAACTGACGTGAATTCCTGTGTGCACTCACTACCCTGCTGTCTCCAGAGATCACTGTCCTTCTAGTCATCCACTGCCTCCAACTCTTACAGTCTTCCAGCCGCCCTTCTGCTGTGATCCCACACAGTCTTGGGAGGAGATGTGATCCAGATGTCACGTTTAGGCTGAGAAGTCCACGCTTCCTTAGTCTCTGCGCCTTTACGGTTGTGGGTTCTTAATTGTTATCTACTTTAAAAAGAAGCTTCTCTGATGAGGGTTGAGAGCTGTGCTAATCTGTGGGTATAGTGCTGAGTCATTAGGACTAGTTTAATACTATGTCCACAAGTACAGGAACAGTGGTAGCTTCTCCCCCAAGCTGTGACTGTAGGCTTCAGTTTCACAGCAGGCCTTAAAATCAATCAGAAAGTGATTGGTTACTCCCGTGACATTTGTGCCACTATTATAAGAGTTGACATGTCTTTCCAGGCCAATAACTGTTACAGTTCTCAAGGTTCATAAGAGAGTAAGATTGGTGATTCCTTTTCTCCTCAGGTAGCATGCATACACCCCTCCCGTGTTACAGAAATAGAGATGGAGCTTCTGAGTTCCAGCTTGATTTCTATGTCCTATGATTCAGGTGTGTGGCAACCACCACAGAACAACAAATGAAAACCCTGGTGCCGAGAATGGGTTTCCTCTTTTGGAGCTGTTGGCAATGAGGTAGCACTGACCCCCAAACATTATGCACTGTTGTTAGTGCTCTTGGTTAGTCTCTGGAGTCCTCTGTTTTGATGGTAAGCTCCGGAGGCTTTGTACAAGACTTGGATAAAGACAACCCAGTCTCAAAAGACAGAAACTGTCAGTAAGTGGAAGAGGCAGGGCTGAGCGCGAAGAGGTCCTTGTTGCTGGCCTGTGCCTTGGTCTGCCTAGACTTCCTTTCCTTACTGACTTCCGCTCGCCCACAATAACCTAAGTCATCCCACACCTGCCCCCTCCCACCTGCCCTAGAAAAACCTGTTTGCTGTAGAGATTGCTGTTTTTTTTTTTTTTGAGATTGCTCTGTTTAACCTGTGAAAGTTACTGTCTGCTTCATGTATTTAATTTTATTTTGTTTTGTAATTTTAACTGTTGCTTTGAGGCCACAAGAAAATGCTGACTTTCTTTAATTTCAGAGTTGGTCAGTTGCCACATCCTATGTGGCTTGTGTAAGACTCCAGGGTCAGGTAGGGAGGGAATGAAGAAAGGACAGACATACACACACAGATAACGTGTACAATAAAAGGGCACACCTACACAGACAGCATGTGGAGCGAAGCTGGATCAGGTGGGGCACTCCAACCACTACCAGAACCTCAACTTCAGTATGTTTGTTTTTTCATTAGGTTCATGGCTTTAATCTGTTGATTTACAGGCAAATAGTCAAACTGTGGTTTGACAAATACAATTACCTAGCAACGAAAAAAGAATATGCCACTGACCCAAGATCTCCATGAACTGGTCTCAGGACAACAGTGTTGAGTAGCAGGACTAATTCATGGCTCTCCCAGGGCACGTGTGGCCCATAGACTGAGATGAGACATGTTGTGCCTGTTGGCATAACTCCTCAAAGAATTGTCTGGTTCTGTTTTTACCATCCTCACAGGTTTTTCCTAACAGTTTGAGATGTAACTGATACTCAATAAGCTGCCCAGTGTAGAGTATGGAATTTGTTGTTTTGAACTAGTCATGCATACAACTAGGAAGCCATATTGTAGTTGCCCCCAAATATTTTTCTCGTGCTACTTTATTCTCTGCCTTGTGTGGCCACTCTTCCCCTCCTCGTCCCGTTTCCTCACCAACCATTGATTCTTTCTGTCACCATTACAAGAGTCTGCATTTTGTAAAGTTTTCTATAAATGTGATCCTAAGTTTGACTTGATTTTTGTCTTGTTCTTGTTAACTCAACATCCCCATCCTGCAGCCAGTCCATGGAGAACTCAAGTCAATTCCATATTCTTTTTGTTGCTGGATAACAGTCCCCTGTATGGGCCACACCACGAGCCTCAGCGTGTTTACTAACATGGGGAGGATTTGCCAGTCTCATCTCTGCAGGTGAGGTCTCAGGAAGAGGAAACTGCAGTTGCTAGTCTTTGCACACACTAACCAGTCATTCATAAATACTCATATTCAGGCTCCCAAGGAAAACTTTGCCATTCCTCTTGAGCCTGACTCATAATAGGCAACAGCTTTGCCAGTTAGCTTTGGAGTCCTCCACAGGCTGTGCCCATGCCAAGACACACACTCACTCAGGACTTCCCTCGCTCACAGCCTACAGTCAGCGTGTAGTAATTCCTTTAAATCCTTACTGTCCTACATCGTTCAACATACACAGCATGTTTCTAATTGAGTGCTAACTTCACTAAATGCCTTTTGGCTTAACAGTCCCCTCCTTCTAGGAGACTTAACCAGCTCAGCCTGTCTGAAATCTACCTGTCTTACTCGAATTCTAAGCTATGAGCCATAGGTCTTAGAATGTAGGAGGCACTCCTGAAAAGTCAGATTGCACACATGTAAGATCTTGCTTTCACAAGCTGTTGTTAGAGTGTGAAAATTGGGTCATTTACGCTCTTCTTTGTGTCCTGATGTGAAACCACTGACTTATGATTTCCAGACCATTGCTTATTAAAATAAGAACATTGTATACAGATGGTTACTAAGTGTATACATTTTACAGTTTCACAGGTCACTAGAAGAGCTGCTGACTCAGAAAGAGTTCAGTGTTCTGGAGTTAGAATCCTGGGCCTTGCATGTGCTGGGCTGAGGGCTCTTTCACCGAGCTGCATTCCCAGCCAGAAGTCAGTGCTTGTTAAAAGCCGGGTTGAGTTCAGTCCAGAGATCATCCCATTGTCCTTCAAGAAGAGTTTCCTTCCTCTTATATTGCCTTTATTTCAGATTTTATCTGATTTCGCTAATAAAGACTGTAATACAATGTCTTAGTTGGGGTTTCTATTGCTGTGATAAAACACCTTGACCAAAAGCAACATGGGGAAGAAAATGCTTATTTTAATATCAGTCCACCACTGAGGGCAGTCAGGGCAGGAACCTGGAAGCAGGAGCTGATGCAGAAGCCATGGAGGGGTGCTGCTTACTGGCTTACTCCCTATGGCTTGCTCAACCTGCTTTCTTAAAGTACCCAGGACCTCCAGCCCACAGATGGCTCACCCACTATAGGCTGGGCCCTCCTCCATCAATCACTAATTAAGAAAGTGCCCTACAGGCTTGCCTACTGCTGATTTTACGGAGGCATTTTTAAAATTGACATTTCTTCTTAGATGACTCTAGCTTGTACCAAGTTGACATAAAACTAGCCAGGACAATCAGTTTGTCATGAACTATGATTAATATAAAAATGGCAAAACATTTCAATAAAGCTGCTTTTTTAAAATGTATGGAAGATCTAAGTCACACCCAAAGGGTGATAATTTTTTCTTTTTTTGCAAGAGTGTATTTGGAAAGGTTAATACATAACAAGGTGCCTTTTTGCTTCTCTCAAGCCCCACAAAAACTTTTTTTTTTTTTTTTTTTGGTTTTTCGAGACAGGGTTTCTCTGTGGCTTTGGAGCCTGTCCTGGAACTAGCTCTGTAGACCAGGCTGGTCTCGAACTCACAGAGATCCGCCTGCCTCTGCCTCCCGAGTGCTGGGATTAAAGGCGTGCGCCGCCACCGCCCGGATAAAATCTAGCTTTTTTTTTTTTCCAGATTTTATTTATTTATTTTTAAACATTTATTTATTTATTTAGTATACAATATTCTTTCTGCGTGTATGCCTGAAGGCCAGAGGAGGGCACCAGACCCCATTACAGATGGTTGTGAGCCACCATGTGGTTGCTGGGACTTGAACTCAGGACCTTTGGAAGAGCAGGCAATGCTGTTAACCACTGAGCCATCTCTCCAGCCCCCACCCCCAACCCCTCCCCCCCCTCCCCCCGCCACAAAACTTTTATATACCTTTTATAGCAGAGAAAAGGTGGGATCAGCAGGCTTGGTAGGAAGACTATCTGCAGAGCTATCACAGGCCCTCTTTGGACCTTTGTTTTTCTAAACCAAGAGTACCAGAGACTATATGGCATGCATTTGAAAGGAGTCCTAGCTTGAGTGGAGGAGAGAATTTTGACAGCAGTGAAAAGAAGACAACCCTGAAGCTTCCTCGCACACTTGGCTGATTTGTTCTTAGATGAACTTGAACTCTGATTACTTTTAAATGTGCTGTCTTTTAAGATCAACATTCGGCAAGTGACATTTTAAAACGTTAAGAAATTTAGGTAAAAATTATAAACAAATACCTGCTTCCCCTCATCTGGTCACACTTGCTGAGCAAGATCTCCACCACTGATCTGTGTTGCCATTCCCACCACCCACTCTCAGAGATACAGGGTCTCATTTATGTAGCCCAGGCTGACCAGGTACTTTAAATCCTCCTGCCTCAGTTTCCCCGGTTGCTGGGATTACTCATGTGCACCACTTCCAGTTGCAGGTGTTTGACAGCTGCACAGTAAGTTGATACAGTTCCGTCCTAACATGCTGGGCTCCTCCGGGATTTCCTGATACCGCTTGCTGGGTGCTGACCCTCTGGAGGCTCTGATCTTATTTGTATTACCATGAATTTTGTCTGGGAAGTGGTTCATTTTATGTAAAAGAAAACTCTCTGCCCGTCACCGAATGACAAGCACAGCTGTTAACCCATGTGAAACTTATCCAGTTCTTTTAGAAAGATAACATTTTCAGAATAGACTTTTTAAAATGTTGGTTTTTAATTTAATTAATACCAAGTTTGTCTCCAGAGGAAGACAAGAGGGGATGCACTTTACCTGAAGTGTATTTTTTTTTTTTTTTTTTGAAACTCCGGTGATATTTGGGGAAGCAAATTTACAGATCACCCATGTTCAGAGAGAGACAGACAGAGACAGAGGGAGAGGAGAGAAGAGAGAGAATGAGAATATATATGTTGCTGGCTTGCCCTTAAAGCAGGCAGTGAGAGGCGGGCTATGGGTGTTAAGTATGTGCTGGGTGACCGCGCACGGGCGGCGACCACACCTCCTCACAGGGCCTCTGGGCCGAGGGTTTCCTGCAAGTTTCCTGCCTGATGGCTGGAGGGCAAGCTAGGGACAGGCAGGAAAGGAAGATGCTCTGCCCAGAAGTGGGGGCAGGGCGGACCTCTAGCGCTTGACCCCCGCCCTCCGAGAGCCCGCCTCGGGGCGTGGTCCCAGGCGGACCGGGAGGGTCCGGGAGGGTGCAGGGCGCGGGACGCGGGCGATCAGCAGCGAGACGCGGGATGCTCGGCCGGCCTCGCCGTGTCCGCTGAGGCTCCCCACTCGTCTCCCCCGTGCCAGCCAGACCCGACCAGAGGTAAGGACCCCGAAGCACAGGTGGCCCACGACCCGGGCGGGCACCTGGAGCGGGCGTGGCCGAGTGACGGGACTCATATAGGCTCAGAAGTGGAGTTCAGGTTTGGGACTTTTGGAAACTCGGCGTTGCGACATAAGTTTGTAGCTTCCCGAAAAGAAATCTTTCTGACAATCAGCAACGGCCGTCAATAACAAGCTTTATGCTGCTGGCCACCACTGGGCCGCGTTTCCACGCGTGAACTTGACCGGCGCCTTAGGAAAGTAAGTAGATGGGAGAGCTCAGCTTCGCGTGGAAGCAGCACCCCGCCGTCGGGAAGAGAAAGCTCGTTCACAAGTGCAGCCTTGGTATTTCCTCCTATCAAACCTTATTCCTAGAAATACACAGAAGCCTAGCTTGTAAAATCACTTTGCTTCTCCCTTTATTCTTTGATAATGTCCCGTGAACGTTAGAGTAATTAATTTTCCTTTGTTGGAGGCTACGAAGCGTTTACTTAGCTGGTTTCTGGAAAAATTTGGCTTTAAGGGGAAGGGAAGCTCTTAGTCGCTGAGACTACCGACACCTTCTTCTTTTCCACCTCCTCAGCTAGTGCTTACAATTTATCTGTAAACTTTTGTGTGTTCCCTCTTAGCCCCGAAGGTTCGAATCCAGGGCCTCACACATACTGGACAAGCACGCTACCTAACTGAGCTAAAAACCCAGGCCATGTACAAGTCTTTCAAACGTCTTGAAGATGTACACAACTTTTTATTTTCTAAAAATGATTCTCACACCGAGTATTCTAGAATTGGGGACATGGTGAAAGTAAATAATCAGGTAACTGCCCCCCCCCCCCGCAAAATTAGAGGCATAGTATGATTATAATCATAATGCATCTTATGATGTACAGGTAGACTGGGTTCTTCTGTAATTCCACCTCTGTTCATCTCTAAATACAGATCATTACACAAGTCTGTGTTTAACCGATCATCTTCATAAGCCAGAAAATATGATCACAGGATCAGTTGCTAGTGGAGTTTGAAAAGGGATATTATCTTGGAGAAGCAAGCCATCCCAGAAAGCTGACCTCATCTTTCCAGAGGTTGCTTCTGGGTGGGGTCTTATTATGTTGCCCAGGCTGGTCTCAGACTCCTAGGCTCAAGCCATCCTCCTGCCTCAGATTTTGAGATAAGTATAGATGCTAGAGGCGTTCACTGCGCCTTCTATAGTCTTCAGCCGTGTTCCCCCATCCAAACCCAAGGGGATCAGATCTGTAGCTAGTCCCACTAAGGTCTGTTGAGGAGGGAAGGGAACCCCGTTATCTGCATAATTAAACCGCGAACCCCTGCTTCCCTTTCAGGAAGTGCAGCGTTTCCTTTGTTCAGCCAGCTCTTAGTGAACAAAAGCTAATAGAGACACACCAGTTTCCTTCCCACTGAACGGTGGCCTATTTCAGCCGGCCTGCTTAATTCTGTTTATCTCTGCCCTTACCAGAGGGTGTGCGACAAGTGTTGGAAATCTATACATGACGTAAGATAGAGATGTACCTCAGTGGCAGAACTCTTTCTTACCATGGATGAGGCCTCGGCTTCAGTCTGTAGTGCCACAAGAAAAAATGATCCGTGAAGAACAACGACTCTAAGCAGGAAGAAAACACATAGTTGGTTATGTTTAATACAACAGTTTGCTAGATTCTGGTGTGAAAAAAAACTCACCTTTAAGCAGCCCAAAGTCTAGTATTTCTCTCAAAGTTAAGTATTGCTTCCTATAATTTGGTGTGCACCACGGTCCAGCAAGGTCTCCCCTGCCCACCTAGGTGGTCTGTGAAGACTGCTGTGTGACTCACCCATCTCCCGGTGCGTATCAGTAATGAGTGTTGGGAGACCGACAGGCGATGGTGGTTTTAATTTGTCTGTTTTCTCCTTCTACTACCCAAACAAGAAAAGCAGGGCCATACGGAGTTCACATTAAATTGTAATATACTGAATATATATTTTTTTCTCAATTTTTTTAAAAATTAAAAACATTTTCTTTTAGTGAAGATGGATTTTTTGTATACAATGTATTCTGATTACAGTTTCCCCTCTCCCTATTCCTCCCAGTTCCTCTCCGCCTTTCCTCCCAACCAGATCCACACCCTTTCTGTCTCTCATTTAAAAAACCAACAGGCAACTGAAGAATAATAATAAAGTAAAATACAGTAAGATAAATAAAAAACAAACATCAGAGTAGAGTATGACCGAATAACCAGATGTAAAAAGAGCCAAAGAAAAAGCACAAGAAACACATCTAGACTCAGACACACAAAAGTAGGCACACACAGGAATCCCATCAAAACCCAAAACCAGAAGCCATAATATGTGTGCAAAGGACCTGTAAGGTTAAAAAAAAAAAGTGCCTTGGCAACATTATGAAACAACGAACTTCCGAAGATGCTGTTGAGTGCATTGTGTGTTGGGCATCTACGGCTGGGCATGGAGCCTGCCCTTAGGAGTGGTTTGTATCCCCAGTGAGATGCCCTTAGAGAAAATTAATTTTTCATTTGCAAGTGGCTATCAAATTGGATATGATTTCTGGGTTAGGGGTGAGGGCATGTATCTGTTTCTCTCAGCTCTAGGACCCACCCCATTTGATGCAGACCTGTGCAGGACCTGTGCATGCTAATCCAGTCTGTGTTCATATGGGTACCAGCCTGTTGTATCCAGAAGGCCTTGATTCCTTGATGTCCCCCTTCTGGCTTTTACAGTCTTTCTTCCCCCCTTCCTCAGTTCTCTGAACCCTGATTTGGTGGAAACCTGATTTGGTGGAAACATTCCTTTTAGGGCCAGGTGTTCCAAGGTCTCTCCCTCAGTGCATAAAAGATAATTTTCTCATACAATATATTTTAATCATATTCCTTCTCCTCCCTCAGCTTCTCTCAGAGCCCCCCGACTTTCCTCCCCAAACAACTCCATGGTCTCTCGAACAAACAAATCAAAACTCCAAAAAACAAAAATCAAAATAAACAAGCAAATAATCATTGACAAGAAAAAAAATAAAACAAAAAGCCCACAAAAGCCATGGAGTTCATTTTGTGCTACTCCCGAGCATGGGGCCAGCCCCAGAGTGTGGTTGATACACCCAGAGACACTCCGTTGGAGGAAATGATCTCCCTGCTTCCTGCAGGTATTGTTAGGGGTGGGACTTTGAGCCCACTTCTGTCTGGTTTGAACTTGTGCAGGCCTTCAGATGATTTCACGGTCTCTCTGAGTTCTTGTGTGCGTCAGCCCTGCTGTGTTTGCAAGACTATGTTTCCTTGGAGTCATCCAGCACCTCAGGCTCTTACAATCTTCCCGCCTCCTCTTCCCCACAGATGCCTGAGCCTTGAGGGGAGGGGTTTGACCAGGACATCCCACTTAGGGCTGAGTCCTCTGAAGTCTCTCACTCTTTGTTCAGTTGTGAGTCTGTGTTAATTCTCTGATGAGGGACGAGCAAGGTACTGACCTGTGGGATCCGTGGAAGTCATGTTATTTCAACAGGGTCATGTTGTTGCTATGTTCCTCAGCAGGGTAACAGGCTCTTCTGTAGGTTTCATGACCTACCTAGTCTCAGGCTCTTGGCCACTTTAGCCGTGTTGCATATGGGTTCCATGCCGTAGAGGAGCCTTAAGTCTAGTTAGAAAGAGGTGTGTTACTCCTGTGTTTATGCCAGTATTGCACCAGTGTTGCTTGCGGGCAGGTCACAGTTGTAAGTTGAAGGATTTAGGGCTGGGAGATGTTGATGATGGATGAGTCTCCTCTAGGGTTGTTCATAGTACCTTCCAGCACCCATAAACTCTAGACGGTAGAGGTGAAACTTTTAGTTAAGTACCAGCTTGAATCCTAGATGTTTAACGACATATGTAAGTTGTGTCTTCTGGCAATAGGGCCTTACCTTCAGGTTGTGGAAAGCAACTAACAGCCTTGATAATACCCTGTGATGTTTGCGGGACTCCATGGGACTCCTTTGGTCAACAACTCAGAAAAATGCAACACATTCTTGGCACTGGGGATTTTACTTGGTGGCATAAGGTGTCTAGGTGGGCATTGTACCCCCCCAGTAGATGGTGACTCCCTTCAAATTCCTTTCATATATAAGTGTGTGTGTGTGTGCGTGAAAAATATATATTTAAATTCCTTCCACATATATATGGAAGCATCTACAGTAGTAGGTTTCATATGATTTTTCAAAAGGCCCCAGCTTGTATCAGGTTGACATAAAACTAGCCAGCACAAGCCCTTTGGGTATATGCCCGGGAGTAGTATAGCTAGATCTTGTGTTGATAGCTTTTCTGCTTTTCGAGGAACCTCCACACTGATTTCCACAGTGACTGTACCAGTTTGCACTCTTCACCGGCAGCGACTGAACATTCCCCTTTCCCTGCATCCTGGCCAGCATGCTCTGTCATTTGTTTTATTAATCATGGCCAGTCTCACGGAGATAAGATGAAATCTCAAAGTAGTTTTGATTTGCATTTTTTGATGGTTAAGGATAAAAGCATTTCCAAGCCACTTGTGTTTCATCTTTAGAGAACCTTCTGTTTGTTTCTGTACCCATTTTTGAATGGGTTGTTTCCTTGCTGTTCAGTTTTTTGAGTTCTTTAAATAGTCTAGATATGAACCATTTGTAAGTTGTGTAATTGGTAAGGGTTTTCTGCAGTCCACTGCTTAGCTCCAATGATGGTGCCCTTTGCTGTTCAGAGTTGTAGTCAATTATTGTTGGTCTTCTGACTTTTGACAAAGAAACCAAAAGTACAAACTGGAAAAACCTCAGCATCTTCAACAAACAGTGCTGGACAAGCTGGATGGTTGCTTACTAAAGAATGCAAATAGATCCATATCTATCACTCTACTCACAACTCAGCTTCAAACGGATCAAAGACCTCAACAAAAGGCCCACGAACCAGAAGAAAAGGTGGGGAATGGGCTTGAACTCACTGGTGCAGAGCAGGGTTATCTGAAGAGGACACTGATAGCACAGACATGAAGACCAGAAATTAGTAAGTGGGACCTCAGAAGCTGAGAGGCTTCGGTATGGCAAAGGACACCATCAATCGGGCAAAGCAGCAGTCTGCAGAATGAGGAAAGATCCTTACCAATTACACATCTCTGCAGGGTTAGTATCAAACATATGTAAAGAACTGAAAAGAAACAACACTGAACAAGAAAACAACCGTGTGAAAAATGAGGTACAGAACCAACCACAGCTTTCTCTGAAGATGAAACACAATGGCCAAGAAATACTTTAAAAACTGTTCCACATCCTTAGTCATCAGGAACTCGCTCTGTAGATAAGACTGGCCTCAAACTCACAAAGATCCACCTGCCTCTGCCTCCCAAGTGCTGGGATTAAAGCCACACACCACCACCACCTGGCTAATTACTGCTTTTATGTGTCTAGTCATTATGGATCTGTTTAAATTTTGTATGTCATCTTGATGTGACTTTGATAGGTTGTATACCTCAAGAAAGTCATCCGTTTCTTTTAGGCTTTTAAATTTGGTAGAATACAAAATTTTTAAATATGTCACTATGATTCTGAATTTTTTAGTTTCTGCTTTAATGCCTTCCTTTTCATTTTTAATTTTATTGATTTAGCTCTTCTTTCTCCATCTTTTGGTTAATTTGGATAAAGGATTGTCAGTCTTGTTGATTTTCTCAAATGACTGTGTCTTCATTGCATTCATTTACTCAGATCTTCTTCATGACACTTGAACATACCCATAATTACTATTCTGTGGTCATTTCTTCCTCATCTAAATTTCTTTTCTCAGGGCCAATTACAGTTGGGTTTCTGGCTTCTGGAGTTGCCAAATTGTCTTGGATGTTTATGTTTGGTTTTGTGCTTCAATCCAGGAATCCAGAATGATGACAGTTGAAGTGTTTGTTGTTGTAGATATCTATTCTCATTTTTTTTTTTTTTTTTGGCTGCGTGTTCCAGTCTTGATTACTATTGCACCAATTTTGGTTCCCATCTAGCGTGACAATTGTGGGGTCCTTGGTAGAGAGTAGTTCTGCAGGTTCTAAAGAAAGAACCCAGCAGGAGGCTGGGTCCCAAGGGGATGGAGTGGGCTGGGAGGTGGGGCCCAGGCTGGCAGGTGGCAGGTCTAAGAGTCATCTGTAGAGACCAGAATGGATGGGAGAAGCAGACCAGGCAGCCCACTCGAGTGCCAGACTTAAAGAGGTACTGAGTATCTCTTTAAAAGGATTCATCATTTGGACACAGCTCCTAGGACTCAAGAAGCGAAGCAAACAGATAAATACTCCAGTCTTCAAGTGTTAATCCGTTTGTAGGAGCCAGGTAAGGAGGACTTGGGTATCCATAGTAGAGCGTTCAGTGTAGACTTGGAGGCGTTTACTAAATTGATCAGGGTGAGATGCCGACTTACAGGCAGTGTGAAAGTATGCTACCCACATTAGCTGTTAGCTTCCCTAACATTAAGCAAGTAACTCTCTGCACTTCAGGACGTGCTGCAAAGGTGCAAGATCGAGGTGTTTTCTAGGGTAATCTTGGCATGGGGCATGCCTGACTGTGTGTTCTCAGCGAGGTAATTATAGGCCTTTGCGGCAGGGAAAACTCATGTCTTCTCTATCTTTTTAAAATTCCTAGAAAGTTTGACTTCTAAAAGCATAGTAATACAAAAAAAATTAAAAAGAATGGCATTTCCATTTAAAATTTTTTATTCTTACTTTTTATTATTTTATTATATTTATAATTATTTACTTTTAAGCATGTTTTTTGTGTGTATCTACTTGGGTGTACGCCACATGTGTGCAGGTTTCCTGAGAGGCCAGAGGAGATGAAGTTAGCCAGGTGTCGTGAGCTGCCCGTCCCCGACTTCATGGTTTTATGAACAAATGTCATTTGTGGTTTTTCTGGTTTTGTGAATTATATTAAATGGAGTCACCAATTTTGAGTTTCTAATTTCAGGTGCTTTTGGGGAAAAAAAAAACCCACAATTTTGCTGTGAGAAAGGACATGAGGAGACTAAAGGCCTGGGATTTTACCGATCAGAATGAAACCAATGTTGAAAGACTTTTCAAATCTCTTGCTGGTGGTGCTCTGTGACTATGGTGAGTACGGTGAGACTCCACCAAGCCCTTGGCATCGCCGGGAAACCAATGCACTGATGTGTTGAATTAGGAGTGGCCGGGGTGTTGGGGACGCAGCCCCGCCGCCGCTCCGTATTTCTACACTGATGTTGGCGACCCTGCTCGGGAGAGGTCAAGTCTTGAAGCCATGGCGTTGTCACCCTGGCCTCTCAAGAAATACTCTACTTGGGGGGTTTGCCTGATTGATTCAACTTTCAATTTCAATGTATTTTTAACTTAAAAAAAATGAAACAAATCCTCAGTACTATTGACTAAATGAAAACAAGCACGTTACACTTAGCTCTCCCTCCTTTGCTCTTCCCCGAGAGATGGGGCTACCACACAGCCATGCCTGCCCTGTCATGTGCTGCACAGGCTTCCCTGTCCTGCGTGAAAACTGTACGCCACCATGCCTGGCAAAAAAAGATATCTTCATACTTCTTTTTTTCCCCTTCATATCTGCTGAAAATAAATGAGATCTATTATTATAGGTTATACACATGTGTATGTAAACATGCTTACATGAATATTCTAGTTACTTTAAATTCTGTAATAAATGGGGGAAGGGAAAAGGAAATAACAGAAGAATCAAACAAAACAAAACAAAAAAACACTAGCGTAGTACTAGGATGCAGTAAGACCAGATTGTAGTCTTTAAAATGAGAGTTTCTTCTCAACCACACGAATAGGAATTCTGGGGTACAGTAGTGAGTTCCTCCTTTGTTTAGTACATGCCTTCTGTTTCCTACTTCCTCTGGAACCCATTCATTGCTTCTCTGTTCTCCTGTTCCAGCTGCATATGTATACTGCTTTCATTGATGGCTCCCACTGAATCAGAATCTGGTCAGCATCATTGGCAATCTGTCTTTTATAATAGGCTCTGGATCGTTGGGCATGATGCATGCTTGTAATCCTGGTGTTTGGGAGGTAGACGGCAGGAGGATTGCTACATGACATCCTAGCTCAAGGCAAAACAAAACAATCCCAGCCTTGTTAGTTGTTGTTGGTTAGTTCTGTGTCAGCGTGACACAGCTAGAGTCATTTGGGAAGAGAGGTTCTTCATAGAGAAAATGCCTCCATAAAGCTGGCCTACAGGTAAGTCTACAGATCATTTTCTTGATTAATGAATGATGTGGGAGGGCCCAGACCACAGTGGGTGGTACCAACCCTGGACCCAGGAGCCTGGCTTCTATAAGAAATCAGACTGAGCAAGCCTCGAGGAGCAAGCCATGTAAGCAGCACCCCCCCCCCCATGGCCTCTGCACCAGCTCCTGCCTCCAGGTTCCTGTGTTGAGTTCCTGCCCTGCCTTCTCTCAGTGATAGAGTGTAGCATGCCTAGTTATTTCAGAAGGTTCATGCTATTACGAGTGACCAATGAAGAGTAGAAATAGCATCTCTCATCCACCTGAAAATTCCCTCCTCACCCAATTGGAGAACAGTAGTTCTACTGGTAAAAATTCTTATCTTGAATATTGGACAATCATAACTTTGAAGAGAAGCTAAGTAGCTCACACTTTAAATAATCTATAGCAACTTGTATCATGCCATTTCAGTCAAACTTTCCTTACTATTGTATATTTATTTTCCCCAAATACTTAAACACCAGAGTTAGTTATTCAGTTGCAAACTGAAATAAACTGATTGCTCCCCAAGTTACTTTTGGTCATGGTGTTTTATGACAGCAACAGAGATCCTAACTTAGACATTAATGAAGTGGTATGTGCCCCTTTGTCCTTAAGATGCACTAGAGAACAAATCTGACCCTTTCAAATTTAAATTAAGATGACCTTAGTGGGGCTGGAGAAATCTTTCAACAGTTAGGAGCGGGCAAGAAGACTGAGCACGATTTCCAGCATCTGTGTTAGGTGGTCCGAAACCACCTGAAACTCCAAGGGATCCAGTGTGTCTGCCTCTGTAGGTAGCTGCTCTCTCTCTCTCTCTCTCTCTCTCTCTCTCTCTCTCTCTCTCTCTCTCCACACACACACACTTAAACTTTTTCAAAAGCATTTTTAAAATTACTTTGTCTCAGTCTTAATTCCTCCCTTAATTCCTTGCCCTATGATCAGTGTGAGAGTCTCTTTGCCACTAGTGTATACCTTCCTCAGCTCACGTTGTCTCCGGATGCAAGGGAATATTCATCGACTTCCATTTTTCCTAAATAAAAAAAATAAATAAATAAAGCAAATTTTATCCCATTATAATTTTTCAGTAAGTATGATCAAGTATTCAAATCTATCCAAGTTTATCTTCTTTTACTCTCAGGTAGGAAATAGATGAGGTGCTGACTGATCTATATGTTGATATAATCATGTACTGATTCTACTAGTCACTGATTAAATTAAGATAAGGGGAGTTTAAAGATGGTAATTATAAGCAAAAATGTGAGCCCCTTAGACGTGTACATGATGTGTACATGATGTGTGGATGGGATATATACAGTAAGAATAACACACTTTTAAATTATGTAGCATTTTTCAAACCAAAAAGGGGTCCTCGCAGTTCTTTCGTTATAGTATAATGTCTTACTCAGTCATGGGCCAGCTGATTGTTGCATTGCCAGATTCTGCCTGCTTTGATATTTCTTTGGGTCCAGTTCAAAAAGAAACAAAGATTCTTATGTGTCTGGATTCTTTGTACCTTGTCAGCTGCTCTGCTGGTCCCTTTCAAAGATGTGTTTGGTCTTTACTGAACGGTGCTTGGGAAGTTAGCAGCCATCTGCCCTGTCGATGCAGCGCAGTTGCTGTCGTGGCCTTAAAGTTGCCAAGGACCTGCCCAGTTATTTCAGAAATGCTCAAACGATTATGGGTGACCAGCAAAGTATAAATAAATGACATCTCTCATCCATTTAAAACCCTCCTCCTCACCCAAGTGGAGAACACTGGTTCTTTTTTTCTGGTAAAAATTCCTAAATGCTTATCTTGAATAGTAACTTTGAAGAGAAGTGAGTATCTTACATTTTAAATAATCTACAGGAATCTGTAGTGTGCCATTTAAACCAAACTTTCTCTGAACACCTGAAAATTATTAAAGTAAGAAACATGAGGGGCAGAGTTTAGAGCCTGGGACCTGTCGATTATTCTTCTACCTTCACAGTTATTCACCGCAGTTAGATGTTACATGTTGTGAATTCAGAGCGGTTATCACTGTCCACCATTGTCAACGTAAGGGCGATGAAAGAACACATAGCTCTTAGAAATGAAAAAGCCGGGTGCTTAGCCTCTTAGTTCCTGTGGGTCGTTCTGTAATGTCCTTGGCTTGTTTCCTCTTTCTCTTCATTGCGTCGCTGGTAGTTCAACTCAAGCGCACCCTTTAAAATACAGTTCTGACCATTGCCTTCCAGTCCTCGGAGAAGCCGAGTACCTCCTCTTGCGAGAGCCGGTCCACGTGGCCCTGAGCGACAGAACGGTATCTGTGGATTTCCACTCCCTCGGTGACGCTAATGGGACACTGAGGAACGTGTCTGTCATGCTGTGGGAGGCCAACACCAATCAGACTCTCACCACGAAATACCTCCTGACCAACCAGTCCCAGGGGACTCTCCAGTTCGAGTGCTTCTTCTTCCAGGGGGCCGGCGACTACTGGTTTGTAATGACTCCGGAAGCGACGGACAATGGCACACAAGCTCCCGGCTGGGAGAAAAGTGTCTTTCTGAAGGTAGAATGGCCCATCTTCCACATTGATTTGAATCGGACAGCCATGGCTGCAGAAGGCACCTTCCAGGTGGGCCTTTTTACCACTCAACCACTCTGCCTGTTTCCAGGGGACAAGCCGGACATGCTGGTGGACGTGGTTTTCACCGACAGTCTTCCAGAGGCAAGAACAACGGGGCAGCCGCTGGAGATCAGAGCCACCAAAAGGACAGAACTCGCTCAAGTTCAATGGGTTGAGTTTGGCTGTGCACCCGTAGGGGTGGAAGCCTACGTCACTGTGACGCTGAAGCTTTGGGGTCAAGACTCAGTCATCACGTCTGTAGGACCTATTGACCTGGCCCAAAAATTCGGATACATATTGGCAATGGCACCGGAAGTCACGTGTGAGTCTGTGGTGGAAGTGACGGTCCTGCCTCCTCCTTGTGTCTTTGTCCAAGGAGTGCTTGCTGTTTACAAAGAGGCCCCCAGACACCCGGGGGAGAGGACTTCGCAGCTGGCTGAAAACAGCCTGTCGCTGGGAGAGAAGAGCGCAGTGTTTAACTGCACTTTGTTTGATGTGGGGAAGAACAAGTACTGCTTTAATTTTGGAATTTCAAGGAAAAGACATTTTTCTGCAAAGGAGTGCATGCTAATTCAGAGAAATATAGGTTGGTATTAAGATTTTTCAGCATTTTAAAGTTAAAATTTTAAATTTGTGTAATCAAGATTAATAGAGTCTAGGTGATCTGTAATATTCATGATTCATTCTCCAGGCTATACCAATTAGCGTTAGTATTTTCCGTGAAAAATTAAGAGCATCTTCATCTTTCAATTTCTGTGGGAGATTGGTTTTGGGGTCCCCAGGCACCAGCATTTCATAGGATTCATATACAACCTACACTCCACTTCCTGTAAACCCCAAGTCGTCTCTAGGCTACGACAGTACGATGTAATCTGTGTCAGTGGCTGTTATTCTGCATCGTCTGCGGGACAATGACAAGAAGAGAGACTGTGCATCTCGGCACAGGTGCAGTGTTTTTCTCTGAATACCTTCTACCCATAGCTAGGTGAGCCTGTGGGTGTGGATTCTGGGGAGACAGAACTTTTTGGGGACTGTGGGACCATATAGCTGTCCTGGCAGTTCAATTCACAGAACCTCTTTAGGTTTTCTCTTGCCCTCAAAAACTATTAAGCATCAGTATCTCTTCAGCTAGAGATGGAGGGCCGGGTGCTCCTCTCCACTCCATGGTGGTCTTGTTCAGGCAGCCACAGATGCTGTGAGTCCCTGGGGACTGAGGTCAGGTCCTATCCCAAAAACCTAGTTTCACTCCTGTCCTCCCCAACTTCAAGGTCCTACAGTTCTTTTATCCCTTCTCTCAGGATGGCTCTTGACCCTTGGCTGTGATACTGTGGTTTCTTTTATTGAATATAGATTTTTCCATATTCTATATCCTGATCATGGTTTCCTCTCCCTCTGCTCCTCCAGTTCCTCCCTATCGTTCTTCCCATCCAATCCACACCCTTTCTGCCTCCCATTAGAAAACAAACAGGCATGTAAGGAATAATAATAAATGAAAATGAGATAAGATAAAACAAAAACAAGTTGGAATAGGAAAAAACAAACCGAAAAAAAAAAAGAGCCAAAGAAAAAGCACAAGAAATACATGTAGACTCAGTCACACACGAGGTGGCACACACAGGAGTCCCATTAAAAAAAAAAAAACAAAATCAGAAGCAATGACTTAGCATTACCAGGCAGAGACCCTCCAAGGATGCCGTTGAGTTCATTTTGTGTTGGCCATCTGCTCCTGGGCATGGGGCCCACACTTAAGAGTGGTCTGTTTCCCCACCCTTGAAGAAAACCATTTTTTTTCTATTGCAAGTGGTTATTAATTGCGCATAGCTTCTGGTTAGGGACGGGGGTGTGTGCCCACTTCTCTCAGCTTTAGGACTCTACGTGGTGCGGATTCATCCGTGCAAACTAGGGTATGCTGCCTCAGTCTCTGTGAGTTCATATGTGAACCAGTCCCGCTGTGTTTAGAAGGCCTTGTTTCCCTGGTGTCCTCCATCCCCTCTGGCCCTTAACAATTTTTCCACCTCCTGTTCTGCATGGTTCCCTGAGCCCTGAGGGGAGGAATGTGATGGAGACATCCAAGTTAGCACTAAGTGTTCCAGTATGTTCTCTGCATATTGTCTGGCTGTGGGTCTCTGGTTTGTTCCCATCCACGGCAAGAGGAAGCTGCTCTGATGACGGCTGAGCAAGGCACGGATCTACGAATGTGGCAGGATGTCATTAGGAGTTATCTTATTATGATAACCCTTTAGCAGGGCAGTAATGTTTGGTCTCCCCTAGGTCCCTGGGCTGTCTAGTCTCAGGTTCTTGGTTACCCACACAGGGTATGGGTTTATCTTGTGGAGTGGGCCTTAAATCAATAAGATTTTGATGGGTTACCCCCATAAGCTTTGTGCCACTATTGCACCGGCATACTCTGCAGGCAGGTCATCAAAGAGTTTGTAGCTGTTTCTTGTTTACCTTTCTCCTTTGGTATCCCCGCCGAGTACCTTCCTGCACAGGGACCCCTGGGGCTTTCTGACCAGTCAAGCTAGCCTAACCAAGAGGCCTTAGGACCTGGTGAGAAATCATGTCTCAGACGAAAAACAATGCGGCTCCTGAGAAACGACCCCCAAGGTCCTCACATGGATGCTGGGGAGAGGTCCTCATGTTACTATTATAATGGATTAAGTAAAATGCTGCAGGTTCCCCAGGAGCACAGCAGGCAGCGGGCCATGAGACCATGCTGCAGGTCGCCAAAGTTCAGGCTGCAGGCCGCGGGTCCGAGAGCAGCCACTCCCAGGCAGGGATGGCGCAGTTCCCCGAGTGGCTGCCGTGGGCCACAAGCCGTGTGGTGGGTCAGAGACCTCAATGGGGCAGCCAGTCCCACGAGGAGAGATGGGCATGCCAGGAGACCACACTGCAGGTCTCCGAAGGCAGCTGGTCCCAGGCAGGGAGCCATGCAGCAGGCAAGAGACAGAGACATGGATAGGCATGCCATGCAGAGTGAGGTTGGAGGTTTATTTAGTGGGTTATGGAAGGGAAGGGGAGAGGAGGAGAAGAGGGGAGAGAGAGAGAGAGAGAGAGAGAGAGAGAGAGAGAGAGAGAGAGAGAGAGAGAGAGAGAGAGGAGAAGTGGGGAGAAAGGAGTGAGGCAGACTTCAGAGGAAACTGAAGATTAGCTTGCCTCGGTGGACAGGGAGGGAGTGGGCGTGGCTTGTCTCTTAAAGGGATAGAGAATTACAACTATAGCATATATCCCTCCCCAACCTCTTCACTGCCACTCTTCTGAGTCACTGACTCACTGAATTTTATTAGTCCTTTTATTAAAAAAAAAAAAATGGAATAATGTGTTTATGGCTCTCTCCTCTTCTAAATATGACTTAGGACCCACGGATCCAGTACATTCTGCATGTTGCGAAAAGGGACTCCTTATGGTCTTTTTGTGGTTACTGTGCCCCTGGTACTGTTCTAAGTGCTTTTCGTGGCTCTTCACCGTTTTAGGCCTTATAACCCCGTAACTTAGGCTAATCGTATTGTAGTTTTATAGGTGAGGAAGTGAAGGCGCAGAAAAGCGAAGTAGTTTGCCCAGGATGTTTGAGTGAAGAGTCAGGGTGCAAAGCGGAGTGGGTTATGAACTGGGGCTGTCGCTCGGTAGTAGGTAGAGTGCTTGGTCCCAGGACCCCAAAACAAATGAAACCAAAGGTTAAGCAGACTAGCCTGGCGGGTCATTTTATCAGTGCTCTGTCAATTCCAGTCTAAGGCAATAACAAACTTTCAGCTTGGAGCTGGGCAGTAGTGGCCCTGCCTCCTCCCGACATCTTCCTCTACTGCGCTCCACCTTCTTCTGACAGTTTTGAATTAGGGTCTCTTAGGGAGCCCGAAGCTCAGTTTCAGGTAGGCTGGCTGACCAGTGAGCTCCTGGGATTTTTCTGCTTCCACCGATGCCTGTGTTAGAACTACAGGCACAGATAGTCTTGCCTGGTGTTTGCAAGGGTCCTGGGGGGTGGATTCAGGTCCTCTTGCTTTCATAGGAAATGTTCTTACCCCGTGAGCCATCTCCTAAGCCCAAACGCATTTTTAAACGATATTTTGTTTTGTTTTTACATTAAGATTCATGTTTTTCTGTTTTGTTTTGTTTTGTTTTGTTTTGAATCAAAACTGATTTTCTTTTTCTGGCTCACTAAGGGAGTTGTTGGTTTTATTTCACAAATGGTTTTATGTATTTAAAGAAATTGTACTTGTATTACAGAAAGTCAAAATCATTTTTACAGAGAATATAAATGGGTCGTGCTTTTTAACTACCTTGGGCTTTTGATTGGTATGCTTAGAGAAACAAGAGGATTATTATTTTTTTTTGTAATTCTCCATTTCAGGGTATGAAACACAAACACAAGAAAAGGATAAATCAATTGTATTTTGATTTAACTTTCTATTGAGATCTTGTAGTAATAGAATTTCCAGTAGAATTTTAGAAAATGAACCGCATTAGGTGAACACAGAGGGACTTTCTTAGGAGATTCCCAGAGCTCCACAGGCACAGGGGGACTCAGGGACTGAGCTGCTCTGGAGCTTTGCAGACAAAGCCGGCTCATTGTTCTTCCCCAGGACGCACTACAGTGTGATCCAGGAGGCACAGAACCAATATTGTGTTCAGTTGGACCTCTGCATGGAATATCATTACCACATCTCGGTTGATGTTGGTCCATGATGCTCATTTAAAATGCTCATACGCTTGTGAAAACCCGCAGAGGCTTAATTACCTTAACAAACTCTTCTTCCATGACTCACTCCAGAGATTGCAGCACTTGGCTCCCCTGAGAACACCTCTGCCCTACGGTTTTCCTTGTGTTTTTGTAGTGCTCCGTGTACCTGTAGCTGCGTTAGGAGTTTTTGCCCATGAGGGATGAAGAGACATTATTATACAGAGGGTGACGTGCTGCCGATTATGATAGATACGAGTGTTGGATGGATACCTATAAACAGAGAAGGGGTTTGGATTGATTGTCACTAAGAAACAAGTTATTGTGAGTGGCAGTGATTTCATATCTGCTTTGAAGAGGAAGTTTGAATTTGTCAACAGCATTTTTATCTGGAGGGTGTGGCTCAGTGGTAGAGCAGTTGTCTAGTGTGCCAGAGTCTCTGGGTTCTATCCCACTACTGGAAGAGTGGAAGAAAGCTGTTTGGGGGCAGTTTTGTGTGTATTGTGAGGTTCCGTGCATAGGTGGATCGCCCCTAGGACTGTTAAGAGCAACTGACTCATTTGTCCCGCATTGCTCCTCTGTAGCCAGGTAACGTCCCCAGTTCTGACTGCAGCTAGTTTTGCCTTTTGTTAATATAGGCATTCCAATAGTCCTTTCAATATTCACAAATTATATTTTCTTCTGTCCTTTTATTTTTGACCCATACATGTTTTATGTGTATATTATACACACACACATATATATAAAGTTCTTGATTTCAAACAGCACACACACATATATGTACACATACAATTTATGTTTAGTTTTATTATTACACATTTGAATTAAAGTCTATTTTTCTGGGGTTATAAATTTTCCATTAGATCTTTGTTTTGTTTTTCTCCTTTTTTGTAGATTAATTGAAGATTTTTATGATTTACTTTAACAATCCTATGAGTCAATGATTTATACATTAAAATATTTTTAGTGATTGTTCTAGAAATTTCTCTCTATTTATATTTTATATTTTTTAAAATATATCTCTGTATTTTATATTCTCTCTCATATAAAATATAACAGACATGTTATATAATATATATAACGATATGTAAATATATCTTTACCTTTAGTCTACTTTGAGAAAGTTTTTTTCTTAATAATGTTATTTTAATTAAAGTATAATTACATCATTCCTCTCCTACCTTTTCTCCCTGCACCCCCTTCCATTCTCCTTTACCCCATCTCAAACTCATGGCCTCTTTTCCTTTGATTATTATTGTTAAATATGCATACATACCTGCATATATACACATAAATATATAAATACAACCTGTTGAATCTGTTTAGTATTGCTTATATGTATATGATGTCAAGGCTGACCAGTTGGTGTTGCATAACCTTAGGGGCTTATCTCTGGGGAAGACTAGTTCTTCTCTCTGCAGGTATTAGTTGCCTGTAGTTCTTTCTCTAGGGCTGGAGCATGTCTGTTAGCATTTTCATCGCTCAGGTCTTGTTTAGGGAGCCATGTTGCTGTGATATCATGGTTGCAGCTTCCCTGTCTTTTCTAGGAGATACAATCTCACAGATCTCCTGGTCCTCTGACTTTTAAAATCTCTCTGTAGATTTACTCTCTGTAGAGTAGTAGACATATCTACTGGGGCTGGGTCCCCCCATGGTCAGGTGTTCTCTGCACTATGACCAGTTGTGATTTTCTATGATGGTCTCATAACTGCTACAAAACAAGCTTTTTGATGAGGGTTGAGATCTCCACATCTCTGTGGCTATAAAGACAAGTATCTAGAATGCAGTTAGGAGTTATTCTGGTCTAGCAAAGAGGCAGCAGTAGGTTTCCTCGAAGATCCATGTAGTCCAGGTTAGTCGGATAGGTCTCCAAGTACCAGGTCTGATTTCCATTCTGATGAGCAGGCCTTAGGTCTAAGTAGACAGCTGTTGGTTGCTGCCAAGCTAGAGAGCCACCGTTGCACTCTTAAGAATTCCTTGACATGCTGGCCATTGTTGTGGTTCCTGGGTGTCCCAGCTGGGCAGGACTGATTACCTCCCTCTTCACAAGCTGCCATAGTACTTTTTGATATTCTGCAACCAAGTCCTCAGGCAGGCAGAAACTCAGATACAGATCAAATTTTCCAGGTTCTGTGCCTGAAGTTCATGGTGTCTTCAGCAATAGGGACCTGCCTTCAACCTCTAGGAGACAGTCAAGGGCAACAGCCACAGCCTATATTGTTTTGGGAGTCTCTTGGGTTTCCCTGACCAACGATTCTTATCCTTGGTGCTGGGTTTTTGTGAGATGGTTTATGGCTTTTGTGGGGAGCATTGGCATTTATGATGGCAGAGCCCTTAGGACCTAAATATTTTCCATTAGCTCGAACCTTCCAACACTGCTGCGCAGGGTGGGGTTGGGGTGTGCCAGACTCCTACCACGTGCTTTTTGGGGTACATATTCTATTCAGAGATGTATTTATGTTTCCATTTGAGTTCTTTCTATTTACCCATATTCATATTATTTTCTTAAAGTGTGTGGAATATGCTGGGAGTTGGATGAAGGCTTTTGTTATCTTCGCTCCTGTAATTTTGTGGTTCTTGCATTTTAGTTATTCTCCTTTGCTTACAATAGTGGTGTATCTTTTCATGTGTGTGTATATCTTGTTTGACTTTTCCATTAATTTCTAATTACTCATGGGCATTTTGAATTTTATTTCCAATATACCTACTATCTAAGTCATTTCGGAGTCTGGTTTTATTGATTACTATTATTTCTTGCTTTTCTATGCATCTCAGAATTGCTTGAAATTATAGACGCTGAGGCAAATGTAATTTATTTCCAGAAATAGGTATACTTCTGCTTTCAATAGGCTATTTTTGTGGGTTTTGGGTTAATGTGGTAAAGAACTGGGCCGTGTTTGGGTTGTTCCTATTGCTCTGGCAACCCTTACTGTATCTAAGATTTCAGTATGTGTCAGTGTTACTCTCTGTTCAGGGGAAACCTGGTGCTGCCAAAGGGATTGTCTTCATGTTTCTATACGTCCCTCACTTTCCATCATCCTGCAGGATTTGTATGTATATTCTAGGGATTGAACTCAGATCTTCAGGCTTGGTAGCAAGCACCATTATCTTATGAACCATCTTGCCAGCCTTCACCTTAGCTTTCATCTCTAGCTCTTGCCTTCCATGGGCACCAAACTGTTGGTTTTTGGGACTTGGTATGCGATTTTCTAGCCTGGAGGTATGACTCATTGCTGATATTAAACTACTCGGTACTTAATTTACTCACTGCCTTGTGGTGGTTCTGTTTCATTTGAAACAAGTGCTATGTGTCTGAATCCCAGGGATGAGGCAGGCTCTATGATCTCATGTAGTCGTGGAAGACCTCGAATAGTGGGGGCCCAAGACATTTTCAGCTCTTCCGCAAGTCTGTCACAACAGCTAGCCTCAGTGAATCCTCTCAGAATGACTGGTTTGCTATGCACAGCGGTGGAGGCTGTTCCATAGAGGAGATGGAAGGAAGGATCCATACGGTTTGATGGCTTTCTTTCTGTGACCTTGTCCCTCCAGACACACACTATGTCTAGTCCTGCACTTGACCTCAGTCCTGCTGGTGGGAAGAGGTGCAAGTGGGCACAAGTTCCCCTTCTTATCTTGTCCCCAGGGGCTCTGTGTTCTCATCCTACCCCCTCAGCGATTCCTGCGTCTTAGATGTGTTTGTCTGATGAGCTGGTGTGGGTGGGTTCTGGACTCTGTCCCAGGCAAACAAGTATTGCTGCCCCTCTTTCCTCGGAGGGGCCTGACTCTCCTCTCACTGCGGGCTGGTCTGTTGCCCTGTGACCTCAGCCCTCTGGTGGGGTGTAGGAATGCTAAGACCGGCGAAGGCTGTATACATGATACAGCTCTTCTTTGTTTTGAGACGAAGACTGGCCCTCCAGATTTTTTACATCTATGAGAATGTTTTTACTTCTAGCCTTTTAAGACCAGAGCTTTGAGTTTTGCCGCTTCGTTCGGGTGCAGTTAAACACTGATTCTTAAATGCTTGGCACTAAAAGCATGACTTATATCCTTGCAGAGTCTTGGGGACCATGGCAGCCGTGGAGTCAGTGTAGCAACACGTGCGGGGAGGCTGTCCGAGAACGGCGCCGCGCGTGTCTCGCTTCTTTCCCCTCCAGACCCAGCTGCTCTGGAGTATCCTCAGAGACCTCTTCATGCTCCCTGGAGGAGTGTGCTGGTACGTGTTCCTGCTTCCTTTCGGGTCACTGCTCAGAGTCCCTGCCAGTTAGGCCTGTCTGTGCTCAGTGGACGCTTACTTCTCTGATTGCCACTGTTCTGGCTTTGCGATTATCGGTGTCTAAGACTTGGAGTAGTTGCCATGGTAACTTGCCAGTGAGATGATAGGATTTACTATTGGGAGTGAGGGAAGTGACATGGGAGTATGTCTAAAAATTCAGCTGTGTTAAGGGGTTTTATTAAACAATACAGAAATAGTTGGGAAATGATGCGGGAATCTGTTCTTTCCTGCCTGTGTGGATGCCAAGGATGAAGCTCAGGCTCTCAAGCTTGGCAGGGGCGCTTCACTAACTGAGCCATCTTGCTGGAACCAGATTTTTTTTTTGGTAGGATCTCACTCTGTAGCTCAGAGAGATCTTGAATTTTTATCCCATCTCAGCAGCTGGAGTGCTAGGACAGAGGCATAACAATGTGCCCAACCAGTTGTTGTCCCCCCACCTTCTCGCCCACCTAAAAACGAAACATGACAAAAAATCCTATAGAAAAACATCTTTTCTTAATTCTCCGCCTGTCATCTCAGAGGCTGTCCAGAGGGGGTATGTAGACCCTCAGTTGTCAAAAGCAGGGCGCCCTGTTTCTTTCCTTCTCAGTGGTCTAAGTTTATCTGTTACCAGTTCTGTCTGGGAGGAGGAGGCAGGGATATTTCTTCTCGCCATCCCCAGCGACAGGACTTGTCTGCGTTTTATGAGCATCGTGGAGGTCCACCCTGATAGGTACTCCAGGGTATTTGTTGTGAGTGGTTCATGGAGATGGTCGCTTGCCTGAGCCAGGTTTGCTTCCTCTGTGGAGTGGAATAGCACTTACAGTTATGGCGATGGAAGGGTCACGTTCTTCTTCCTTCAGTCACCTCCTGAGAAGCAGCTTGGTTAGCTGGCCAGCTTTTGCTGAGGTCCTGACTTTTAGATAAAGTTCCTCTGTCAAGGCCCACCTACTTATACTCTCCGTTTCCAGATTCAAAGGCATCCTTAGCCCTGCCTTATGGGATTGAGATGCTTTAGATGCTTCCCTTTATTTGGACCTTAGAGAACATTTTAGCCAAGACTATAGGCACCCAGCAGCATCTCCCAGTGTCCCCATCTGTAGCCTTAAAAGGTCCTTTTGCTCCTTTGTCTTTTCAGCCAGTACCATAGGCCTTGTGGCCTTCATTTTAGCATCTAAAGAATGTTCTTCTCCGTTTTGTCTTCTTACTGCAACCGTAGCCTAGACCTTTCTTTCTGCCCTCAGTCACCTCATCTTCTTTAATAAGTCCTGAACGCTATAAAAGAAATTGCATCTGTTCTGAACATGGAAAAACACTTTTTTTTTCTTTTTTAACATTGCAAATTTTGCATGTGCACATGCACATGAACCTTTGAGTGCATGCATGTGCCACGGTGCTAGTGTAGTAGTCATAAGGTAATCTGCAGCACTTGCTCTTTCTATCCTATGCACTATGGGAGTCAGACTCGACCGTTGGGGTCTGCAGCCAGTGCCCTTACCTGCTGAGCCCAACCATTTTTCTTGTCATCATTCTGTATGTTTATAGTGTGACAACTAGTTATACAACTGTTGTCCAATCCTGGGCAATATAGGTGACCAAAAAATGTCTTCAAAAGCAGGAGGATGTATATGAATTCTATGCAACTCTGACACCATTTTGTAGACACCTGCAGAGGCTGATATCCCCAAGCATCCAGGAGACAATCCTAAGATACTAAGTGATGACTATATACTCTATCCTGCACAGTCTGGAGGAAGGCTCTGGGCACATGGAGGTGCCCTGCCCAGGGTCACACAATGAGGCATCGAGGGGGATAGGAATCATAGTAAGCTGCGTATCTTAAATACTTTGCATTTATATTCAGGCCAGTGTAGCTTTCTGGAAGAGACATTTGCAAGTGGAATTGGCCATTGTTTTCTGAGGAAATATGGTTGTATTTTGCTTCTGTGATATTGGGTGGGGTCTGGAAAAGCACACATTCTTAACCAGACAGCTAAGTGATGAAGTTACCCCTTCCTGTACACCGACGCCCGGGATAAAACGATCTCTCCACATATTCGCTTCCTCCTATTTCGTACGTTGTCACTCCTTGGAGATGTGAAGATCTGCTTTAACATCAGGGCATCTGCTTCACTTCAGGAGATCCAGGAAGCGTAGGATGAGGCAGGATGGGCCAAACCAGCAGCTGAGAAAAACTCTTTTCCAGCTGTGTGTTTTTTGTTTGTTTGTTTTTTTTTGAAGCTGCCAGCCAGAGTCAGAAAGTCGTGTAGCGAAGAGAGCACTTTGTGACTGGTGATGTGAATGCTGCCATGTACCTTCATCGGCCGTCATGGCCAGTGACAGAGGGGACACACCAGGGAACGAGTCTCTGCTTTCACTGAGTCAGGGATCCAGGGTTCTGTCTGGCTAACTGTGCCCCTGAGCGCAGCCATGCAACACTTCAATGAAAGAGCAGGGAGAGGCCATCGTTCTGGTAGGTTCATCCCATCTGGTGTGATAGTGATTGCTTAGTAAGGACTGAATTGGTTGATTAAACTGGTGTTCACTGGGTACCAACCGTGTGCAGGTTACAGTGAACTGGGGCTGGGATTGGGACTATACTGAATTAATTTACTTACAAGGTACGTCCTTGTCTTGAAATATGATATAGCAGCCTGGAAGGTTCAGAAAGAAATAGAATATAATACAAAGCCTGAAATGGTAGAAGTGCCCGCGGATTTCTCTCGAAGCATGTGGGGTGAAAATCCATGCTGGGGACAGCTCAGTTCTTGAAGCGGGTGATGCTGGAGCTGGAGCCTGAGAATGGAGAACGCACCACCCAGAGGAGCTTGGCGGGCGGACAGGGGGCTTGATTGAAGGAGCGATGACTGAAGGCGTAGCTGTGAACAGCTCAGAGACCTGAGACCCATGAGGTGTTCACTGGGGCTAGAGGCTGGTGCGCTAGGAGGAGAGGGGGCAGATAGAGCGCCCCGATGGGCTTCAAAGGTGTGAACCTGTGCTGTTGATGCATCTTTGACTGCAACGTGGATACAACTGGAAAGGGAAGGTGTACTAACGAGTACCTGTTAAGAATTTTTTCAAAGTCAGATCTTGCAGAGGTCTAAAGTTCAGTTTCCTCTAACTCCAACTCCAGGGCATCTGAACTCTCTTCTTGCCTATGAGGGGGCTCTCTCTCTCTCTCTCTCTCTCTCTCTCTCTCTCTCTCTCGTGCATTCACACACTCAAATAAATACTTAAAAAAACAATACCAAGGCATACATGTGACATCTTAACAGCTGAGAGGGTTGAGGTAAATCGCTCTGTGGGAGAGAGACAGGCTTCAGGTGAGATGAGGAGGCCAAGTGGGCCTCCCTCTGAAGGGAGACGGAGGAGTATGAGGTGTGCTTTAAGAACAGTAGGAAAGCACAGGGAAACACCGGGAGCAAGTGGAGGTGGTGAGGCCGAGTGATACCACAGGGAAAAGGGGGCAGGTGCCCAGAAGCACTTAGACAGTGGACGGTAACTGAGGCAGGGGTGGGAGTGGGGCACAGTGAGCTCAGGTGGCCATGGTAGGCGCCTGGTCTCCAGGCATCCGACTGCAGTACAGTCGGAGACTCTAGGGGGTTCTGCATCTTCACAAGACATCTCGACCATGGGACACACATTGGCGAGGGTTCGGGTATGAAGACAAGTCAGGGAAGGGCAGTGACGGTTGAGAGCGGGATTGTGGGCAGCTTCTTCCCGCACAGGGGGTGGGGTCTGGATTAACTACTTGGCTCCTAGTCGGACTTTCCTCAGTGAGTTTTGCTAATTGTAAACGTTTAGGTACAGTTATCTAAATTATTTCTATTTGGTTTTGAGTTTTATACATAGACTTTATCAGGTACGTTTAATTAACTATAGGTGCCCGTGTTCCCATCTTCATAAGTGTGTTGAGGGAGTCTTGGCAGGAGATGCTGAGCACAGAAGTCTCCTGGTTGTGGCTTCCTGGGCCCCTTCTGTGGTTCCCCGTTTTTGCAGGGTTCTCTCTTTACTGGCCACCTTCAGCTCTCATCAGAAACCCAAATCTTTGGTTCTTTCCTTTCCTCTTTAATTGCTCTGATAACTGGGGCAACCACTGTGGCCCCAAAATCACGCAGAGAAATCAACATAAGCCACTACATTTGTTTTAACTTTGTACTTATGTTTTTCTTTTTCAAGTATTCCGGCCGCCGGGCCCATCGTCTGTTCCACCCCAGGGTCCGGTGAAGTCCAACAACGTAGTGACGGTCACAGGGATATCCCTGTGTCTGTTCATCATCATTGCCACCGTGCTCATCACTCTCTGGAGGAGGTTCGGCAGAGCCCCCAAATGCAGCACCCCTGCCCGACACAACTCCATCCATACCCCTGGCTTCCGGAAGAACTCGGATGAGGAGAACATCTGCGAGCTGAGCGAGCCTCGGGGAAGCTTCTCAGATGCGGGTGACGGACCCAGGGGAAGCCCGGCGGACACAGGCATCCCTCTGACTTACAGGTGCAGCGCACCAGCGGCTCCTGACGACGAGGCCTCCGGCAGTGAGAGCTTCCAGTCCAACGCCCAGAAGATCATCCCGCCCCTGTTCAGCTACCGCCTGGCCCAGCAGCAGCTGAAGGAGATGAAGAAGAAAGGGCTGACCGAGACCACCAAAGTGTACCACGTGTCTCAGAGTCCCCTGACAGACACCGTCGTGGATGCCACGGCCAGTCCTCCCTTAGACCTGGAATGCCCCGAAGAAGCAGCAGCAGCGGGCAAGTTCCGAATCAAGTCTCCATTTCTGGACCAGCCTGTGGCAGGCGCCGGGGATAGGCCCCCCTCCAGGCTGGATGGCGTCGTGCCTCCGCCCAGCTGTGCGGTCAGTCCCAGCCAGACCCTGATCCGCAAGTCGCAGACGAGGTCAACTGTGGGGAGAGAGGGCTCATCTGAGAGGTGCCACTCCAGAAGTTCCCTCTTCAGGAGGACCGCTAGTTTTCATGAAACCAAGCAGTCCCGCCCTTTCCGGGAGAGAAGCTTGTCTGCGCTGACTCCCCGCCAGGTCCCTGCCTACAGTTCCAGGATGCGGACCTGGGACCAGATAGAGGATAGGTCCAGGCCTCCTAGTCGAAGTGCCCACCTGCTTCCAGAGCGATCAGAGCACTTCCAAGGGGCAGGTCGGGCCAGCAGTCCCTTGGGCCCTCTCTCCAAATCCTACACTGTGGGGCATCCCAGGAGGAAACCGGACTCGGGGGATCGCCAGGCAGGGTTGGTGGCAGGAGCTGAGAAAATGGAGCCTCACCGAGCTCACAGGGGACCGTCCCCCAGTCACAGGAGTGTTTCACGGAAGCAGCCTTCACCCATTTTCCCCAAAGATAGCTACCAGAAAGTCAGCCAGCTCAGCCCTTCTCACTGCAGAAAAGATAAATGTCAGAGCTTTCCCATCCACCCAGAGTTCGCCTTCTACGACAACACCTCTTTCCGCCTCACTGAGGCCGAGCAGAGAATGCTGGACCTCCCGGGATACTTCGGCTCCAACGAAGAGGATGAAACCACACTTAGCGTGGAGAAGTTGGTCATCTAGGCTGAGAAGCTGCAGGACCCACCCAGGGCCCTTTACCCAGCTGGCAGTATGCACTGCTCACATACCTTCTGTTAACTTTATTGTATAACTGTGGGAATTGGTTCAAAACCCAGAGGGGTGGGTGCGTGCGTGCGTGCGTGCGTGCGTGTGTGTGTGTGTGTGTGTGTGTGTGTGTGCTCACCGAGAAGAAGTTATTTATCCTGAATGTTTATCCTGGGCGTTTCTTTTTGTTATCCCTTTTCTGTCGGCTTCTTTCTACTAATAAAACTCAAGTGAGGCAAATGTATGATGATTTTGAACACTACACTGGATGTTTCCAACTTTGGAATCTGGAAGCTTCTCCCAAAGGGGAGGAGCCATCAGCTGCTCGCCTCCATGTGCAGAGAGAGCTATTATAGGTGCGACCTTGTATCTTGCTTTGTTTTGCAGTAAGGACTAAACAAAGGGCCTAAAAATGGGGCTACTTCTTTTGAAGGTTGTCACCAAGGTACCCAGTGCAAAGCATAAATCCTTGCAGCCCAGTGGCCTAATGACTATTCAGGATCTGCTCAAATAGCTACCTTTTCTTCTTTTTCTTAATGACCTCCGTGCGGCCACACCCATCCTGCCTTTAGATTGTTTTCCTTCTTTCCCCTATCAGGATGTCGGCCTGCTGGTGAGGGTTCAGACGGGAAAGTCACAGATGTAAACACGGTAGTTTCAAACGTTAATATTTGTTGAGCTGCCGCTTGTGCCGTTTTTATTGAACATTAAAATGTGCTTCCTTTGGGGCGGCTTTAGTGATGACTATCTGCTCTGCAGGAACAGGAGGGGTAGATTGTCCAGGCTGTCTGACAACTGCTGTGCATGGATGAAAGAAGAGGCAGGCCGGGTACTCTCCGGTGCCTTTATTTATCGCCAGAGCTTTGTTCTTGATCCAAGCTCGCAGGTCTGTGTGCCAACCTTTGACACACAGGGCACATGCTCACTCACTTGTCCCAGAGCTCCCAGGGTCCAGCAGTATCAGACCGAGACCAAAACAGCTTTGGAGAAATGGAGATTCAAGAGGAGCACTGTGGGCTAAAAGGTTTTCTGTTCAGTGATGTTCACCATCGGCCTAGTTTTCTGGGGCTCTCCCCAGCGGTGAACTCTGGCCTCCGAGAGAAAAGATGTTTCACGCAGTCTTCAGCGCGTAAGTTGTAGATTTCAGTAGAAAGGTTTTCTGTTTCTAACCACGGTGTCTCCTTGTATTAGTCCCCGTGGCTGCTGTAGAGTATAGGCTTGAGAAAGGTAAATGGCCAGCTAGGGAAATGCCTTAAAAATCATTTGTAGTTGAATTAGAATGATTCTTTGTAATACGTCACACTGTAAATCATAGAAAGGAAATATGTTTGGGAGAGATTATGAGATTTCCATTTATAGAGGTCTCCACAAATGGAAGTATTTTTTATTTTTATTTTTTTTGGTGTTATTGACTTGTGTGTTTCCAACCATCCTCTGAACTCTTAATGAGGCTTAGACAACATTCTGCTAGTTCTGTGTCTCAGATTATCTCATTATATGTGACCGCAGCAATCTTGATAAGCATTCCACATTTCTATATTACTGTCTGTGTCCCAAGCAGTCATAACTGTCTGTGATGTGTCTGCTCACTTACCTGAGAATAAATGTTCTTTTTAAATATAGGTTTTTTATTCTAAAATTTAAAACTTTTAATTTATTTTAGAATTTTACACAAATATTATATTTATATTATTTCCACCCCCTTCTCCCCTCTCTAACTACTCCCTTTCAAAGTCATAACTCGTGTGTGTGTGTGTGTGTGTGTGTGTGTGTGTGTGTGGACTAGTCACGTGGGATTGAACTGAGCCCTGTCAGGGGCCCTTGTCCCTAGAGAAAAATTCTCTGTCTCTCAGCAGCCATTGATTGTCCTCAATTCTTCAGCTAGGGCTGGGGCCTTGTGGCATTTCCTCCATTGTGTCGGCTAGCGTTGCCACAGCACAGGCCTTGTTAGCCGCCCGTATTGTTATGGTTTTTGTCTCAGGACACTTCCAGGCAAGCTTCAACTACCGTCCGCAAAACGGATGGTTCTCAAACACATGATTTCCAACTCATTGACAGTGATGCTTCTGGAGATCTTTGAAGTGCTCATTCAATTGTGGTTCCCAGATATCTTTTTGTTTTCCCTCAACAGTTCAGTATCCGGGCAAAACACCAACACACAGCTGGCACCAGAGTTAGAAGCTTAAGGGTCCCTTTGAACTTGGTTTCACCGTATCTCTGCAGCTCGTATTCCGACTCGCTGGCATCATCCCTGTGTTCTCGGTTCCTGTTGCACGCTGTATCATTCCTTTTTCTTTATTAAACGTTATTTGAGCATTTCGTACAATGTGTCTTGATTCTAGTCATCCTCCTGATTCCAACTCTTCCCAGATCCATCCTCCTTCCCTTCCCACCCGATAGTGTGTCTCCCCCCCACCACCAAAGGCAATTGCCCAAATATTCTTTCATGTGTGGGCAATCGACTGGAGTATGATGGACTTATCATGGCTACACATTTAGAGAAAACTGACCGTTCCTTTCTGGGAAGCAAGCGATCGCTAATCATAGCCCCTCAGCCAGGGGTGGAACTTCACGCTCTCTCTTCTCTATGCCGGAATTTGGGCTGGCTTGGGCTGGCGAGATTTTGTGCATGTGGTCACAGCTGCTTTGAGGTCATATGTATAGCTACCGTGCTGTGTCCGGAAGACACTGCTTCCTCATAGCTATCCACTGCCTTAGTCTTACAGGTCTTTTACTCCTCTCTTCTTTGAAGATCCCTGAGACTTGGAAGGAGGTTTGTGAGGTAATTTACTCACTTTGGTGCTGACCATCCTGCAGCCTCTTCTCTGCACAGTGGTAAGCTGCGGGTGTCTGTGCTGATCCCAGTTACTGCAAACAAAAGCTTCTCTGATGAGAGCCGAGCCTTAATCTGTGGCTCCAATAATGGGGCATTAGAAATTGGCCTAATACTATGTCCACTTAGCAGATTAATGGTAGTAGGTTATTCTCTAGTGCCTAGGGCCTGCCTACATAGGTTTTTTTTTTTTTTTTTTACCAAGTATGATCCTTTTTAATACATTTCTAAAATGTCCTTGTTCTACCTCTCTCATCTAATTCATACCATTCATGGCAGTCATAATATTCTTTGTAAAATGCAAATCTGATCACTGCACTCACCCTAAGGATTCCCCTTTCTTGGACTCCCAATGGCAGAGCTCAGGTGAACTTCTCAGCCCAGGTTGTCCAGGACCTTGGCACAACAACTCTGCACACTTCGTGCACCGTTAATACACTTCTTCATTCTGTAGGCTTTATACCTGATGTTCTCCATGTACGGAACCCTTCTCTGCTCTGTCCGTCTGGTGATCGTTCAAGTCTTCCCTCATACTGTCCAACAGAGACAACTGCTTTGCCCATGTCTGCATTTGTGGGAGACTTTGAGCCCAAGGAGGGAATAAAGTACAGTCTTATTATTTTTAATTCCTATGTACTTAGACTAAGAACCTAGAATACATTTTTCATTCCATTTTATTTAATTGTACATTGTTACCTAATGTTTAACATGAGGTTTTGTTTTGTTTTCAACTGGTGAGCAAATCCAAAGCCCTTTGCAAGAGCTCTATCCCTGAGCAGGTCCCACAGACACACTTTAGTGGCAGAAGGTTTCCTTAGTCCTGGATTCTTTTCATACAACCACTACCACCAAAATAAGACTAAACAAAGCCCATGGGCAAGAGCAAGAATAGTAAAAGAAGACGAGCTGTGATTCTAGTTAGAAGTAACAAGGAAAAATGTTTTATTTCTGGCAAATGTTAGGACTAGTTTATCCAGAGGATCAGGAGAGAAAACTGAAGAGATGGAGATTGGACTCCGTGGTAGAACATTTGCCTAGCATGTGCAAGAACCTGGATCCAATCCTTAGCATCACAAACAGAAAGGAAACTGATGCCTAGGCTTGCTACATTTAAATCCGTTTGGTAGAATAGGGGATGAAGGGCTGGAGAGGTGGCTCAGCAATTAAGTATTCTTACTGCACCTGCATAACACTGGAATTCGGTTCCCAGTACCCACATGGCCAGCTTACATCCATCTGTAACTCCAGTTTCAGGTTGCCAGACGCCCTCTTGTTACCCTGAAAACACCAAGCATGCAGGGAGTGCCCTAACGTACCTGCAGGCAAACACTCGTTCATATAAAATAAATAATTCAAAAGACTTCGAATAGATGAGAAATGGGAAACCATGCCTCGGGTCTTTGTGATTCTTCACTGTGCTCAGAGTAGGTGCTCACTCTATAAATACCTGTTAAATGAACATGGAATGACTCCAGCTGACGCCAGCAAACACAGCTTTAATGAGTTCCTGGGAGGAGGTAATCTTAACGTTGCTGCCGTGGCCAGCTGCCAGGAATGTGCGGTGCCAGCAGAGTTGCTGGATGGTAGAGTGGTGGAGATGTCAATCTTGAATAAACGTCTAAGAATTTAGTAAGAAAGGCTCAGCAAAGGCTTGCATAAAACAGCAAATAAAAACGAGTGGCTACCATTTAAGGTTAGCTTCACTTTAGCACGCCCAGTTAGGAAAAACAAAAGCTGACTTAGAGCCTGAGAACGTTCTCCAGCCTACACGTTCATTCCGAGCAACAACAACAAAACTGTTGATTGGAATCCTCTTTAGGATGAGGCTATGCAAGCCAACTTTCCAGAGTTCCTGTAAGACTCCATTATCTTTCTTCGCTCATTAACACGACTTTCCATCCTCCTGAAGCTTAGAGGAAGCAAAGGCTTTTGGATGCCACAGTAGCCTAGAGGTAGGAGTTAGTCTTGAAAGCTGACTTCAGGGAGATTATTGAAGTGATGGGTATAGTGTGAGTGTGTGTGTGTGTGTGTGTGTGTGTGAGAGAGAGAGAGAGAGAGAGAGAGAGAGAGAGAGAGAGAGAGAGAGAGATTCTCCTCAATCACTCTCCACCTTATTTTTAAGACAAGGTTTCTCACCTGTCTTGGATTGCTAACTAGGCTAGATTGGCTGGTCAGGAAGTCCCAGAATCCCTCTGTCTCTGCCACTCTATCCCTGGGGTTATAAATCCATACATCTGATTCTGGTTGTATTTTTTTTATTAATTTTTATTGAGCTCTACATTTTTCTCTGCTCCTCTCCCTGTCTTCCCTTCCCTTCAACCCTTCTGATTCTGGTTTTTATGTGGGCTCTTAGGAATGAACTCAGGAGACTTCATGATTGTTCAGCAAGTTCTTTACTAACTGAGTTATTTTCCATACCCAGGATGTTTCTTTACTAATTCATCTTAATTAAGAATGGTGTCCATGTGTGTGTGTGTGTGTGTGTGTGTGTGTGTGTGTGTGTGTGTATGTGTGTGTGTCTGTGTTTTAAGATGGGGAACCAAGAGTGATCTTGAATTTCTGATTCTTCTGCCCATCCTTCTAAATGCCGGGATTTCAGGCATGTGCCACCCCACTGTAAATGTGGTGCTCGACGTGCAGCCTAGTTAAGCACTCTGCCAGCTGAGCTACACCACTAGCCCGCATCATAATGGCTTTGTTTATTGCTACAGCCTGTGACAGATGAGAAAAGAGCTTACTATGAAGTGTTTTCCAGAAATGCAGCTAGGCATTTTTTTCTCCCAACAACTAGGAAGCATTTATAGTGTGGACTTTATGGACTAGTTTCAAGGCATAGGTGTGTCACCTCAGGGAATTTGCACAACTGTGAGCAATGCAGAGTGAGGAATTCTCAAGAATACCCAGCAATCAGTGTGCAAGAGTGAGCTCATGGCTTCTCCCATCTCTCTGACATTGGTTCACGATGCAACACATGACTCCCTAGCGTATCTGGCTCTGAAAAGAGGGTAAGACTTTCATAATCTTAAGCAATCCTGATCTACCGTAAGATTGTACTAAATTAAAATAATTAGCCTCCACTGACTGACTGGCAACTGTGTGTTGACGCTATCACAATTTCTTATATGTATCCAATTAATTTAATTCTCATATCAAATCTGAGCTATAGTGCTCATTTGGTAGATGAAGAAAGTAAAGTTACTTGTTTGTTTAATGCTGCAGCTCGTCAGGGAAAGTCAGGAACCGAGCCCAGTTAGTCTAGCTCCAAAGGTCAAAATTATACATAAAACATCTTGTAGCTATTTTCCTTTAGTTCATCGAGGAAACAGTAAGTTAATCACTAGCAGGCATCCAAAACATATTGAAATATTTCTGGTTTAAAAGGCCAATGATTACCAGGGAGCCTGCATAGGACTGACCGAGGCACTCTGCATATATGTGATAGTTGTATAGCTTGGTCTTCTTGTAGGACTCCTAACAGTAGGATCAGGGACTGTCTGTGCCTCTTTTACTGGCTTTTGGGACCCTACTCCTCATACTGAGTATCCTTGCCAAGCCTTAATAGAAGGGGAGGTGCTAGTCTTACTGAAAATTGATATGACTTGTTTTGCTGATGTCCATGGGAGGCCTCCCTTTTCTGAATAGAAATGGAGGAGGGGTGGATAGGGAAGGAACTAGGAAGGAGAGGAGGGAGGGGAAACTGCAGGTAGGATGTAAAATAAATATGCTTTTAAAAAAGTCAATGATTTAATCTTTACTGGTATTTTTGACAATCAATATCTTGTTACTCTATCATCCCATGGCATAAATGTACAGTTTTGGGGGGAAGGTCTGGAAGTATAAAATATTTTTAAGGCCCACTGGATGGAGATGGGCTTTGTGTATTAGAAAAACAAGGAAATGACCGTGGAGACCGCATCCCTCAGGGTGAGAGCCACAGCTCTTCCAAGAAGCTGCAGCGTGCTTTGAGGCTAGCCCTGCTGATCCCTCTCATTTTCCCAAGGAACATTTCCCAAGTGAAACTTTTCATTCAGTAAAATCAGAATAATGTCCTATATAGATTAGATGTTGGCTCTTTTGAGCCATTTATTATTAAATGGCTTACAGGAGAATGATATTTGAAAATGTGTGTGTGTATGTATGTGTGTGTCCATGTATGTGTGTGTCTGTTTATGTGTGCGTGTATGTGTGTCTGTGTGTATGTGTGTGTGCGTATATGTGTGTGTGTGCGTGTATGTGTGTGTCTCTGTGTGTGTGTGTGCATGTGTGCGTGGAGAAACTAGGGGTTGATACGGGATGTCTTCATCAGTTGCTCTCTCCATTATATTTTTTAAAGATTTTTCTATCTGCCCACCCCCCACAGACCACAGCAAGACCACCTGAGGACCATGTAGAGCCATGTACTTCCCACAGATGTTCTGACCTCACACTCAGCTCTCCAAATCTGCTGTCTGAGCCTTAGTTGACCTGAGTGCACTCTAACAGAGCCTTGATACTTTGAGAGCCACACCAGAAGACACAGAAAGGGACCAGCCAAGGGTATACTCTGCAGGCAAACGTCAGTGGAGTTAAAAATACCAAGGATAAAGCCTGTAGCCCTCAGTTTAAGTTCCACAAAAGAAAACAAGGTCTCAACTCTCACAGAATCTAATCTTTTCGTGAACATTGTACATACCGTACTGAAAGAGGGGAAAGGTGATTTGAGAAAAAAAATGTAACTAAGAAGCTAGTTCAGGCATGAAGACAAAAGTAACACACACAAACACTAATGAATACAAGGAGAACAATCCAGATCTTCTAGACAATTCAAGAGTGGTTATAACTATGATCAAACAACTCGAAGAAAACAGAAAGAGCTTTGTGAAGTAAGAAAGTCAATCCAAGGTGTGAAAAATGTATCCAATAAAGAGAATCGATGAAGAAAAGCCAAACTGAAATAGTGCTAGTAGTGAAAACTCCAAAGAGTCAATAAAAACCTCAGTGGAAACCCTCACCAGTAGGAGGGTGACTCATAGGGAAAACAGTGAGTTGGAGACAGAAGATAAAGTAGAGTTTTTAAATCACTCAGTAAAAGTCAACGAGGAAAACCAAAAAAAAAAAAAAAAAAAAAAAAAACAAAAAAAAAAAAAAAAAAAAA
>NW_026067909.1:22868300-22872116 GCF_014885135.2 Alexandromys fortis | reverse complement strand
GAGAGAGAGAGAGAGAGAGAGAGAGAGAGAGAGAGAGAGAGAGAGAGAGAGAGAGGAGTCAAGGAAATACCATGTAGCTGCCGGGAAGCAAGATGTGAGGCAACAAGTCATGTGCCTCATAGTAAAATGTAAACTAGTAGAAATGGGTTAATTTATAGTTAGCGCTAGCCAGTAAGGAGCCTGAGCCATTGGCCAAACAATTGTAACTGATATTAAGCCACTGAGGGGTTATTGGGGAATAGAAGGGCAGAGAGAAACGGGTCTAGTGGGACCGTGCAAGACAGAGAAAAGTCTCCTCTACAAATGGTGCAACGCAAAGCCTAGGAAAACTTAAAAACAAAAACAAACAAACAAAAAACCCCTGAGGATTCTAGGCACACAAAAACAGAGTCAAAAACAGTTTCTTGCTAGCCATGTTTTTCAGATAGGTTCTGTTTGCTGGTAGCAAGCAGACACGCAGCTCCTTTGAGAAATTACTTCCTGGTTCTTGCTGGTGGCACAGATGGCTCTTTTGGGAGGTCCTTCTACAGGGCATTTGAATGGGGTTTGTGGGCAGCGTGCTACAAGTTACTTGGCACATTTAGCTTTTGCTCATGCAGACAAAAAACATGTTTGTGGACTGGCTGCATGCTACCTGATGGCTGCACTGGAGGAGTCAGAATGATGCTCAGTGCTGCCCTGGCATGCTGGAAAGCCAAATGGGGTGGAGCCAGCAGCCCAAACCGTGGCCATTGGTCCTAAACATTTTTTAAAAATTCTCCTGGCCAGATTATATAATATACAGATATACAATAAGGACAGATTCAGATATATAAGACCTCTGAATGGGTCACAGTGTGCTTGATAAATGTGCACAGGCTTGGGAAAAAGAAAAGAAAATGTAGAAAACAGTCATAGGTTAAAATAATGCTTTAAAAATCCTAACCCTTAAAAAGGAATAGAGTAGGGGCTGGAGAGATGGCTCAGAGGTTAAGAGCATTGCCTGCTCTTCCAAAGGTCCTGAGTTCAATTCCTAGCAACCATATGGTGGCTCACAACCATCTGTAATGAGGTCCGGTGCCCTCTTCTGGCCAGCAGGCATACACACAGACAGAATATTGTATACATAATAAATAAATATTTAAAAAAAAAAGGAATAGAGTAATAATATATATTAAGTCACATAAAGATGAAAATACACAGAGAATCTGGATTATGTACATAATTGTGTTTTCTTTGAATTTTTTGACTGCAGAGAGACTTTTAATTCTAGCTTGGAGCCTGTCCTGGAAGTCGTTCTGTAGACCAGGCTGGCCTCAAACTCACAAAGATCTGCCTTCCTCTGCCTCCCGAGTGCTGGGATTAAAGGCGTGAGCCACCACCGCCCAGCCTTTAAATTGCTTTTTTACTAGAAACTCATTTCTTTCCGTCGATAAGAGGAACTCACGTTCTATTCCCAAAATACTTTGTGTCTGCCCTCATCCCTGCACCTCAAGTCTAACCTGCCCGGTTCTCCAAGGCTCTACTTTAGGAACTTTTCCTGCTTCCCCTTTACACATCCATCCTCCCCAGCCCAGGACCATCCACTGGATGCAGTTAAGATGAAATCCGGCACACTGAGTGTGTGCTAATAGGTCCTTCCTAGTCTGACTCCAGACATTGTCATCTACCGCTCGTCCTTCAGGTAACATACTCTAACCACACGGCCTTCCTTTGGGTCCTTACATGCATCATACTTTTCCCCTCTGGGGCCTTTTCTTCTCTACCCAGCGGGTTCTTTTCTAAAGCAGTAGCTACATTTCACTTGCTTTGATTATAGGCAAATTCTAATATTTAAAAATCGCTAAATATAATTGAAGAAATAATTTTGTGTAAGAGTCATATAGAAGCTGGCAATAAAAAAATCCACACTTATGTATTTAACTAAGAGAAATATTTCTAAGGGTTTTCATTAGTAATATCCTGTGATGATGAATCTTCACTATCAGCTATATTCTGTTCTTAATCAACATAGACACATACCTCTAGTGTGTAAAAAGATGCTTCCAGAAGGTTTAGCTGAGCAGCAGAAACCCGTCCTGAATGTGGGCAGCCCCTTTCCCACAAGCGGGGGGCTGCAACTGACTAAAATGGAGGAGTCAAGCTGAATGCCCGCACTAATCTCCTCTGCTTCCTGAACGTGACTGCAATGTGCACAGTGCTTCCCCCGCCACCATGAACTGCATCCTGAAGCAATGAACAACAAGTCTTCTTTCACTTGCTTTTGTCAGGCATTTTGTTATAGCATAAAGGAACTGGTAACAACCGTTCCCACACTAAAAGCAACCCAAACTCCAGCAGAAGAATGGGTCCACAAATTGTGTTACACTTATATATCATATGAGTTCATTAGTCAACAGTTCTAAGGGCAAGCAAACATGGCTAGAGGTAGACATTAGGAGTACTGCTTCCAGTTGTGTGGGGGCAGATGGGCATTGGTTTGAAAGGCATAAGAGAACTTCCATAGGTAATGGAAGTGTTCTGTATCTTGCTTTGAGTAATGACTTGACAAACACAGATAGATAGATAGATAGATAGATAGATAGATAGATAGATAGATAGATGATTGACAGACAAACAGACAAGAAGTACCTCTCAAAACATGGCATAATCTTGTATTATTGTAACCCAGTTACTCAGAAGAGGGTCTTGAAAGAGTCCCGTCTAGTGAGTCACACTGTTTTCTCTCTCACTCCCGTTGCTTCTTTTGGCCCACACTGAAAGCTTCCACGTGCTAATGTGAATGGATATCACACACTGCACTCTAGGTCTGAAGGTGTATGTAGTTCTGCGGTTCCACATATCATTCCAAAGCTACATCAGATTAGAAGATGGTAGGAAGTGCACAGACAGACGGATGAGCAGTGGTGGAGGTGTGTATTCTGACACTAGGGAGGAAAAGGGAACACGAAAGCATGACGTGAGATTTCTAGAGTGTGAGCTTGTGACAACAGACAAAATCAGGCTGTTGTAACTTTCCCTCCTGGGGGAAATCACATTTTATAATAGGTTTCATCCAGAAATCTTAAAGTATAGACTGTTTTAATGCAAGGCAGAATATATTAGTGACAATTCCAGTAAAAACAATTTAAATAATGTTTTTATTTTGGTGCTCGAAGGGATAAACTTTCAGATATTTAAATTAACCCGAATAGGGATTAAAGTCATTCTATGGCAGAATCTAGGACTGTACTTAAAAGAACCACTTAGGAGTAAATACATAAAGTCAAACAACCAGGGGCAACTCTAGCTAAAACAGGTCACGCAGTCCCAAGGACTGACTGAGCACTCTCGCTGCCAGGATACGGTTTTCTGCCTGCAGTAACAATGCGGCCCGAGGAATACTAAGGGATACAGAACGCACATATTCGTGGACCTTCTGGCTCTGAGCACACTCCAAATTTAAGCCATTAAAATGGTCTCGCTAGTTCCTCTGGAAGCATGCCCTTCTAAATGGGATCCCAGAGAGTTTTCTGGGTGACTTCTGCTCTACAGAGACGTGATTGTAGAAACTGTCCAGGGAGCTTTGACACCAAACTAAACCAAGCCAAACCAAAACACAACACAAATACTTCCAACTGAATACACTTAGTTCTTGTGTTGAAGAGAAAAGGGTAGCCCTTCCAAAGAGCATCTTGCCGAGTGTGTGGAGTAGAGAAAAGGAGGGAGCCCTCCTACTAGGAAGCTGTGTCCTTCAATTCTGAGTCTTGCTTGAATTAGACTCAGGAATAAAGGGAACAACTGGGAAACTAGGAGAGGGAGGCAAAAAAAAAAAAAAAAAAAAAAAAAAAAAAAAAA